>NW_027526295.1:180282981-180377981 GCF_048455015.1 Haemaphysalis longicornis
GGAGATTTGCTGTTATACTTTGTCTGCAGAGCCCTTTCACTTTACCTGAAGGGCTTGATTTCAAGCCGCAGCCCGTTGTGTGGCCAAAATACTTTAGCGGAGAATGTTTGAATACAAAACAAACTTAACGCGTTTACACGGCATAGCCCTGGAGGTTCGAGGAGTGGCCGAGATTAAAGCAACAGAACTCTGTTTCGTATAGATACATGCACGGCTCGTTTACATCTGGAAGAAAGTTACTCCAATCCGGTCGATCTACATAAACACGGAAAAGGTTTTACTTAGGTAATTAGTCAAGATGCCTTCGTTAACCAAGTGAATAATAGTGACGTTTCCTTCCTTTTCTGTAAACGCATTATTGTTTCCAAATTTAGGTGCTGGAAAAAAGCAAGGTCTAGAACAACAGCAGTTTTATTATTAAACAAAACAAATTTTACGCTCTGTCCTTACCATTCCCCTTCTTTATCTGTTTTCTTCTTTTACCTCATTGTTCCCATTTCTCACGTGTACGACAGCAAACTCGGCTCGTTCGCCTGGTTAACATTCCTGCTTTTCTTTTACCTTTATTCATTCCCTCCTTGCTAGATTTAAATGCAATAACTACCATGTTAGCCAAAGAGTTAAGCATAGCGTATTAAAGGAACGAAATTCCCTTCAAGCACCAGAACTTCCATCGTAAGTATTCTTTCAAATGCTAAACAACAATTAGTGCTAAAAACTATCATATGCTCTTCCTATTTCCTAACAACGGCCAGCGCGAAGACGAAAGGAAACATAACGCTGCTCTTGTCATTTTATTAATTACGGGGCGTTTTAAGCAATTAAATCGAGGGAGTGCGAAGTTTGTTTGTTTGATTGATTGATTGATTGATTGATTGATTGATTGATTGATTGATTGATTGATTGATTGATTGATTGATTGATCGTGCTCGAGCAATGTGCACGTTGCGCTCGAGTTTGTGCGCAAGCACAAGCGCTCGTCCTTGTTCGTCTCTTTCTTGTGTGTCTGTTCTTCCGCTCTAAACTAAGCCATGGATCACCCACACCAACATGGCCCAAACTCACCCTCCACTAACCTATAAACTACACGGCGCCTTCGCAGAGGCAAGAGCGTCGCGGAGGCCACCGAAGACATCGTGACGCGACAGTTGCCGGAGATCGAGCGGCGCATGCGCGAGGGCACCCTGAACGTGGAGAACGTGGACGTCTTCTGCGAGGAGGGCGTGTTCGACGTGGACAGCTCGCGGAGAATCCTGCAGGCCGGGCGCCAGGCGGGGCTCAGGATTAACTTCCACGGCGAGGAGCTCGCGTACATCGGGGGCGCCGAGGTATGCACGGAGGTCGCACGCATTAGTCAGGATCCACAGACGTTCTATGCCAAGTGGAGCAGAGTTAGTCGAAAACTAAAACAGGACATAGAAGCCCAAACCAAAACAGGGACAAGCACGACATCGCAAATATGTCCCTGCTGTCCTTCGTTCGCGAAACTGTCTTCGTTAGTGTTTTCGCGTTCTTCAAGCTTTCCGCGACGCTAAATCTACAGAGTAACTTGTGGTTCCCTTCTGCTCTTCACTTATGCAATAGTTACTTGCATATATGCTTGTGATATCGCTCACGGTTTTTGTGTTTCCGCCAATAAAAATGGTGAATTGTAGCGGCGACGCTGGTGCTGACGAAGACCGCAGTTCTTGCGTATTTACCAACCATGTCTGATTATGATGTGCTTGTTTTTGGTCTACACCACAAGGATGTCATTAACGACAAAAAATTAAACCAAGTTCAGCCCAATGGAAAACCTGCTGATACAGCGGAACAATGGGCGCTGCACCGAGAATGACAGCGCAAAAGAATCGGGGAGCCTCCCACCGCTGACGTTTAGCTGCCGGTTCGGGAGGGGAACCCGCCCCTTCTAAAGCCCTTGCTGGAGTTCCTGTGTACAGCTTGGTACAGCTCCCCTAGGGCAGCAGAGTTGAGCGTCCATTCGCCATCTTGAGTTCCAGGTCGCGCGGAAAAGCCACTCGTCTCGCATGTAGGAGCTGCCGCCGGGCCGCCGCGCCAGCGGCAGCGGAGAGGAGGAGGGGCGGGGAGCGGCACGGAAAAAGGCTGGCGCGCGATATCGGCTGCTTATCTGCTGAGGCTCGGTCTGTTTCCATCGAGCGGCCGTGGCTGAGGGGCCGCCTCTGCCGCCGCTTCCGCAACCACCGATGCTCAATTCTTCAGAACTGACTGAATGCGGGGTCTTGTATGGGCCTGATGAGGTGTCGACAAGCATCGTCAGACAGTTTCGGGCCCTTTTCCCTCTCTCCTCCTTCAAAACCTCAAAAGAAAGAAAGCGGGGTCTTGTGCTCAGCTTTCCTGTCTAACTGGAACCTCCGGCGTGTGGCAATCAGACGCGCAACTCTAGCTCTACGCTTCGAGACTAATGCGTCCTCTATCGGTGGGTCTGGGAACCGGTTTCTGCGAGGTCGCTCCTACTCCTGCGTGACGCACGACCTACAGCGGACTTACGAAAAGGCTTGACTTACAACAGCTGTTAAAATGCGCCATCCCCGTCGTGGAATAACCGATGGCGAGCCGCATATGACGCGTGCCGATCACTTAGACGTGCAAAACTTTCCGTGGATGGTAATCGAAAACAAAACTGCGACTTCTGCGTGCTCAGCTGTGCCTGACTTTTAATTGAAAATAAATACGAACATCCTCCCCCATTTTTTAGGTTGCCAGTAAAACAGCACAATTTTTCTGTCATTGTTGGGGAGGGGGGTACGAGAGGGGGATTAAAAGAAATACGAACAAGGGAGCCCATTATTATATTATATGCACCGTCTGGCTGCACAGTCGGTAAACTGCACGCATGCGCAGTTCTTCCAGAACGTTCGAGAGTGCAGCCTACTCTTACGGGAAATGCTTGGTCAAGACGCAACGGCGGTCATTTATTTTGAGACGCATTTTTACGCTTTGTCGCCACTGAGCAGAATGGTGTTGAAGGGCATCGCGCAACTAGCTTGCTGCGCGATTGGCTCCCGATTTTAGTAGATACTAACAGACGCACTTGCAAGGGGCTGGCCTGCTGACTCGTGTGCATTCACGTGCGAAAACACGAAAATAGGTTGACCATTCTGCATTTCATAATAGTTGACCATTTTCATTTTATAACACGGGGAAAAATATCTATATAAGCACAGCACATATCAGCCTTGGTGATAACGGCTAGTCGCAGCACGACTTCCGTCAAGAGGTCGTATCTTTGTTCAAAATTCTGTATCACCTTATCTTCGCTGGTGCAATAGGTAATACTCTTTTGCCTATTTGCAGTTTACTGCCCCCCTCCAGCGGCTGAGAACGAACACTACGAAACCCAGAGATCGTATAGCAACACCCCCCCCCCCCCCCTTCATCTTGGCCAATGTAACCCCATCATCACAAAAAGCAGTTTGAATTCGCCTCTGTTATGGTACGGCCCAGAATAAATTTATTAAATATTTGAAAAACCATTACAGGGAACAGACAAAGAGGGGAGATTCGCGGTTTTACCGTCCGCCCAGTACAAAGAGAAGTCGGGGGACGCTATTCGTGCGAACTTTCGCCAGGTTGATCCAGCCAGCTAAGGGGAAGAAGCGGGCGATGCGGCTGTGCAGCGACTCGGAGCTTGAAAAACTGGCGGCATCTGTCAAGAAAATAGATGCCTTGAGATTGACGGTCTTCTTCGCGAAGACGCACAAGGAGGGATGTCCGTTCATGGTCATCGTCAGTGAAAGAGGCGCATGGCGGCACTCGCTATGTCTATCTCCAGCGGTCGACGTCCGTCCTGACCAAGGAGATTAAACATTTTTTTTAACCTCCTTGGCCCTGACAGTAGACGACCTGCTCCTCGTCAGAAGCCCGCGTGAAGTTAACTCGTTCCTGAGCCCCCTTTGCCGCTTACATATCCGTAACTGCGATCTTCGACCGTGCGTTCCAGAATACGATGGCTAATTCGCTTCCGCCTTTTCGTGCCGTCTTTACGTCCGTCATGCGCTGAAAAACTGTGCAGCACTGATCCATTTCAGCCTTTGCGGCAAAGTGTTCACCTTGACCCGTAATCTCGCCAAAATTGTAGGCATTTATTAAAGCGTCCATGAAGACAAAATGCAAGTTCGCTTCATTCGAAATATTCCCTCGTTAGAATACCAGTGGTACAACTTTTAACAGAAGCGTCACTCAAGTAAGCTATATAATGAGGAAAACGGTCACCATGCGGCTAGCGAGCTGCTTTCCCGCAGCGAACCCATGACGTAGTATGGGCCACTTCATGTGATTGGCTGAGGCGGACAAAATGCCATGCAAATTAAGCAGGGATTATAAGCTTGCAGAATGAACTGTTTGTGCTTGAATTTAGTGCATATTATTTCCATAGCAGTAAGAACGGTGTCGTAAACAATGGAGCTACAAGTGAACACATAAACATAGAAGTTTTAACATATACATAGAAGCACTAGTGTGTATGGCGTGCACTATGCCGGCCGACGCTATCAGTCATCGCGCATGTTGGGCTCCTTTGACACAACCCTGGCCCACTAGCATAAGCGACACTGCCACCTACGTGACCCCGTTAGTCGAGTCATACACAATGTTTCACAAAGCGACTACTATTAACCGCCACAAAAATACGCCAAATACAAGTTTCGCAGAAACAAACCATGCGCGGACAGTGGTCCTTGAGCGCCGCTGTTACGCTATGAAGGAATACTGTAATTAGGCTAACAAAAATGTTTTTGCCATTGGCGCAGCCTTACCCTGGTATTCTGAGTCCTTGCTCCACTCGAGCCTCCAGTGAAGGAGGTCCTTGAAATCGATTTACCCATGCATAAGCATTGCGGCATCCTTCCCTCCGCCGAGTGGAAGGAGCAAATGGAGTGGAGGAGAGACTCGGAATACGGCCCTTAGTCGACATACTAACTTTCATTTTTGGAATATACCCTGGATACGTCATTGCCGACATCACGAAACACACGATGCAGCGGGAGAATTGAAATTTTGGCTTAAATTTTCACACTTTTAAGTGGATAGAGCCTCGTTTCGTCACGTACAAGCGCTGAAGACACTACAAACCACCAAATATTTCGAACAAAACAAACTTGTATTTTCTGTTCATCGCCCCTTCAAAATGTACTTCAGCTTTCGCTTACAGAAAAAGTAAGTGTGGAGATTACTTGCTCTCATTGCACTGCAAAAAAATAAAAAGAGGGGGGGGGGTGCGTAATTCTTCGAATAAGGTGAAATATTGACTAAGGCGATTTCTTCATATTGACTGTACAATTGACACCCGTGCCCAATGTTGGCAGATGGGCGCCTCGCTGGGCGCCGAGGCCATCTCACACCTGGAGCGCGTGTCCGAGGCGGGCATCGCGGCCATGGCCGAAGCGGGCACCACTGCGGTGGTGCTTCCCACCACGGCCTTCCTGCTGCGCCTCGAACCGCCGCCCGTGCGCCGCCTCATCGAGGCAGGTGTGCCCGTCTCCCTCGGCTCGGACTTCAACCCGAACGCCTACTGCTTCGCCATGGTGAGCACCTCCCACCGCTCAATGTCCGCCCACTTCTTTTGTTTCCAGCAGATTAAAGCGGTATCTGCAATCGAAGTTAGTTTTTAAAAAGTGTCCATTTCCATGACCGGCTTCGCTTTCAGCGAAGTGTCGAAGCTTTGTCAATATTCGTCTGCATGGCTCTGCCATAGTCTACTAATTTGTTCTGATAGGCTTAAGTCTAAGCTTCTAAGAAACCGAAGACCAGCCATCGGCTTTCTTCGGCAACTTAATCAAGTAATCACCCGCTGTAATTTAATAGCACTGCGTTAAAGGGGAGGGCCGTGGAGGAGGGTTGGAGATGGAAAGTCGTGGCTTTTTTTTAACCCGTCCAGACTCCACCTAAAACTGCTTCATGCGTTATCTTATCGGTTACTTTTGATTGTAGCTTGATGGTCCACGTGAAAATCCTCTTAAACAAGCATATCGGAAAAGGCCACCTCAACGGAACAAATATACTTCTAATTGAATTGTCATTTTCTGAGTGCCAGCTTGTGTGGAGGTGTAAGCAGTTTTAGTTACGGCAATAAGAACCATTCAAGATAAAAGAGAGAGCGAGAGAGAGAACGCCTTTAATGAAAGCTGAAGAGGTCAGCCCCACTAACGGTAGGGCTTGCTACTCCAGATGGGGTGAATACAGTGAGGTGACAGCGAAAATAGAGAGAAAAAGAAAGGGAAAGAAAGAAAGGGGATTAAGAGGAGAAATGCACACATATACAAATTGCACATGCTCAGAGAGTTCACAGAACCTCTTCTAGCCCTGTTTCCGCAAGAAAAGTAAGCAGTGTTTTTGTGCCCAGCACTGCTTCCTCATGATTTCGCCAGGGTCCAAGAAAGTGTGAGAGTCTCAGAGGACATCCGCGTCGTAGTCGCACAAGCGCTTTCGACGCTGTTGCCCGCTGACTGGCATATCGCGAGCAGTGGCTTAAAGGGGCACTGACACAAAAATTTTGCATCTTGTTTTTTTTGTTGCGATAAGTAGCTAGTGACCTACTTATAACCTGTAGAAACCTCATTTGCTTCAGCGTGCGACGGTTGTTTAATTAGAGGCATTTTCAATGCGGCCAGTCGCAGTTTCGGTTTCAGCGAGTGCCGCGAAACGATGGATTTTGTGGATTTTGTGTGAACAAAGCTGACCACGTGACCGTCGGAGGGATGTCACAGAGCAGAGCCGCCGTAGCACTGTCGAATCCGCATCGACGGCAGTTTCTGCGAATGCCCCCGCGTACTGATCTCGTGAGGCGCTTAATTAAAAAGCGACCGTGGATGTGACGCAGGCGCTGCGAGTGCAAATGCTACCGCGGCTAAAGAACGACGCGCGACCAGCGCGACGCTCGAGACGGTGGGTGGCAAGACGCGCGCTGGGAGCAGCCGGCCGGTCTGCCTACAGGTCCGCCTACAGATGTGTTCGGCTCAGCACTGCGGCGGATATTCGAGTGCCGCTCTCGTAAGCGGTGCAGATGACAATTTTTAATTCAACCCGCCATCGCATCATTAACTCCTTTCTCATGTAAGCCACCATGGTCGGACTTGGGGACAATTTCGTGCAGCGGTAACAAGCTATCACTCGAGCTACTTGCGCCGGCCTGGGCCACTTCGCGGCCGTGGCCGCCGCCTGCACAGCGACCGTGCGGCTAGCTCAGTGAACTGTTCGTGCCTTCGGCGCGTTTTCGCATCCAATGGTAATAAACAGTAATAGAAACAGAGTGCCTGGAATCGCTGTAGAACTTTGGTCGCGGCCAGCTGCCCGATTAGCTGACGAAATCACGGCGCCTCCGCTGCCTCCGCCGCCAACGATCGGGTCGTTCGCTCTCGAGAGTAGACGCTCCGCCCCCCGGCCCTCCGATTGGAGCGGCGAGCCGGGCGAGCCAGCTAAAAACGCCGGTAGTGCGGAAGCGGCAAACACAAACTCGTGACGTGTTTGGATGTTGTTTATTTACAATTGCGCGTGGTCCTCTGCTGGCTGCTCGGTTGCGTTTCGCACACTTCAAAATTGATTTTAAATATGTTCTAGGCTCTATTCGCCGCTGATATTTTGCAGATGATGTATATGTGTTCCCACCAATCTATCTCCGAAGTTATCTCGCCTTCAAAATTTTGTGTCAGTGCCCCTTTAAAATGTGCCTGATGTTGTCGGTAGTAGAGCACAATGTACACAATGGCGACTCTACCCAGCCCAGCTTAAACAAGAAGCTTCGGGTCAAGAGAAAAGCGATCTGCTTTGAAGCTTTTGATACAAGATACTCCTTGAAAAAATCCGGTGAGTCAAAATGGGGGCCGATAGTTCGGAGTTTTAGGTTCATGTGCACGTGGTGGATCCGGGAACACCATTCCTTTGGATTCGTCCCTGCCGCGGTTATTACACTCGAACTCACTCTCATCAGGCGCGTCCAGGCTCACTCACTCTCTCCTAAATTACACGCTTTTCACGTGTGCTCCGTACAAATACTTTGCGTTCATTTGTTCACCGAAAACAACCACTAGGCTGACGTCATGATGACATCAAACTTGTGAAACTCACTCGCACTGCCGACGACAGGCGCATCCACGCTGTCATTCCGACGTTATCGGGTGTCACCGTTAGTAAAGGCCCTTCTGACGCACGGTTATTTGGAAATCGCCTTATGGCATCGTGCCCTTTCTCTTTCGTCGACAGCCGGTGGTGATGCACCTTGCGTGCGTGCTGTGCCACATGAGCCTGGAGGAAGCGCTGGTGGCGGCCACCATCAACGGCGCGGCCGTGCTGGGCCGGGCCTCGAGCCACGGCTCGCTGGAGCGGGGCAAGCAGGCCGACATGGTCGTGCTCGAGGCGCCCTCGTGGGAGCACCTCGTCTACCGCCTGGGCTGCCACGACCGCCTCGTCAAGTACGTCGTCAAGGCCGGAAGGGTGGCACACCACCGCGACAGCGGCGCCGAATTGTGCATGTAGACGTGAATTATTAAAAGATGGAGGGAGGAAAGGCTTCTGAGTTTTTTTGTACGTTTTCTGGATGAAGGAAATGTTTCGGGCCAGTCGCATTTACCTTCGACCCAAGACGACACACGGTCGGATTTATGACACGGCCGAGAGAGGGAAAAAAAAGCGCACATATTTGCACGAACATGTTCAAACAAGTTCGCAATGTGTGCGGCCGTTAGCCTCGTACGCCAGCTGTGCTTCTTTTCCGTAGGCTGCACAAACGGGAGCTGCAGACGCTGGAGTATGCGCCGCCACCACAGCCTCAGTGGTGGCCTCGCATAGTGCGGGCGACGCCCGTTCCTACAAGTCCACATTAGATCAGAGGAGGCCCTGCAGGGCCTTCTCTATTTCACCTTTATTTCATGTTCACACCGTCTCACCCAGGTTCTCACGCCCTCATGGTCACCCCATCATACCCATGATCTCATGCCATGCTCACTCCATCTCGCAACACGTACTATTGTCCTGTTTCTCTCACCTCAGAGTTATCCACGCAGAGTCGTGGCCACTGCCACGGCCATCAGAGCTGCACATCTTGTGCATATGTGCGCTGTGAGTCACACCGGGCGTGGTATCCCGTTAACCCGCGAGTATAAGGTCGCGCGGGTCGTGTAGTCCGTGTTGTTCGCAAGTATTAGAATCGTCGACTAAAACACACTCGACAAAAGTTTTTCGATAGCGCTGTGCACTTCAGTCGCAGAATTCCGACACATGCATGGTCAGTTTTGTGAGCGCGTTACGATGTCGCTCATTTTGAAGCTTCATAGCGTAACCAAAACCAATATTTCAGATCTTCAACGTCCTCAAAGCATAGAAACCAACAGAAAGAGTAAATGTTAAGCCAGAATTGATACATTTTAGCTGTACGTGCACTGTCGGTGTTCGTTCCTTCTTTTCTGATGGAGGCGAAAAGCAAAAACGCCCGTGTGTACGAGATTTCGGCGCACGATAAAGATCCCCAGGTGGTCAAAATTAATCCGGAGCCCTCCACTACGGCGCGCCTCATCGCCTGCGTTGCGTCGGCGCGTTAAACCCCACAATCAATCAATCAATCATCAATCGGTGTTCGTTCCTTGTACAGCTCATGGTTTCACCTCCCATACACAACAGGCACGCGGTCACTGTACTCCCAACACTTCTTTTGTCATATAAAGGCCACCTTTTGTTCGTAACCCATCCTTTCCTAGTAGCGACGAAAATATCCAAGCCACTTACTAAAGAAATATTCTTCGCATTCGTTTTAACCTTATAGTATATATAAGGCCAACGTACGTCAGGAGCTGTCTTCCCAAGGGGACATTGGATGCTGCGCAGAGACGTGTCGCGCCTTCTACTAAGCTTCCTTCAGGAGACGGAACTGGCAAACTCGTGGTGAAAGGACACTACCATTGACTAATTAGGAGGGGCTTGCACGGAACGATTTCCGGCATATCGATCCAGGCCAACCCCGCCAGATCCCACACAGCAACCGCCGCCACCACCACCACCATGTGTGGGTTTGTTACTGTGCCTGCCAACAGCATACCAAATGTATATGTGTATGCGTAAGATGACGGTAGTCAAGGGGACAAGCTATTCGCCGCGTCGTGCTGCTATAGTGTGGATGCTCCGCTGAGCGATAGCGGGGAATGCACAGTGTGGGCGCGCTTCGTGCCTTTTTCGCGCCGAATGTGAGCATAAAAGGCGCAGGCATGCAAGAGTGGTATCCTGTAGTTCGGTTCCTCAACGTTCAATGTATTGGATGGAAGCGGCAATGAGTTTTCATTACTACCCCAAAAAAGCGGCGACCCATTGGGAATCTCAGAACGGCCGCAATAATGACAATGAACTTGTACGCCGTGGCTCGTAGCAAGCTCGATCTTTCCAAACTAAGGCTATGAGCCTTCAATAAAAGCATAAATATAAATAAATCAGGAAGCCTCGATCTCTGAAATTCAGTTTACAACAGCCGTTTCAATCGCTTTCATTCGTAGCATGGCGCATTCTTGCATTTGTGGGGTGCCCTGAAATGGCAAAACCACTTAGCTGCCCCAACATTTTTTCTAAGAGCTTACGATATTTTTGTGTGTGCGAAAGGCAACATAAAATTGCTGAATTTTATCCAGCGCAGAGATATAAATGCAACCGTTCTAACAGGTTTTTTGTGCGCATGCAGCTTTAGTTAAATAAAATTTTAGTGACTCTGAAGCCAGGTTTGATGAATAACGGTGTCGGATCACTTATTTAAGGCTTTCGTCGCAAGTGAGCTTGCGAATTAAATTGCTAACGTGCTCAGTACAATCCACATCTCATGTTCATCTAGACTTGCAAAGTGACAAGTGACAAGCAGGTTTACAGTGGGTAAACCAAGCTTCTGGGACCTGGCAGCCGATCGCCTCCGCGATCGGCTGCCGATTGCGGAGGCCATGCGTTTCCAACAACTCCGTCTTTTTCAATGGGTGATTCAAAAACCGCTAGAGGTAATGGAGAAAGTTGCACATTATTGTTGTTTTAGCCGGGGCCAAGTTTTTTAAATACGGCTTTTAATCTCACGCGCAGTGAAAAGTGTGTTGCCGCACGGCTCACTGTCGTGGTTGCCAGTATTCCTTCTGGCGGGACACGCATGGCTGGTAGATCTAAAAATTGCGATTCAGAAAAATCTAGGGCTCCATCAGCAAAACCATTTCGGGTTCAGGTGTTTTTAACGATGCACTTTCGTTTCGGATAAAGAAAACACAATCGAAAAAAATCGGTTGTCCGTTCCTTTAAAAGAATAAAATAATACGTCTTTCACTATATACTCATAGCTAAATTTGGCTGTGAAGAACCCGCACTCTAGACAAGCTGCATAATAATGCTACGAATTAGCAGACAATTGGCTGAATTTCCGCAGACTTTCACTCTTTGACAGTGCGCACTACTGAGTGTATGCGTGACGACCCCCTTGCCATCGCCCGCCCCGTAGCGCGGTTATCTTGCCGCCATTTTGCACCAGGAAGAACTTGTCGTACCATCGGTCACCCACAACCTTCGAAACGACCTGCTATTTTCGCCGCCGCACTCTTCCACGCATTCCTCACTCTTATTTCCGACAAACCATGGAATGCGCCCACGCACACCTCCCATGCCATCTAGTCCTAACGTCCACATAAATATCGTCCTCGCTGCCCTTCTTCGCACGAGCAACCCGACAAAATGGCGATGGGGAGATGAGGCTGCTTGTCTGTCTGGCCGTCCGTCCGCCCTTCCGTCCGTCTGTTTGTCTGTTTGTCTGTCCATCTGCCTGCCTGCATCACATTCTGTGAGACACATTCTGTGTCATAGGGCATAATGTGTCTGTCTGTCTGTCTGTCTGTCTGTCTGTCTGTCTGTCTGTCTGTCTGTCTGTCTGTCTGTCTGTCTGTCACTGGATTCAGCCACCCGGCATGAAAACAGTTGAAAAAGGCTTGAACACAACAGGCAAGACCGTTCCAAACTTCTAGCCCTGCTGGTACGACTGATCCACATTATTCCCTGCAAAGGAAACCTTGGACAAGTTTGAAGCAAAATGTAAGTGCATTACCAGAAGTACGAGCATTATTTTCATTAAGAGTGTGCACATCAGATTGCTTTTGGCAATAGCGAATGACGGAAGCAAGAATAAGCGCGCTAAGAACGGTGTCGAAGAGAGGCGATATAAAGACAGACAATAAACCAAAAACTCTCGAACTCAAGCCCGCTGAGCCTGCTCTAAGCTCAAAAAAAAAAAAAAAAAAAGAAAAGCTCCCGCCAGATGGCGGGCAAGCAGGGCGGATGCGGAAAAATCGAATTGAATCGACCAAACCTTCGTTTTATTTATCATAGGAAGAGCGTGACGAGTGGGGTGGGAGGAAGTAGACGAAAGGGTGTTACATGGCATGAGCCGCGGAAGATGCGTCTTTCAAAGGCATTCTAGGGGAATTAAGCAAGCACATACCAGGACAATATTTCGGTTTTTTTCCTACGTGGGCAAAATATGTCCTTTCACAGCCAAAAGGAAAGGAGTGTAGCGGGAGGGTGAATATCCATATCCAGCAAATCATAAAATAGGATAGCAGCAATTTGCCTGTCTTGAAAAAACGAATGCGCAGTTAGCCACCGCATCGATTTCAAAAAATCTGTTGATTGATGACATCGAATTAACCGGGCGTCCAACCGCCGCCTCTATACATTGCTTCAACATGGGGATACACATGAGTTTAGTGTGACTATGACTGCAAGCGTGCGACTAGATATCACGGCTGTCACATTTCGTAAAGAATAAGAGTAAAATGTTTGTTGGTAGGTTCAGAGTCTGGGTCAATAAACAATGCCCCCCCCCCCTTCCCCCAAAATGTTGGCGTTTATTAAATGGCGCTTCCGATGGTCGACTTTGCAACATCCCCCGAAAGAAGTGATAAACAACTTTATTGCACTGCTATCGGTCGACTTGCGTGGTTTTCTGTTCGTTCCAATGAAACAAGGTTATAAAGTAGCAAGGATATAGGCAAGGCTCGCCATCGTCACTAGTGTAGCCCGCTGACCAATACCCCCACGCACAAACCACCCTCCCGCCCTGCGCGGAAACTTCGCCCTTTGTGTCACAATACCACATAGCAACTCCAGGCGCATCACTTGTACGATATTAGAGTGTCACCGACTAAAGGGTTTCCCATCAATGAATCGTGTGATAAGGTCCAAGGCCACCTCGGGCTGGTCATAGGGCAGAATGTGCCCGGCGTCCCTAACAAGGACTTGGGTAAAGTTGCCCACAGTCCTTACGTAGCCGGCCACTCCTTTACCGTCTGGCCTCTCCCATATCTTGCGCGGTGCCTTGTCGAATGCCTCAGCGCCGGACCATTGCATGCTGGAGAGGAAGTTGTCCGTCAACGGGTACGCGATGATAATGTCCAGCTGACCGCTGTATATGAGCACTTTGTACTTATCCTTGTCCATTAGAGCCGCGAGCCAGGGCTTCACTGACTGCATTATGTCTTCTTTTAGGTGGTTCTCCGTTGCGTCGCCGTTGTTGAAAGTCAGGTTTCCTACATGAATCGCTTTGCGAACACTGGGGGAGTCCACAAACGCGTGATAATAGCCAAAGCACTCGGGCTGACTGGACAGCATGAAGTTATAATAGAAGTCCAGGCCAGTGACGTTCTTGAAGTAAGAGGGCGTCGACGTCATGTCTCCGTTTAACAGTTCATCGAAGATGAGGAACGCTTCCAGGTACCGGCCCTGCTGGATGTCTGCAACAGCCTCCGCTGTCTTTGATCGAATGTAGTCGGCTTGTCTGCGGTCCACCAGACCGATCTGGTAGAGGAAGTCAGCGTAGTCGAACATCGTCTCCGGGTCGATCATTCCGTCACCGATGGCGATGCCCCGCAGGTTGATACTGACCCTCGGGGAGACGGCCGTGTCGATAGCGTGCGCGATGGCGGGCACGTATTTGCCTGAAAAAGCGAAAGTGCGGATGGGTTCGGTAAGCAGGGAAAGTTAAAATGCAGTGGTTGCGGAGTTGGTACGGTAAGGGTTTATTCGAAATGACCTCAAAGCGTGCCGTGTGTAATGTCATGGGCACACCCAATGTGGTAGAATAAGTACTAACCATAGAATACGGAGATAAAGTACGTATGTAAAATAAAGCGGAAGTCAATTCCTTTCCCCACATGCAGATGTTCTTCTCCCATAACTCTAGCACAGTAAAAGTATATGCATGCAATGCAGATTCCTTTCGACGGAACGCCTTCTCCGGCTGGGCATATGTAGTACCGTACAAAAGTATATTAAAGCACACCTTACAAGTCAATGCAAACGGCTACAGGCTGCCTCCACGCCACCTCCTAACCCGCCTCTGTGACCACTCCAACCACCCTCCCAAAGCCTACTGCACCCCCCCCCCCCCCCGACCCTCCCGGCCAAAAACCCGGGCTGCCATACAAGTACTCGCAATAACAAATCACATGCATCCCATCTACAACAAGGGGCGCCGCACACACCGCACACGACGACTACTTAAACGTTACAACACAGACCCCACCGCCTACTACACAGACGTCGCCCCATACAGCACATATCCTGCACACGCCATTGCAATCGTACACTCAACAGGTAGCACCATGCACCACTACATCCACCATACCCACCACATTTATTGACACTATAGTATATAGATGAGGCTGCCATCGCGCTCACCATTGCACACATCTTCTTCGCACATCGCCATCCTCACTGATTCACAATCCGCCTGCCTTTGCTACTCCATAGGTCATATCACCAACCTCTCCCTTTCCATCCTCACCCAATGACCCACACTACCGGACATCCGTCTCGTATGGATCCCAGGGCATTCGTCTCTTCCCGGGAATGAGGTGGCTCACGCCACTGCCCGCGCCTTAACCTACCTGGTATTCCCGGAGGGGATGAACCATCCACCAACCCCAGACACTCATACCTTCCAACCTTTACCACCCCGCCCCCACGCCGACATTCTCTGCCACTGCCACCAGTCCCGCCTCTACCCACCACCTCACCCCTCCCTTCCCATAGCGGACGAACGGATCTGGCGCCGCCTAACATCTACACCATTCTTTTCCGACCATCTACTCCGTAAACTGCAAACACTGCAACTCATCATAACACTCCACTTGGTATGGCAATGCCCTACTAGCCTCCACCCATGCAACCTGCGAGCAGTGGGAGTGCGTGCTGCGAAGCGGCCAGCTCAAGGATAGGCTGCACTGGTCCAAAGGGTAGGTCAGCGGCCATGGCACCTGGCCCGCTGGAGGAATAGGATGGCCGCCCCGGTTTTCCTCAACCCCCTCCTTTACCCTCTCCCCCAATTTTCAGAAATAAATGTTTGCGCCCTCTTTCTCCCATGCATGCTTGCACGTTTCTTGTTGTTGTTATTGCTACATAGTTTTGGGCTATAAAACTATGTTACATGGGCTGCATTCTGACGGTTTCAACTGCGCTTGTGGGTTACGATTGCTTGTCGCACGGTATACCAAACCGCTAAGCGTCGGTATAGCGAACTTAGACACAGCAAACTTATAGGAGAGCAGCATGCGAGCTTTGTGCATCCCGCGGTGACCATGACTGCCCACGCGTCAATCGACGATACTAACACATTTGTAACTTCCGGCTCTTAGTTCATAATTTCACTAGGATCACAATATTTGTTTGTTACTCTGGCGCCCGAGCAGCCTCGATGCCAGATTAGGAAAGATTAGCGTGGACCCTGACATCCAGCAGTAGACCGCCCAGAGGGCCGAAGACAAGGCATACTCGCCAACGTCTGTAGCACACCGGCCCTGACTAGGCTTTTTCTCTGGGCCAAATAAAGTTACTTCATCCTCGTTTTCCGGTGCCTGTGTTCAACGTAATAATTCATTCTACGATCGGAGTTCAGGTGTAGCTTTTGTGCACCGCCTTTTTATACGAAGCAGAGAAACGAACGCCTCAAATGTTGTACCCCACTCATAGTTTCATATTCGACAGCACTCGCTATACCACTGCTGTGGGTGGGCCTGAGTTGACAGCATGTGCCACCACCGTCTATTTTCATCATCATCAGCCTGTCTACGCCCAATACAGGACAAAGGCCTCTCCCATAGATCTCCAATTACCCCGGTCGTATGCTAACTGCAACCAACTGATCCCCACAAACTTCTTGATCTCATCCGCCCACCTAAATTTCTGCCGCCTACTGCCACGCTTGCCTTCTCTAGGGTTCTACTGCGCCACCCTTAATGACCAACGGTTATCTTGCCTTCGCATTACATGCCCTGCCCACGCCCGTATTTTCTTCTTAATCTCTACTGATATGTCCTTAACGCGCGTTTGTTCCCTGACCCATTCCACTCTCTTCTTGTCCCTCAAAGTTACACCTATCACCTTCCGTTCAATTGCTCGCTGAGTCGTCTTCAATTTAAGTTGAACCCGCACACGAACAACACATTAACGAATTGGAGAAGGTTCAGAGGAGGGCTCTTCGTTTTATTTACAATAAATATAAAAGAACTGATTCCATGTATCATGGCACTGAACCAAATCTAACCTCTACACACTAGGCGCCAAATTGCCCGCATAGCTTTTCTAGAACATCTAATTAAGTGTAAGACTGGATTATCACCCACTCCATTCATTAGTCCGTTAGCCACGAGCAAAACATGACACACATAGCCATGGTTTATCCCCACACTTTTCTCGAAAAAATACTTTTAAGTTATCATACTTTCCACGCACGGTAGACGACTGGAACAAATTGCCCGAAATCATTTTTAGCGTAAATTTCACGAAAGCCCTACACGAACATTTTAGAAACTTTTAATTACTGACGTTTGGGATTTTAGCGACTATTCTCTAAGTTGTACTTGATTACCCCGTTTTCTAGTTTTATTTGGATTGGAAACCCTGTTATGCCTGTACGGAAATTTAAATTTTACCTTGGCCTGTCTATTTCGTATGTCTCCAAGCGAGTTCTGAGTTGATGTTACTCCGCCCTGCTTGGACCATTTACTTGCTCTGCAGTATTATGTAAATAAAAATAAAATAATAGTGAGCCTTCACGTTTCTGTCCCGTAGGTAAGCGTCGGTAAGATGCAGCTGTCATACACTTTCTTCTTCAGGGACAATGGTAGGCTGCAATTCATTATCTGAGAATGTCTGCCGTATGCACTCCACCCCATTCTTATCCTTCTAATTATCTCTGCCTCGTGGTTGGGATCCGGGGTCACAACTTGGCCTAAGTAGATATATTCGCTTAACACTTTCACTGCCTCGCCACTTATCTCAGACCGCTGTGCTGTCCTGAGGTTATTGATCATTAATTTTTCTGCATATTAATTTTCAGGCCCACGGTTCTACTCTGTTTGTCCAGTGCGGAAAGCATGCTTTGCAATTCGTCCCCCGAATTACTTAGCTAGGCAACGTCATCAGAAAATCTGAAGTTACTGGAGTATTCTCCATTAAATCTTACTCTCACATGTTCCCAATCCAATGTTCTGAATACCTCTCGTAAACATGCTGTGAATAACATTGGAGAGATTGTGTCTCCTTGTCTGACGCCCTTCCTTATTGGCGATGAGATGTTTGAGTGGCGCCCCCTGGCTCTGACGTCAGCTTAGGGACTCGGGCCGCTGTCGTCTGCTACACTCCGCTTGTGAGGGGCAGCAGTGCCTGCGCTATAAATCGCCCGCTTTGATGCTTTAGGGCATCAAAAAGCGTGTTTCTAGTAATCCAGTTATTTTTGCCAGCTTCTGACACATCTGAATAACTTCAGTCTGTATCCCCCACAAGTTTGCAACACTTGAAGAGAGAGAGAACAACCTTCTTGAGAGCCTCGGCCAGAATATCGTTTATAACTCGTCCTTCCTTGCTTATTCGCGGGGTTCAGCGCTCAGAGCTCTTCGATAAGTGTTCGAAATGCATAGGCTTCCCTGAATTGTTTTTGAGATGCTCTTATGAAGACTCAAGAGTCTAATGCTATGCGCCCAGCGGCGGGTCCCTCCGTATATACGTGCATCGCACAGCAGGAAATAAAACGGCCGTCTTCTATTTCTTTCATTGTTGTTGACTAGTATCAGATAAATGTTTTTTTTTCTTCTGTTCCCAACGTACTAGTTTTTCTGCACCATCACAAATGTCTTATTAGCACGTTTGGGAATGTTTGGTAGGCTCGCGAATATTGTGTGTATATTTTCTTAAGGCTGTATGGCATACATTCCCTTTTTCACAAATTGGATTCCGTTATGAATGCGTGCAAGAAGATGCACATCCGCAGCGTGCGTTGCGTATTCACATGCAAATACAAAGAGAAGGTTTGTGCTACGCCACTGCGATCGCGCCCCAGGCAACGTTGTCCAGAGTACTCGAAGGCAGCTTTTGTGCTCTGAATTTCTCTCGTAACCATCGTTATCACAACGAACTGACTCTCAACCCGACCAATTATGACATGATTACGGTGTTGAAGGCTTGATATACACGCTAACAAACACAATAAATAGCATACGTGCATATATTACTGCAATCGAAACCGATAAATATTTCCTAGCAGCTCTTTATCGTTTTCCAACGCTTCCAGGTGTAAAAAATAAATCGTGGTCTACTCGGGATGACGTCCGATGGATTGAAGAGGATTACTCTTACTCTCTTGTCCTGGACTGATGACCCAGCCCACTAATCAGCTCGATTTTAAAATTAAAGTTTCCCCCTCCTCCTCCTCCTCATCTTCCATATTCTCTTGAGTGCAGTTTTCCTATAACGCATATCTGAATATTGGGAAGATATGGCTGCAGGAAATGTAAAAAAATAGCCCCCCAGGTCTGAACAAGCATAGTGTCACTGCATCTTTACCGTAGACGTGACTTGTTTTGATCAATGAACCTCCATATTGGTTGGAAACCTGGTATAAAGCCAGCACACGCCTGTACTTACAGAAGGTTATTTGGAACTCAATTTACATTTTTTGCGTGCCATAGCGCATGTCGGCATACTTTAAAGCCATGACAACGTAAAGTGATGTGATGCAACACTTTCGAGCGTTCGGCAAGGTTGCAAAAACTGTTCTACCTTACATATGATTACCGGGAATCGCAATGCCTTCTGCCAAAGCCGACAGCCCCAAAGGCCTGGAATTTGTTTTGGTCTTGTATTTTCGTTGCTGTCGGTTACTAGCACCTGGCTGTTTTCTTTGTTAGAAAGATTGCTCAATACAGAAGCTGACGCCTAGCTCCGACTCTTCCCGCTCCGCATAGGACCGGCTTCGCAAGGAACGGGGTGACGCCGGCAATGTTTCTTCCGTAGCGGTATCCAAAAGTATACTTAAACTCACGCCCTGAGCTAGTTTATGTGATTTTAAGTCTGTTGTTATGATAAAAAGTTGCGCACTCGCAAAATCTGGTGCGCACAAGCATCAGACGTCAACTGAGCGCAAAGAAATAGCGGGGAAAGCGAGCCCGAGTGAAGCAGACGACATATGCGAGGATCCCTAAGCTGACGTCACGGAGGCGCGCTTCGCAGCGCCGCCCGTGGTCGAGCTCACCACCAATAGGTATTTTACTGCTCTCCTTATGGAGGATGATGGTAGCTGTGGACCCATTGTAGATATCCTCTAGTATTCTTACATAATGCTCATCCACCCCTGGCTCCATAATGCCTGCATGACTGCTGAGGTTTCGACCGAGTCAAATGCTTTCTGATGATATGTGAAGGATAGGGGTTCGGTATATCCTGCGCACTTCTCTATCACCTGATTGATCGCGTGAATATGGTCCATTGTTGAATTGCCTTTACGAACCCCTGCTTGTTCTTTAGGTTGCCTGAAATCTGAGGTGGCAGACATTCTGTTAGCGATTACCTTGGTAAGTACCTTGTAGACGACTGACCGTAAGCTGACCGGCCTGTAATTTTTCAAGTCCTTCATGTCACCTTTCTTATGCATTAGGATGACGCTCTCGTTCTTCCATGATTCCGGTACCATTGCGGTCATTAGGCATTGCGTATACAGGTTTTCCCGTTTTGCTATTACAATTTGCCCGCCATCCTTCAAGAGGTCTGCTGTTATCTGATCCTCAGAAGGTCCTTTGCCCTGTCGCATTTCTTCCAAAGCCCTCTTAACTTCTATCGTTACTGGTGGGATGTCTACATCCTCTGAACTACTTTCTAGTTCGGCATTACCCTGGATGTCGCGGCTACTGTACAGATATCTATAGAAGTCCTCGGCTACTATAACTATTTTATCCCTAGTAACATAGACAGAACGGGACGCCAATTAACCCGTCTATTTTACTGACTATTTAACTCGGTGACCTACTCTTCAGTGGAGTGCCCTGAACTTACCAGTTATACTTACTCATTACCAACAAGCCTGATCAATTATTTACGGCACCTTTTACCTTATCATAAAAAAGCACCGACCGCCCCAAGCACAGTTTTCATCATTCCAGTCAGCATACTCACCAGCGTAGGACTCTCCCGAGGCGTAGAAATCGTTCCCGGCGTACTCGTGGAAGAGCGTGAAGAACTGCTGGAGGGCCTCTAGCAGGTCCCTGCCGACGTCGGTCTCGTTGCGGGCGTAGCCGCGGTCGTCCCGCGTGAAGCTGAAGCCCGCGCCCACCGGGTTGTCGATGTACAGCATCGAGTAGCGCTGCGCCCACGTGGTGTCGCGAAGCTGCGGCACGCCGCCTTCGGCCACCCGGTACGGCCCGTGTTCCACGAAGAGGCCGAACAGCGAGGAACCGCCGGGCCCGCCTTGCAGCCAGAGAACGACAGGGGCCGTCTCCGGACTCTCCTGCATGCACATACAGAAACCGAAAGACGAGTTGAAGTTGCGTTATGCTTTCTTTAGCCGTTGGGATACAATTTGTGACTTGTATTGGAGTAACTTAGATTTTATATGAAAGGTACGAACAGGGAGCTGTTGTAGCTGTCCGTAATGTGTGGCGCGTAACGCGTTACAAATACCAAAAAAAGGCCGAGCGCTCGTGAGGGCGTGACTCGCGGCGACCGCCGAGCGTTTCCGGCTCGAGCAGTGGGTCGAGAAAAAAAAAAAACGAAAACTGGCGATCACCATCAGTAACTTCTCCTACCAAACTCCATCCTGGAGATGTGGGAAGACCAGCTGCCAGCTCACGCCCTCAAGACAAGCAAGTACTGGTGGATAGGGCCCGCCGGGAAGCCAAGGACCAAGGCTTTCTGGGCGAAGGAGACCTCCCACAAAGGAACTCATCCAGTTCAATAAATGTTTACTCCTTCTGGCGAAAACCCCGAGGAGCGAGAAAATGCCGAGCGCTCGTGAGCGGGTGCATTGCGGCGATCGCCGAGCGTCCCCGGCACGCGCAGTGGCTTTAGCAAAAAAAACCCTGGCAACCATTGACCAGAGAAGTGGGAGGACCAGGAGATCGAAGCTCGAGGCGGGTTTAGCTGAGCAGTTGTTGTATTGTGACGTTGCACGCATTAAACACAGCTCTGTAAGTGCGGTCTCTCGGGAATGAAATATATATTCTGCATTTTACTAGCGACGCGGACGAAAAAGAAGTACACAGAAATAGATTCGTCCCGAGGAAAAGCGCATTTACTCCAAAAGTTGAGTTTGTGCCTTCGACAATTCGCCAAGAGCCGCACGTTATACACCTATGTTTAAGTGGTGCATATTGTAAGTCTAGGAGCGGATATCGGTGGTCAATATGGAGTTGCAGCAGACCAGCGATGCCCAGCTGGATCGCGCTGAATCAGCGATATCTCACGGGAACGGAGGCGGTGAAGCAAGTAAAAAATACTATTCCACAGATCGGCCAGATAAGTATGCCACTAACTAGTGCACCCGCGTGTGTTCATCGTTCTCGTACCTTAGCGGGGAAGAACCAGAAGAAGAGGTTGCTGTCGTACTCCTTGTTGACGGTGAGGAATCCTGAGTAGCCGGGGAAGTCCGGCACGTCCCCCAGGGAGCCGACGCGGCTCAACTGGCGCGCCCTGTCCAGCTGGCCGCTCTCGATGAGCGGCGTCAGGAACAGGGGCTCCCCCACGTCACCCAGCCGCCGCGCTCCAGCACGGACGTCGTCCGGCCTGCATGACACTTTCGTTCCTTCACGGGCAAAAAGAGTATGGCCAGGGCATCTTAGAACAAAGATGCCTCTCACTAGGTGGAGGCCCTAAGAACATCCTCCTGCTCACCAGTACAATAAATTTTTGTCTCTCTCTCCCAACAAATAAAATTGACAGAAGAAATAAACATTCAGAAAGACACTTCAGACTGCCTACGTGTGGGAATGCGTGCCGCTTCCGTTGACAATGTAAGATCGATCACACTTACACGCGCGCTGCAAGCATATTGAGGATGTCGGGAACAGTTCGCTATATTTTCATGCGACTACTTCCTTAGAATTAGCATTCTCCGTGGCGGGGGAGCACCTGTTCTCCTCACGTGCCGTCACTTGCACTTGCCACGCGATATGAAGTCAGCGCCGCAAGCACTAGGCTAAGTCCTGTTCACCGCTGCAAACGCGCTGATGTACCGTGGTGGTAACATATCCGGCTCCTACCCTGAGACACGTCTTCCATAACGATAGCTTCCAATGTGCCCATTTTTTAAATTCTGGTTGACTTACTTTATCTTGTTTAATCCGCACACGAACTTTGGCAGAAATTTTGATATTTATCTATGTGCGTTACACTCTTTACAGCTGCGGCCGCACGACAACGACATTGTTTTTTGTACCACAACGACATTGCCGGGTGTTAAGGGCCCCTCACTTATAAATTCAAACCACTCGGCAGCTAGATATCGTTCGTTACGTACAGTGTTTACTTTTGTGGTGTTTGTTTTCACGCCGACAGAGCGGACTTTGGCGTGAGGGGCGTAAGGAGAAACCGCGGAGGCTTTTATTATTCGCCGCGCTTTTGTGTCCACCCGACGAGCGGGCCTGGAGACGACGCATACAAACGCGTCGGTTACTCCATAATAGGTGAAAGGGATGTAAGCTTTCGAAGGGGAATTTCCTTGTGTTCGTTTGAGAAGCCGGCAGAGGGGAACAGTTGACGTTTTAACGACCGTCATTACCGCCACGAGAATCCCCGAAGCGGACGGGAGCTGAAGGTCGGTCAAGGGGTCAAAACTTGGGTCAAACATAGGAAGAGGTCACCAGACGTTCTGTCTGTGATAGTTGCACTGCTCAAAGTTACTGGGCGAAGTTTCAGTTCGTCACACGTCTGAACCTGGCGACTCGGCGGCTGGGATGGGTCAATAGGTAGGCGACCAGGCTTCGTTAGGCGCTCCACGTGTCTACAAAGGAAGGGAATTCTGGCGGGGCGGAACACAAACATAGGCGTGCACGGTATGACAATACTTTAAAGGGGCCCTAAATAGGCTGCCGAATGTTGCGATTTTGCATGCGCAGTCACTGGAGTACTATCCAAGGAACGTCATCCCGCAAAATTGTTTAAATGCGTTGAGTGTTAGCCGAGTTATCGCTCATTAAAAGGGGCCACCCATAAGGCCTAAGGCTCTCCTCCTCTAGTAGCTCCTCCGAAGCACTGTGGAAGCCACGACGTCATCGACCCGGCGCAAGACCACCGAGAGAAACAGGGCAATCCCTCACCCTCCTTGATGTACGTGCAGTCATTGGCTGCGCTAAGCCCTGCGCGCGCTTTTTTTTTTTTTTAGCACTCGACGCGCATGCTCCGCTCACCAGATTCCGGTTGCACGGTGAGCGCTGTCGCTGTGGTTCGCGTTCGCGCCGCCGTACTGGGCAATGTCTCGTGCGTCATAGAGGCGCGTCAGAGCCGGAAAGAACTGCGTCAGAGCGCAGCAGTGTGGCAGCAAGGTATGGTTGGTGAGCCAGGAGAGAAAGTGAAATCTTTTTTTCGTGTTTGTGTGGCCCCTGCTTTACGCAGAGGTGTAATATTTGGTATACGTTGTCGTGAAGGGGTACTCTAGCGATTGCGCGATTGAAATGGCGACCTTCGGAAGTCTATTTAGGGCCCCTTTAAGACGTGGCGCCCGAGAGCCGATTTCCGGCGTTGTCTGCTTTTAGTTGGTTGGTTTTCATTTCTTTTATATTTGTGGTTTGCGGAATACCTTTGGGCTCCTGTATGAGAGTGAGTGAGGTGGGTCACGTGACTATTTTGAACCACCTAGCTTTGTTTGTCACGGTAGCCAACCAGTGGCCTAGTGTGGGCTAATTAATCAGCCATCTCACTCTCAAATTGTGACGTCCCTTTTGTGGGCGGGGTTTTGTGGGTAAAACCGAGGAGTTAGAGGTTTTTGGGGAAAGAACAGAGCCAGGGGGCGGAGAGTGGCGCCCGCTCGACGCGGGCCTTGCGCGACCTCTTGTTTGCGATCAGGAGCCATGAGTTGTAAATACGTAGTGTCAATAAAGTGTACATAATGTACCTTTTGAGTTTACTTGGAGTAGACCGTCGTCGGCTATGTGCCGTCGGCCAACGAGCCAGTGACTCGTCGTTTCATCGGATCATCGAGCATCGACTATTGGCGACCGATCCACCTATTTAAGTTAACTCCGGGTTTTCGTACAATCGGGCACCTAATGCCTTTGCATGAATGACGATTTTTTTCACCGAAATTTTCTGTATATTAAGTTCGCATTGCAATAATACCTTGGGGCAGGGTCTGCGTTGCAAGATGGCGTGCTTAATTCACAGTCGCTTTACACATGAAACGTCGCTATTTGGAAAATGTCGTATATCGGCGGTTCTTTAAAATGACAGTGGCGCGTGTATTCAGAATATAGTTTGAGTATAAGGGAATGAGTTTTCTTATTCTATCTGCTGCTGTTATCTGGTGGAAAATGGCCATGCTTCTACAACAATAATGTGAACTATTGCTTTTTGTGATTTTACGTTCTGATTATGCTACAAGAAATAGTCTAGCATAGCAACGGGCATGAAACGTTTCAGTTCAACGTTCGGAGGTCTCATCTGACTGCCGAAAATGGCGCTAATTTAAAAACTCCGAATGAGAACTCAAGGTAGCGCTAGTAGAGAAGGACGTGGGAGAGACTACAACAATTTTTAGCTGTTTACTGAACTCGAGAAGTACATGCGGAAATATAAGCTCCATAGTCACATTTTTAGTGATCTCGGCTTTTTTTTTTTTGATGATCACGTTCAATGGACGCACTGCTGATACACGGTGCACAAGTTTTTGTGATCATGACAGTTATAATTATTCATGACGTACTGGTCTGCTAGAGCTATAAATACTCTTTAAAAGCACCCATGGGTGTGGCTCACCCGCAACGCACCCACATGATCAATCACTGCGATCAATCCGGTGAAGTATCGACAAAGACGAAACCCTTGTGTACAATGCGGGTCAAAAAATTAGTTTGCGCTGACATTATACAGTGGACGATTTTGCGTTGCGCAATGTGACTGTGCAGACCAAATTAAAATCATGCAATTTTCGTCGTTGTTAATCTAGATTGGTACCCTATACGCAGGCGTGGTTCATTCAGGTGTATGTTGGTGATGAAGAACACACAGAAATCGTAATTACATTATACCCCATTAATAAAGCTTCTGCTCGAACTCCATTTCGGCGCAAGATGTTTCGGTTAGTGCGCGCGAATGTCACCTGTTGGCATAGATGATGGCATCAATCGTGATGTGTCTCTACGGGGCTGAGCAACTTTTCGCTCGTGGGCGTGCAGTTCTACAATACCAACCAAACGGGGCCGCAGAAGCGCTATGAGATTCTCTGCAGTCGAAGACATAATCCGAAAACGCCGATCACCAGAAACGCGCATGCGCAATGATCTATGTGCGCTATTTCTTTTCTATGTGCGCTAAATAACTTACCATTCCTTCCTAAAGAAAGTTGAGAAAAGCGTGAAAGCTTTTTTGACAACAAAACTGCCTCGAAAGTGATTCAAAACCTTCGTTAAAAGCGCATCCAACCTCCGCTGAAAGTGCGTCCAATCGATCGTCGCACTATCAAGGACCCAAATCGTAAACGAATAACGAACTCATGCAGCTATTTCTCACGCACTAAGTAAACGCGTCTACGAACAATCTTAAAGTATAGCGATACGTGGTGCACGAGATAAAGCTATGCTATTGTACTTGTTCTTTACGATCGATGGGCGTATTGTCTTATCTAAAACCGTTCCTCTTTCGTGATTTTCGAGCACCCGTTCTGACACAATGTAAGCCCGGTTCCATACATGCGCCGTCTGTCCAGAGATCTTACCAGAGCTTTTCGATCGACAAACCGGTCTATGGGGAAATCCAGAAATCCATTAGTTTTTTTGTCAGGACGCCATCGGTCCCACTAAGAAAGCTTTCGCTTTAAAATGGACAACCCGAGCAACGCCGCAGCCTTCCATACATGCTGAACCCATGAATGTTTCGCACGATGGCATTTCGAAGCCGGCCCGCTTCAATATATGGGTCATATAGCCAGTGGTAGTACATTAAGGTGGGGACATCTATCGGCACTTATTGAAATATCATAGCTTGCCAGCTATGGAAACGTACAGGTGCCCCCCAAAAGTAAACGGAGCACGGATTCGTGAAACTAGAATAATTTCTATGTTATGCTGCTGCCAGAATAAATAGAATTTGTGCGGCCCGATTTTATTCCAGAATGACTTTCTTGATAAGTTACTTAGAGGTTGCTGGCTAGGCTCAGGGCGGAGAGATCCTCTCAAAATCTCGAACCCGTGCTCCGCTTACTTTTGGGGGCACTTGTACGCTATCGCGTTTCTACTACTTTGGGTTCAGCCGAAGAAACCGGAAGCCCCCCCAGCGCCTTCCGATGTATTCGAACGGGCCGAACGCCTGCAAGCCATTAAGAAGAGAACATTCAAGCTTCAGATGTCCCTGTGGTGGTCAAATTTATTGCTTACATCAGTGAAAGTGGGTCTAAAAACACAAAACTCTAAAATTCATATGCCACCTCATAGTACGCTGTGGCGATCGCAGTAAGTCGTGCGCTTAGGTTTCGGTGGGCCTGTGAGGGCTATTCTCGCGGGCAAATTTGTCACGTAAGGGCATACCGCTTGGTCTTATTTAAATGAAAAGCGTACGAAAATAGGTAAAACGCTATAGTGTGCAGGAACACCGCGAATTAAATCGAATAAAACAGCTGTACAAACGCCGAGGCCATTTCGAACCTTATAACCATGCACGTTACCCTGATATCAATTCCGTTTTTTTCAGCCACTTGTTATCGTCGAGATTCCACAGTGCTTGATTACAAACTCATTATTAGGCCAACCTCACTTTTTTTTTTTTTGCATCGTCCGCCTTTGGGCCCTCTTACAAACCCAATCAGCCTAGAACGTTATTTACATTTATCCTCCGTATAACAGGATTGTACATTTGTACACGGCTATGACGAGTGACGGAGTACGACACCACCCACTCTTCTCTTAACATATCTGCGTATTTTAAAAAAATTATCGAAGCTTAGTTCTGAGAGAAAAAAAATCCCGGGCCATCTCCACTAACGTGAAGCCTAGGTACGGGCGAAGCATGCAGTGTATGAGTGTATTCTTGGCGCCTTGGCGTTTTTGCCAACGGATACGAAACCGTTGGGAGGTGCAGGTAAACAGCTTTGCTGTAAAATTCTCTTGTTTTTGAAGCACGAAGCTCTCTAGCGCGAGGCGCAAAAGAGTGTTTGTTTTTTTAGTGCGGGTTACGAAGCGTCTCAGCGCGATGCGTAAGCGGGTGTACCGGTTCTTCTTTAGCACGTCTTACGAAGCGTTCTAGCACGAGGCGTAAACGAGTGTCCCGGCGTTTTAGCACCGTGACTGCATGAGACGACGATTACGACGACGACGACGACAGGAGACGTTAACAGCACCAGCCCCTAAGGGGCTTCGCCCTTAAAAGACAACGCACCCTGCATTATATAATTGCTACGGTCTTCCAGGCTTACAGAGTTCGACGTGTATATAGGTATATATCTTTTCCTAAGTCAGAATATTTCTAGTTTATTTCTAGCTTGCTTGACAACTGAGAAGTGCCTACGGCAACCGAACTGGTTAGGGAAGGCATCCAATAGATGGCGATATGATCGTGGGCACTTGCGGTAGGCTGGACACTTCCAAGTCTTACAATCGAGCATGGCCAAGTAGCCATATGACGCACTCTGTACCCATAGTTATTTGCTGCGGCAATATAGAAGACCGAAACGCTTTTAACGCCGTCTTTCTTAAAATAGTAACTGCATTGATCACACTGCTACAAAACGAAAAAATTCCGGCTACATACCCATTGTACAACCTACGCATAGGGGAGCCGAACCAACCATGGGCAGCTGTGCAGAGCGCTGCGAGCACCACGAAGACAGTCCTCATTTCTGTCTTCCGGAGGGACACTGTTTACAAAACAAAGAACAGTGCGCAAGTCGATCCAACCTTTGCAAGACTATTTCCTTGCTACTCACAGTAACGAGTTTCGCAGCCAATGTGACGCTCTCGCTCGAAATGGCAGCCACGCTGTTGAGGCGGTTCCTGTCTGCCTCTTGTTCTTATCGCTCGATAACTGTAGCCCACGGGAGCAGAAATACGAGCCCTACGCGTACGCACTGAAGCAATCGGTGGTCAGCACGTGAGCTCGTTTCGAGTTCCGATTAGAGTCGACCGCTCTCGAGTGGGAAGGCCTCCCGAAGTGATTTCTCGCCCCACATTCGACGTAAGGTAATTAAAACTTGGTGCTTCAAATGCGGCAGCATTTGTAGGACCAATTAATGAACTCATTTATTATTAATTGATCCATTAATGATCGATATTGTTGTAGCCTTACCGGAATAGTCATGTTTCGGTGGTCGGCATTCGCTTCGCTGCAGCGTCCTTTCAGTCGTGGTACGTATACCGCAATCGCTCTGGGCCAGTGGATGGCCACTTGTTTTCCGAAACACAGTAGCAACCGCGACAAACCTCTGATCGTGCTCTGTGGCACTGAAATAAAGTAGGAGCGACGAGAAGTGCGAAAACATGCTTTTAAGAGGTATAGCAGCAGCGATAAACTTGTATGTATGTATGTATGTATGTATGTATGTATGTATGTATGTATGTATGTATGTATGTATGTATGTATGTATGTATGTATGTATGTATGTATGTATGTATGTATGTATGTATGTATGTATGGCAACACCAGGCAATGAAAACGCCGAACCACAGAACAACACATACATTTAGAACACGTCAGCAGCTAACGGCCAGCGACAGCTACGCCTGTCCGAACTCTCGGAGTTGTTGTTGTTGTTGTTGTTCCTTTCTAATTGTGGCGCGTACCCACTTGGGGGATTGGCCAGGATCGGGAGATATATTGGGGCTAATGTGCCCGATTTAGGAGACTAAATTTTGGAGAAAAAAAAATTGTTGATCAGAATAATTGCACAACAAATACAGGAATTTGTAGAATGAAAGTGTGCACTATGCAGGGATTTGCAAGAGAAGACTATGCGGGATTTTGCAATAGGCTCTTATTTCGTCTGTGTACAAGAAGAGCGGCTAACAGGGTAGGCGTCTAGTCTCTGAGACGTAGGTGTGGACGGCCGTAACCAAATTCCTGTGGGGAAACCCAAGCGAAATGGCACCGAACGACAGTAAGACCGGCATGGAAAGGGTAAGTCCAAGGTGGTGAATTGGCTCCACCAGGTATTTTCTTCTCATTGAAGAGAAGCCGCGGCAATGTAAGAAAAAATGCTCTAGGGTTTCGGGTTCATCACAAAGAGCGCAATGACGAGAGGAGGTCAGCCCAGCGCGGTGCATGTAGAAGTTGAGCTGCGGAACTCTACAACGTAAGCTAGTTAAAAACACCTCGCATTGGCGAGATTCGCAACATCGGGAGTCCCACGCATATGCCAAATGGGCGTAATCATCGAGGGAGGTGATGACATCCTCCTGGCTCCTCGCCAGATGTTGATGCCGTCGGATCTGTGCTCCGGCCAGTATGGAGGGAAATGGACAGACGTCGAACGGAGGGCCATCTAGTGCTGACCTCGCTAAAGAGTCGCTTCTTCATTCAGATATAAACCCTTATGCCCAGGCACCCATATCAAGCGGATTTGTCTTAAGTGGGAAGGAACTAAATAACCAAATGTGCGAAGAAGAGCAGAATTTTGGGGGGATATCAAAGAGGAGCAAACAGCTAATGAATCAGACACAATTACGACATTTAATATCTGGGGAGGTAATTTTTTAATGCTATGACTATTGCCATAAACTCAGCATAGAATATTGGGGTGAAGTCCAGTAGGCGACTCGGAGTTTCCTAGGAGCACTGACCGCTCGGGCCACGAGGCTCGCGCAGTGAGCCCCACAGTGGTGCTTCGTCATCTTCGTTAATGCTGCTACAGGAGGCCCCCCTCTAGTGGTGGAGCCGTGGAGTAAGCCGGAAGGATACTTTTAGAGGTCGTCTTGTGGGTTTTGTTGTCTGTTGTGACTGGGGTGGCTGCGGAGTGTGATCCGCAATTAGTATTGTGGATTCGTCTGGTTGTGTAGAGAGCGACTCTTCAATGAAGGCTAGTTTGAGGTGATCAACAGATATAGTGTCCTGTCTGCCATCCAAATTCACTGCGAAATGCTTGTCAGCACGGTGAATGACGCGGTAGGGTCCTTCGTAAGGGCGCTTAAGTGGTTTGCGCACGGCGTCACGGCGGACAAAAACGTAGGGGGACGTCGTCAGCTCGATGGGCACATGGGCATCCGCACGCTGCTGGCAGCGTGGTGCGGGCGCACGAAGTGAGCGAAACGAACCTCGTAGTTTGGTAACGTAGTCGGTGGGATCAGGGCGCGGTGATGATTTGGAATCAGTGAAAAACTCTCCCGGCAGGCGTAGCGGCGCACCAAAGACCATCCCTGCGGGCGTGCAGTGCAGATCCTGCTTCAAAGTGGCCCGAAGACTCAGCAGAACCAATGGAAGGGAGGTGGACCAATGGATAGCGTCCGGCTGTTCCCTGAGTGCGGTCCTGAGGGAACGGTGAAAACGCTCAACGAGCCCATTGGCAATGGGGTGGTACGCTGTGGTGCTGTGATGCGGATGCGGAAAGTGCCAAGAAGGGTCAGCAGGTAATTGAAGAGTGCCGACTCAAACTGGCAACCTCGGTCGGTGATGATAGTTGATGGGATTCCATAGAGGGAAACCCAGCCGGCAACGAAGGCGTTGGCGATGGTTTCACTACGGATGTCGGGAAGAGGAAACACCTCGAGCCAACGCGTGAACCGATCCACGCAAGTTAGTAGGTATGTGTTCCCTTTTGAAGGAGGCCAGGGCTCCAAAATGTCTAAGTGCACCTTGTCGAAACGCTCAGTTGGGGCCGTAAACAAGCCGAAAGGGGCCTTGGTGTGCCGGTTAACCTTTGACTGCTGGCATACGAGGCAGCAGCGCGTCCACTCGCGTACGTCCTTGTTGATGCCCGGCCAAACAAAACGCTGCGTCAGCAAATGTTGCGTGGCTCGTATTCCAGGGCCCGAAAGTCTATGGAAGGCATCGAAAACAATGCGTCGGACATTCACCGGGACGAGTGGACGCGGGGTGGGCGTGGAAACATCGCAAAGCACCGGGACAGCAGATGAAATGGGTACTTCACGAAGGTGCAGCGCGCCAGGATTTTCGCGAAGCGCTATTATTTCGGCATCATCTTGCTGCGCTGATGAAGTGCGGTGAAGTCGATGTCGGCCGAGTTGTGGGAACTGGAGATTGAGAGAGAGAGAGAGAAAATGACTTTATTGAAGGTTCCTGCGGAGGGTAGGGGCCTCGGCCACGCAGGGCGTGCCCTTCCTAGACGAGTATTAGGTCGTCCCCGAAGCAGTGCCTCGCGGGCGTCGGCGCGGTCGGTGCGTGGTGGGTGTTCGGGTGTTGACCCGCCGACCCCCCGACGACGCTTCCCTGCGCTTCTGCCCTGCGAGAGCAGCCTCGAGCCGCTGGATAGTTCGTAGTTGCACCTCGTGCTCACCCGAGTTCATGGCATACGTAATGTCCTCGGGCAGGCGCGTTGCACCGTCTGCCTCCAGCGAGTGTCGTTCACATCCCCACAGCAAGTGGGCTAGCGTTGCATTCGTTCTCGCGCACACACTGCACAGCACACTTTCGTAGACCTCTGGACACGCGTGGCGCGCCAGCACCGGGGTGATCACCGAGTTCGTTTGTAGTTGTCTGTATAGCACGGCTTCCGCTCTGGTGAGCTTGGGGTGAGGGGGCGGCTTGAGTCGCCTGCCGAGCCTGTACCACTGTAGTATTTCCCCGTACGACGCGAGGGGTTCTTGTTCGGTTTCTGGGTGCCCGTCCGCCGGGGAGGAGCGGGGGGGCGCCTCGCGGTTGGAAAGTTCTCGCGCGGCGGCGTCCGCTGTCTCGTTGCGGTTGGGGTGACTGCTAGCTTCGACGCTCGTGTGCGCCGGAAACCAGCGGATGTGGGTGACCGGCGTCGCCAGCTCGCCGGACGTTGCACGACACTGCACTGTACTCACTGCCTTATCGCACACTGTGTTCTTAGCGTAGTTCGCGATGGCCGAACGCGAGTCACTAAGCACTGTGGTACACCGCGGGTGTGTTAGCGCGAGCGCGATCGGCGATCGCGCTCGCGCTAACACACCCGCGGTGTACCACAGTGCTTAGTGACTCGCGTTCGGCCATCGCGAACTACGCTAAGAACACAGTGTGCGATAAGGCAGTGAGTACAGTGCAGTGTCGTGCAACGTCCGGCGAGCTGGCGACGCCGGTCACCCACATCCGCTGGTTTCCGGCGCACACGAGCGTCGAAGCTAGCAGTCACCCCAACCGCAACGAGACAGCGGACGCCGCCGCGCGAGAACTTTCCAACCGCGAGGCGCCCCCCCCCCCCGCTCCTCCCCGGCGGACGGGCACCCAGAAACCGAACAAGAACCCCTCGCGTCGTACGGGGAAATACTACAGTGGTACAGGCTCGGCAGGCGACTCAAGCCGCCCCCCCACCCCAAGCTCACCAGAGCGGAAGCCGTGCTATACAGACAACTACAGGCGGTCGGAGCACGGACACTGCACGCACTGTACACATCACCAGTTGTGGCCTTCACCGCCACGGCCACGTAGGTGTTCGGGCGGTCTGGGTATCTCGCTGCGTCCACGTAGAGGGCGCCCGTGTCGTTTGTGTGCGCCTCGGTGAGGGCCTTGGCCCTGGCAGCCCTGCGTCCCGGATTGTGATCGGGGTGGACGTTGCGGGGCAGCGGGAGTACCTTGATGCGTTGGAGCATCTCTCTTGGGAGGCTCTGTGTGTTTTGCGGTTCCGTCCCCGCTCGGCCGCGGCCGTAGCCAAGCCGTTCGAGGATATTCCTACCGGCCCTCGTGGATGAGAGGCGGTCGAGTTGCGTTGTTCTCTGGGCCTCGCTGATTTCCTCCAGGGTGTTATGGAGGCCCAGTTGCAGTAGTCGTTCTGTGCTGGTGCTGTTGAGTAGCCCCAGCGCGGCTTTGTAGGTCTTGCGAATGGCCGCGTTGATCTTGTCTCTCTCGTGTTTCTTCCACGGGTGAAAGGCCCCCACGTAGGCCACGTGGCTCATGGCGAAGGATTGTACCAGCCGTAGGAGGCTGGTCTCTTTCATTCCGTGACGTCTTGTGGATATGCGTTTGATGAGGCGGGTGGCGATGCCCAGCTTCGTGATGACGCGGTCCACCGTGGCGCCGTTGCTTCGGCTTGCTTCGAGGAGCATGCCGAGGACTCGGAGGTTGCTCACTTTGGGGATGACGGTGCCGTCGCTCGTGCGTAGTGTGATCGTGGTGGAGTCTTCCTCTGCTTTCTTGCGGTACCTGCCCGGTGGTGGGATGATGAGCAGTTCGGACTTTTGCGGGGAACACCTCAGCCCGGTGTTGGCCAGGTGGTCTTCGATGGCGTCGACTGCCTCTTGTAGTGTCGTTTCGATGTGGCCGTCGCTCCCTCCGGGGACCCACAGGGTAATGTCGTCGGCGTAGATGGTGTAGCGAACCTGTGGGATCCCCGAAAGTCGCTGGGCCACGCCGATCATTACGAGGTTGAAGAGCACCGGCGAAATCACCGAGCCTTGGGGGGTGCCTACGCTGCCCAGTTCCCTCTCTGGTAGCTGCAGGTCGCCCGCTTGTATTTCCACCGTCCTGCTCTTGCACGTGCCATATGTCCGTTGTGAATTCCGCGACGAAAGACAGATGCCGGGTTTCACGAGGTGAAAATTTGGTGGAGTTCGGCCGAATGGAGAAGGTCAGATGTTTGTGGTCCGTCTGGATATGGAACTCTCGGCCCTCCAAGAAGTGCCGGAAGTGACGTACAGCTAGGTACATTGCAAGGAGTTCTCGTCCGAAAGTACTGCAGCATGTCTCCGCGGGTGACAACTTGCGGGAAAAGAAAGCAAGGAGTCGCCAGGCATTAAGCATGTTATACATAAAGAGTGGGTCTGTCCTTAAATTTTCTTTGTTTCCGTGGTAGTTCTCACCTTTGCGAAGCATTTTTTTTCTGCAAAATAATCAAGCTATTGTAGTTATAGGCCGCCGTGGTTCCCCATATTAATATGTCATAACTCAATCTGGAATAGTAAAGAGAATGGTAGAGTGTTTTAGCGAGGAGGTTATCAGATGTTTAATTCGGTATATGCTTCCTGTTACTCGTGACAACTCAGCTTTAAGTTTGTTGACGTGAAACGACCATTAAAGGTCCTCAGAAAAACAAACTCCAAGAAATTTTTGTTGAGTCACTTGTTCCAATAAGTTACATTCATACGTTAGTTTAATTGATCTGGTATCTCGTTTAATTGCGGCTTAAATGTGATGTATTTTGTCTTATTAATATTGTTACGGGGAAAATGGTGTATTGCAGGGGTAATTAAATATGCCACATGGTGGGGAACACAGCAGCACACAGTCTCAAGTGTGTGCAGCCAGAGAGCGAGATGGTTCGTCCTCTTTCTCCTCTTCGGTCGACCGTCCACCACACCAGCTGTCCGGGCTGGGGCCAATCCCTCGGCGTCCATATTCCTTTCAGAGGGTGCATAGCCATCCCGTGACATAACCCCCGCCGATAGAAGCACCGTCTCGGTGTTCATGAGCCTGGTGCGGAAGTTTGGCGATAGGGCTTGAGACGGGAGACGTGCACGACGTCCGTAAGGATGTGGCGTGACATGTCAGGTTTAACTGCAGTATATTACGGGGGTAACTTCACGGAGTATACGATAAGGCCCAGAATACCGGGACAAGAGTTTTTCACAAAGTCCGACACGGCGTGAGGGCGACCAAAGAAGTACAGAAGTGCTAGTGAACCCGGTGAAAAGTGGCGATCTTGGTGCCGGCTGTCATAATGTGTCTTCTGGGACTGTTGGGATGAGCAGAGGCAGATACGAGCAACTTGGCGGGCGGGATCAGCGCGAGCTATGGCGGTGCGGGCATAGTCGGACGTGTGTACAGTAGACGGCAAGACTGTGTCCAGTGGCAATGCTGGTTCGCGGCCGAAGAGCAGATAGAAGGGGGAGCAGCCAGCAGTGTCGTGACGCGACGAATTGTAGGCAAAAGTAATGTAGGGCAAAGCCATGTCCCAGTCGCGGTGGTCTGTGGAGACGTACATGGACAGCATGTCGGTAATTGTTCGGTTAAGTCTTTCGGTCAGGCCATTCGTTTGAGGATGGTAGGCAGTGGTGATCTTGTGATGAGTGGAGCAGGAGCGTAGAATGTCGGCAATAACTTGCGATAGAAAGGAGTGGCCACGATCTGTAAGGAGCTGTAGAGGGGCCCCGTGAAGAAGGATAATGTCACGAAGAAGAAAATTGGCAACGTCAGTAGCGCAGCTCGTAGGAAGGGCCCATGTTATTGCATAACGTGTGCACAGTCGGTGGCGATGGCTATCCATTTATTGCCGGATGTGGACTGGGGAAATGGACCGAGCAAGTCTAACCCAACGCGGAAGAATGGTTCGCTTGCTATGTCCAATGGTTGAAGAAGCCCAGCTGGAGGAGCATTGGGAGTTTTCCGCCGTTGGCAGAGGTCTCCGGAGCGCACATACTGCCGGACAGATCGGTAAAGGCCGGGCCAGAAGAAGCGGCGCGGCGTCTGATGCGATCGTAGGTGCGGGAAACACCGAGGTGGCCAGCAGTTGGGAGGTCATGAAGTTGTTGGAGAACGTCCAGACGAAGGTGTTCAGGAATGGCAAGTAATAATTCAGGGCCGTCAGGACGAAGGTTCCGACGATACGGAATTCCGTCTTTCAGTTCGAACATGCGAACTGAAGGCGTCGAAGGTGTAGAAATAAGGCTCTCGATAGCGCAGACGAGCATCCCGTCGTTCGTCGCCGATGTTGGTGAGGGTCGAAAGAGACATTATGGCGGCCGCAGCAGCAGGAGCTGGGTCAGGTGGATCTACTGGGTACCGCGATAAGCAGTCAGCATCCTGATGCAGGTGGCCCGACTTGAGTATGACGGAATAGGAGAGCTCCTGAAGGCGCAAAGTCCAGCGACCCAGGCGTCCCGTTGGGTCTTTGAGCGAAGACAACCAGCACCGAGCGTGGTGTTCAGTAATTACTTAGAAGTTGCGGCCATACAAGTAGGGACGAAACTTAGCCACGGTCCATACTAGAGCAAGGCATTCTCTCTCAGTGATGGAGTAGTTGCGTTGAGATGGTGAAAGAAGGCGATTCACGTATACGCAATGACGCGGTCGCATCCGGCTTGTCTTTGGCTGAGAATGGCTTCAATTCCATGCCCACTGGCGTCACTGCGAACCTCGGTGGGAGCCGCTACGTCGAAGTGGGCTAACACCGGGGCAGATGTCAGCCGGGAGATTAATGCGTCAAATGCCTCAGCTTGCTCAAGGGCCCACGAAAACGGGGCGTCCTTCTTCAGTAGATCAGTGAGAGGTTTGGCGATGTTGGCAAAGCCTTTTATGAACCTGCGGAAGTAGGAACAAAGGTCAACAAAGCTGCGAACGTCGGCCGTAGAGCGAGGCAGAGTAAACTGCTTCACGGCTTTGAATTTATCAGGGTCAGGCTGAATACCTTGCGCGTACACAAGATGCCTGAGAATGTTTATGCGGCGCTGGCCGAAGTGACATTTGGCAGAGTTTAACTGAAGGCTTGCTTGGCGGAAAAGCGCGAGTATATCAGACAGGTGGGTAAGATGGGAAGCAAATGAGGGCGAAAAGACTATAACGTCGTCCAGGTAGCATAAACACGTAGATCATTAGAATCTTCGAATAAGAGAGTCCATCATGCGCTCGAATGTTGCAGGCGCATTGCATAAACCGAAAGGCATTACCTTGAACTGGTACAGGCCATCAGGGGTGACAAAAGCGGTTTTTTCTTAGTCCAAGTCATCTACAGAAATATGCCAATAGCCGGAACGGAAGTCAATGGAAGAAAAGTATTGGGCACCATGGAGACAGTCAAGGGCATAATCGATGCGGGGCAGGGGATACACATCCTTCTTCGTGATTTTGTTGAGGTGGCGGTTGTCGACGCAAAAGCGCCAAGTGCCGTCTTTTTTCTTCACTAACACCACTTGTGAGGCCCATGGACTGCAGGATGGTTCAATTATGTCCTTTTTCAATATTTTATCGACTTCACTTTGGATGATGGCGCGCTCGGCATGCGACACGCGGTATGGTCGTCGGTGAATGGGACTAGAGTCACCAGTGCCGATACGGTGCTTTACAGCCGTCATTCGTCCCAAAGGACGATCGAGGAAGTAAAAAATGTCGGAGTAATAAAGCAGCAGGCGGCGAAGGTCATGGGCTTGCTCTTGTGAAAGGTCCGGGCTCAGCATTGTCATCACCTTGTCAGTGGACGCAGGGGCAGCTGTATGAGTAAAGTCACAGTCAGGGGGAGTGGTGGCCAAAGTTGAGACTTCGTAGTCGTGTAAGGGGCACACTGACGCAAGCGAGATTCCTTTCGGTAATACTTGTGCATGAAAACCGAAGATCAGGATAGGTAGAGACAGTCTGCTGCCAGTGATGGAGGCGACTGAGTGAGGCAGCGTTACATTTCGCGTCAGCAGAACGTCAGTCATTGGAGTAATAACATACTCGCCATTACCAAGAGGGCCGGGGGTTGCCAACGAAACATACGTGATAGCCTGAGGGAGGATACGGGTGTGCGTTGTTGAACACAAGCGGGTCGGGTGAGTGTCATCGGCCACCGGCGCAATAGACCTTTGCAAAAAGGCGGACAACACTGAGATTTCAGCGGTGGTAACACTGGTGGTGAACGCGACGACGCCATTAGAAAGGAAGCAGGTCGTAGCAACGCCGTTGCGGTTGCATGTTTTCGCCCACGACTTCACGAGTCTGTTGCCCCACGACGCATATGCAATTACGTGGACGGTGGACGGTAGCTACCCCATAGAAACTCTATGCTCGCAGCCTTTTCGCTTCCTTTCTAATGGCGGCGCAGCGGGTGCACAGTGTTGCCAGAGTGGCTTGCTGCTTGTCCGCCAACGATTTGGCCATTTCGCAAAGGGTCTATAGGTAGCTCCAGACTCAGGAATCCTGTGGAACAGTCGATGAGCGCTGAATGGTCGGCTAAGAAGTCAAGGCCTAAGATCACGTCATGTGCGCGGTTTTCTAATACGGCAAACCTAACAGGAACAGTACGGCCAGCAATCGTAACACGAGCAGTACACATTCCAGCTATTATGGGCGTTCCACCATCAGCTTGTCGGACATGAGATAGGGCAGGCGTCAGGACCTTATGAAGGCGAGAGCGTAGCCCATACAAAAATGCCTTATGGGCGTCTATTGAAAAATGTATGGTGAGCTATGGCCGCCTATGGGTCTCTATGGTCACCCATAAAAAGGCATAAATTAGGCTATAGCCAGCTATTGAAGTTTTTATAGATCCTGCACTAAAGACTGTAAACCATACAATTCTCTTTAGACGATTATAGAACATCCTAGTGTATTTAGTCTATAGAGTCACAACTATTCAGGTAACTGTAGCCAGCTAAAGAAATATGTATGGCTTTAGTTCTATAGACCAGCCGCGGCAAAGCTCTTTTGGCTGGCTATAGACCATTTTTTAGCTTGAAGTCTACAGACTCAAAACCATTCAGCTGTCTTTTGCCAGCTATTGAAAAGAGTTCGTCCTAAAGCTATAGAGAGAAAGCCATAAAAGTATCATTCGGCTGGCTATAGGCCGTTGTTTCGCTCTAAGTCTACAGACTTCAAACCATTGAGCTGTCTTTTGCCAGCTATTGAAAAGAGTTCGTCCTAAAGCTATAGAGAGAAAGCCATAAAAGCTCATTTGGCTGGCTATGGGCCGTTGTTTAGCTCTAAGTCTACAAACTTGGAACCATACGGATGTCTTCTGCCAGCTATTGGAGAGAATTTGCTTTAAAGCTAAAGTGAGGCAGCCATAAAAACTTCTGCGGCTGGGTACAGTACAATATATAACTGTAAACCTTTAGATGTGTGATAATTAAGCAACATTTTGCCGGCATTAAGAAAGCGTTTGGCGCAGAACTTACAAGCCTGCATCCATAAAGGCTCCTTTAGCTAACTACATAGTAACATAAGGCTCCAAGTTTCCAGCCGCTAATCGAAAAGTGTTAGCCTATAAAGGTACAATTCGAGCAACCATTAAAGGGGGCCTGAGATGGATTTCAAAGTGTTTTTGTTTGTGTCAGAAATCTACTCTATAGTTCTTGTAGAAACAAGTCCAAAAATAGTAAGCATATTCGCTCACGCTAACAAAAGTTATTACCCCGACGAGACAGAACTATTTGTTGGCTCGGCGGCTTGCGATGACGACATAGTCCGACCTCGTACGAGGCGAAGCACTCATTTCATGGTTGGCCGCCGGAATGTCCGCGATTTTTGACGGCGGCGGTTTGGTTTAGAGCGTCGTCGTTACCATGGTTACTTGAGCGAGTGGGTCGCACATGAGACGACGACGTCCTTTTTTTTTTTTTTTAAGCTACGTTTTCAGTTTTTACGGAATTTGAGCAGGAGATACTGGTGATTGCGGAAGTCGACTTTGCATGCGCGAGAGTGTCCGTGAACGGTAACTTATTTTTACCGTCGCTACATAGCGATACAGAGGCTAGAATTTCTACCGACTGTAGTAGCGAGCCCCCTGCGCCGGCGAAATGTACGCTCGCGCTTTGATTAGATTACCGGAAAGTTCCGAGTGAACGCCCTCCCTCGAAACATCGCCCACCCCCTTTTACGGGTGAAATATTCAATTTACTGAAAGACGCGCGCCCACCCCGTAAAATCCATGGCTTTAGCGCCGATGAGTGAACAAAACAAAACCGAATCATCTCTTCATGTGTAGATGCGGTCACTTATTCGTCCTTTCCGCGCTTGACCCGAAATTTCGCCCATCTCGTATTTTTCACTTCATATCACTGTACTTAAATTTGGGTGGGCGTTCTTCCGGAACTTTACGGCACAGCAAATGCGCTGTGCTCTGCGCTTCATGCAAGCAATCTTAGTTGATGTTGTTTACTACATTCTTGCTAAATGATGATCAGGAGCACGATAAATGACAATTTTTTTTAGAATGAGCGAGCAAAATTTCCGCCCCTACTCCAGCTTCCCACGTTTCCAATGGTTCAGATGCCTTTATGAACTAGCATAGCTCTTTTATGCTTTCAAAATCGTCTTGGGCAAGGTAATATAGGTAACTGCGGAATCATTACAATATATCTTATTCATTTTATATCGAAATATTTAGCGGTGGCGTGAATTCTGGTTAATGCAATACTTGGTCCTAATTCTTCCCACTAGATGGCGGCGTCAACGTCATGTTTTCGATTTTTTAAGCTCTACAGTAGAAGTATACGGCTCTTTTAAAAAAAAATTATTGTATTGTGAGAGTTCAATCTAAGACGCCTAAGATTCAAGCCATTTCAAGCGTAAGCGAACAGTTCTGGGCAACAAACGTTTGTGTCATTTGCTTTACGACAAATTCGCCAGATGTCGCTACTCGGCAGAGCCGGTAAGCCGGAATGCAGAAACCGCAGAGTGCAATCCTTTCGTTTTAGCGGCAAACGGCTACTCTTGCTTCATTTAACACGGTAAACGGTAAAGTGCGCTAAGGACACTAGGCAACAGGTTCATTCAGAAGGCCGGTGCAGCAAACCACACTTTCCTGCGATCATGACTTGATGGGAAGCAATGAAATGAAACTCTTTGGCAGTTGTCGTTACGGGATGAGCATGCTCTTGCCGTTGTCGCGATCGCCGCAGAGAATTAGCTGCGACAGCGTTTGGGCTTGAACTGATTTATTCAGCCCGCGTGAGCGCACTTGAACGTGCGCCTCGTGATCACGAGCAGTGCCCGGCGTCGTCCAAGCGCTGCGTGCGGAGCTCCTCCTTCGTCGTCGGCGCGGCGCTCCCTTGGCGCGCCGTTCGTTACCACCTCTGAAACAACGTCGAGGCTACGCTCGAAACACAGATGGTGCAAAGAATCCTTTCGGGTACAGCGTCCAAGAAAGTAAATGCAAAGAAAACTGATGATACTCTAACACCAGACACGGAGCGCTGAGCGATCACGCTGGCTGCAAGCGTCGTTGCTCCTGCGCTCACTGTATCCTTCCGCCGAGAACGGAGGAGCGTCAAGCCCGGTTTGGCCCGGTGTGTAAGTGCTTTACACTCCGGTATAAAACAAATATGTGTGACTGTGTAAAAGCACCCACACACAAAAGATGTTTTTTGTAGCTTTCTGATGTTTTTACGCTCGTAAAAAAATCGATTAAATCAAGAGCGCACAAACACGTCACGATTAGTTCAAGAAATAGCCGTTGCGCTCCGATACCATCGACCCCCCAAAAACCCCCATCTCAGGGGCCCTTTAAATCCTATTCTGCTGGTTTCAATATGACTTATGACGCGAAATTCATATACTCATGATTTACCTAGCTACATCTACAACACAGATTGGATAACGATGACGAGGTTGATCGGCCGGTTATATGAACGTATTTGTTCAATAAGGTTAGGTACTTATTATAGCAACAATACTGGAAAAGTACAATTAAAAGAAGCTATTGATTAACGCTCAAATTCAGGTTGCAACTTTGGATACTGCGCGTCCGCAAAGCTTGCAAATGAATGTTGACCGAAAGACGTATAATTTCGTAGAATTATTCCTCTGTGGCCCTTCGCTGCCGTGGTCAAGTGAAAAAGCCGGCTTCTCTGAAAATAGCCCTCACAGCGTCGAAGCAGATTGGAAATAACTTTCGCGGCCCACGGTACGCTCTCTCAGAAGTATGCTGGAAGCTGCGAACAACCGCATTCTTTCTCCCGCGGACCCCACTTTCAGATTAGTCATTGAGACAGGAGGAGAGCGACCCAGGCCGGACCGAAGGAGGCGCGGTGAAGAAATTCTGGGAAGCGATGAAAGGGTAGGGGGGACACCCCTGCTTCCTGTTTTATTTTCTGTTTGTTTGGCATACTGGTTTTGGCGATGGATAACGTGTACCGAAGGACACGGCCGGGCGGACCGCGCTGTGTTAGTATTCCTGCGCGCAGCAATGCTAGTGACAGACAATGTTCCCTGAGTACTGAGAACAGATGCAACTTTTTTCGGATGAAGAAAACACAACGTTAAGCGATCTTGTATTTACCAAAAAAAAAATTCACACCGAACAAGTTAGAAAAAGATCGAAAGATGGGCATGTATCTCCGCACTATTTGCTATCGCGATGGACCTGCTTATACCTGGGTGTACTCAGGCAGCCACATTTCGTCTCCTTGCTCATGTGCGCGGGCATGGCACGTGTTGCCTGGTGCTGGGAATTTCGACTCGACGGCAATGTGCTCGTGTAGATGGTGTGACGCCAACTTTTTGGTGTCGTGAATTTCGGTGTTTACGGTGACAGTGTTACGATTAATTCAACATCAACTTCAAGTCATGCGAAAATGGATACCTGCCATACTGTGACAGGAATTTCATCGTACGCAAAACTCTAGGGTGAGTGATCTTACGAACTGAAGAGACTCTATAGTGCGAGAAATGCAGGACTTTTTTTGGTGTCACGAATACTTTTCGAAACTATTCTGCACCACATGGGCACTGCAACGTAGACAGAAGTGAAGATTTGGCCGCGGTGATGTGACAAAAATAATTTTTTTGCGAACGACAAAACTTAGAAGGAACTAATTGAGTGAACTTGGAAAAACGTTTTTTTTTATCATTGCATTGTGTGCGACCATCTTCATTGTTTTATTGAGAGTGCATTTCCATTTTAGCCACCGAACTTGCAGCTGTGTGCGTTGAGTACTGAGTGTAATGAACGACTTCTGAGTGCTTTCTTTTCTATGGACTACCCAGCACCTGTAGGTATTTGTGTCTCGGCGGACGTTCGCGGGGAATGTGCCGTGTCGTATGGCTGTCGAGCGAGTCACTTAAGCGTGAGCCAGAGTGTTAGAATGCGTGTGCTGTGTTTTTCGATTGGCGTATGTGAACAACTGTTTACTGGTGGTGAATTAGCGTAGATAGTAGCCATTTATGTGATTAATGGAATGAATAAACCCCTTGATTTTGCTTTCCTTGAATGCCTGTGTTTAAGCCTTTTGTGAATGAAAACTGGCGAAGTGTTTGCAATCGCAACCTCGCACTCCCCCTATATCGCTGAAGTGTTCACGTAGCATATATTACATAATGCACCTAAGTGCCACATGACAAGTTCTAGAGATCTGCAAGGCTCTATGCCGGCATGACAGCGTGCTAATAATTTCTCAGCGGCTGCTGCTGTCGCTGTGTTTCAAGTAGTGGTGATTCTCTTCTGGCTGCAGCTCATGCAAAAATATTGTATGGTCGGCTATTGAAAAACCTTCTTATGGTTGTCTTTAGCTATTTGGCCCAATTATCTTTAGACATTTCTATGGCTGTCTTTAGCCATTCCTATCGACATTCCTATGGGTGTCTTTAGATTCTTCTATAGCCATATCGATATCGAAAGAAGAGCTAAAGACAGCCATAGAACCGGCTATAGAAGAAGCTAAAGACACCCATAGGGATTTCAATACGAATAGCTAAAGACAACCATAGAACCGGCTATTGAAGAAGCTAAAGACACCCATAGGAATGTCGATACGAATATCTAAAGACAACCACAGAACTGGCTATAGAAGACGCTAAAGACACCCATAGGAATGTCGATAGGAATAGCTAAAGACAACCATATAACCGGCTATAGAAGAACCTAAAGACACCCATAGGAATGTCGATAAGAATAGCTAAAGACAGCCGTAGAACCGGTTATATAAGAAGCTAAAGACACCCATAGGAATGGCGATACGAATCGCTAAAGACAGCCATAGAAAAGTCTAAAGATTATTGGGCCAAATAGCTAAAGACGACCATAAAAAGGATTTTCTATAGCCGACCATACAATATTTTTGTATGGGAGATTTGAGCTTATCACCGATATTGTCGCCCCAGTGTCAATGAGTGCACGAACAGGAATGCTGTCAACTTCAATTGCTAGTAAATTGTCTGCGGTAGGGAGGGTCAGAAGAGGATTTGCGGGCCAAGTCGAGAATGCAGCTTCACCTCCGGGAGCTGCATCCTTTAGTTTTCCGGCGAGTAGCGGTTGGAGGTGGTCGCAGATGATGGTCTCCGAGACTGCGGCGAGCGAGACTGACGTCGGTGCGGTGAGGGCGAAAGGGCGAATTGGGACGTCGAAGTGGCGGCGGAGTCATCTGGTTGCTGTTGGTTTCGAGATGTAAAGCGACGGGGCGTACTGTCGAAGCGGCCAGGGGAGAAGTTATCACGAGGAAACTGGAACCAGCGGAGCTGACAGTCAACATGTCCCACACGCCTGCAGTTGAAGCAGATGGGAGTACGACACGTCTTGGCTGGTCACATCTTGTCGGGTCTCGGTTCTTGATCGGCTTCTCACGGGCTGGGTACACGGGGCGGGGGTATCGTCATGTGCTGATCGCGGCGGGGCTGGGGCTGCCCGACACGGCCCGCGTACCCTCGATGTTTGCGCCGGTGCCGAGACGGAGCGATGTCGGGGCCAGGACGGGGAGAAACCCGCACACTCCACCAAATATGTAACGTGGCGCAGGACATGAACGATGAGATGCGGGCGATGTATTTTACAATATTTACATGGCCTCTATCACTGAGCTCGCGCAGGCTGCACGCCCGCCACTCCCTCGTCGTCGTCGAAGGTGGGACACCGGCCAGTCCACCTGTTCCGCAACAATATTAAGGCTTAAATGATTTGTTTCTAACCACTGCGATAGCTTCATGAGGTACGCGTTAGCTGATTGTTGTATGCATTCTACAGTTTTTCCAGTAAAAAAATACGTTTGTATCATCGGCGTACATTATCCATTCGGAAGAACGAGGAATTTCTGTGATATCGCTGATGTATATGAGAAATAACAGCGGCCCTAAAATAGAGCCCTGGGGGACGCCATACTGAATCCTCAGTTGAATGAATGATACCGTTGACAGAAGCGCACTGATATCTATTTATCAAATAAATGTTCATTACGTTTAGCGCTACACCTTGTATGCCATACATTTCAAGTTTTTCAATTAGTATGTGATGCTGCACGGTGTCGAACGCTTTTCGTAGATCTAGTAATAGCCCAAGTGTAAGTAGTTTGTTTTCAATTTACATCGAGCGGCCGAATCCTGAATTATTGATACGAGCTCCTTGGCACGAGCGTCATTTTCTTGAGGCTATGGCTGAATAGAAGTCGAGGCCAGTGACGTTCTTGAAGTAAGAGGGCGTAGAAATTATACCTCCGTTGATATCTCCGCCGACAGTCTGGGGCTCAGGCTGTCGGCGTCTCATGTAGCTGTCGTCTCATGTCGTCGTAGTATCGTGTAGTCACGGTACTAAAACACCGGGACACTCGTTTTTCAACGCCTCGCGCTAGAACGCTTCATCCCAGTGGGAAAAACGCGTGCTATAAGTACACACAGGGACGCTCGTTTTCCAACGCCTCGCGCTAGAACGCTTTGTGCTTCAAAGATACGAGGCTCACAGCAAAGCTGTATACCTCTACCCCCGAACGTTTTCATCTCCGTGGGCAAAAACGCCAAGGCTCCAAAATGCACTTCTACTTTGCATGCTACGCCCCTCGCCAGGTTTCACGTAGTGGATGTTGTAAAAGAAGTAGCTCTGCCTCTCTCGTGGCCCTTAATCATCATCATGAGTTCACAGGACTAATGGAATCATCAGGAGGGGTCTCGGCGGCTCATCCCTTCCTCTACATATTTTTGGTGCCGAAACCCGGGTCAACCTTCGATAGCGCGACCCCGGCACCTTTCAAGGACACTCTCTCCCCTCTCTCGGACGCCACGTGGGGTGAACCCATGAATGACTCACGAACTATGGAAAGAGCGTGTGTGTGTCTGTGATGTTCGTGGCGTGTTACTCTTGGGGGCGTTTTTTTGGGTATAAATAGAAGCAGCACAAACGCTGAAATTCATTCCTGTCTGAGCAGCGAATCCATGCGGTCGCTCTGCTCGAGTCCTGTATTGTAACCTCGCCCGTCAGGGCATTGTATGTTTTTTTGGCTTCGGCTCACCTCTCGCTGTGAAGTAAACAGTTACGTTATCCTACTGCTCTGGACTTCTTCACGGCTGCAACAGCGGCTGGCCGCTCGCATCATACACGCTACCCGTCGTATGTTGGAGGCCACGGAGAACGGATCGGGTGCCCCCGCTCGGTCGCAACACTGGTTGGCAGCGGTCGGATGACAACTTCGTGACACCTGGAGCCAGCGGTGCGAGACCCAACACCACGGACGTCAAGGCGGCTTCGGACTTCGCAGAATTCACGGCGGTCAAGGGTGAGTGCGGGACTTTTCTTCACTGAGTTTTACCAGGCTTTTGAGGATAGCTGGTAGGGCGTGTGTTTTTGTCGCGTGGGTTATTCGCGCAAAACATTTTTTGGAATAGTGGGAAAGCAGTACTCTAGACCGGCCATGAATTTGAAAGCGTTGAAAGAACCGCAGTTGTTGGAGCTTGCAGAAGAGTTGCGCTTGGATGTTACGAACGCGCTGAGAAAGCCAGAGCTGATACAGGCTATACTCTCTGTTGGGGCTGACGATGACGAGCCGTCTGAGTGCATTGAGACGATCAATGGCAGGGAGACCGCTAAACGTCAGGTTGCAGAGGCAGAGTCTGTGCGCCAGCGTGAGGAACGCGAGGAAAGAAAGCGAGAACAGGAACGCGAAGAAAGAAAGCGAGAACAGGAGCAAGAGAGGCAGAAACAGGAACGCGAAGATAGAAAGCGAGAACAGGAGCGACAGCATGAGCTGGAAATGAAGCGTCTAGACGTCGAGGCGTCTCGACCTAGACGTCAGAGTGGCAGCAGCGTGCAGTCTGCGGCGACTGAGCGACCTACGTTGCGAATGTGTGACCTAATTCGACCCTACAAGGTAGGAGAAGACATCGGTCTTTTTTAAGTGCGAATGCACTTTATAAGCGACCCCAAACCATCCACCGCCGGCGGCGGCGGCGGCGGCGTCCGCAGTGCTCCTCTATATTTAAAAAAGAAACAGCATCCGGCGCCAGGTTTCGATCCGAGGACTTTGCGGCCGCAGCGCGACGCTCTACCGACCAAGCCACGGACGCGACGCTGATATCAGTGTTAGTGACGCGCCTTATATCTTTAACGCATTCAAACTACGTCCTCAGCGGCGTGCGTTGGCGACTCAGCGGCGTTATAGCGGCTTGATAACTGCGTGGTGTACACGTGATACTACAAACCCGATGGAAGAGATGGAAGAGAAGGCGGCGAGGCGGTGGGCTGCGGGGGCCGAGCGCAAGCGCCGCAAGCGGGCCGACAACCGTGCATTCGCACTTTCACATTCTCCCCCTCGGGGAAATGCGGGGGAATTTTTTTGTTCAACTTCGAGCGTACGTGTGAGAGGGCCCAGTTTAGCCGAGACTCATGGCCCCAAAAGCTGCTTACGCTTTTGCCAGGTGAGGCATCCGACGTGATGGCCCGCTTGCCAAAGGAGGAGGTGGAGGACTACCAGAAAGTCAAGTCTAGCCTCCTGCGTAAGTACAGGCTCTCAGCAGAGGCGTTTCGCCAGAAGTTCCGTGAAGCCGAGAAAGCTAGAGGCGAGTCGTACTCGGAGTTCGCCTACAAGCTGAAGGCAAATATGGAAGAGTGGCTCAAAGAGGCAGAGGCTTTCGGAGAGCACGACAGAGTAGTTGAGTGCTTCGGTCTTGAGCAGTTTTACCGTCGTCTACCCGAGAACCTGAGACTCTGGGTGCAAGATAGGCCAGGGGTAAGTACTGTGGATCAGGCAGCTCAGCTAGCCGACGAGTTTGTCGCACGTCGAGGTGCGCAGGAGCCGAAAGACGGCCAAAAAGAGTTCGGGCCGAGGCCTGGTAAGTCAGGGCTGAAAGGCAGAGCTCCCCAGGTAGACGGTGGAGCAAGGGAAGTCGTTTTCGTGGATAGAGAAAGTGGCCACGATAACGAAAAGAGAGCAGCAGACGCTGAGGAGTAGCGCAGAAAGAAAGCTTTCGAAGCGCGCAGACAGGCTGCGAGTTACAACTGCGGCAAGACGGGACATTTCGCTGCCAGTTGTAAGAAAGGAAAACTCGTCTTTCACGTACTAGATCAGAGTGAGGACAGCAGGCAGTTTCTAGAGCCGTACGTACGGGAGCTAGTCGTCAATGGTAAACCGTGCCGAGTTCTTCGCGACTCCGCGGCGACGGTAGACATGGTCCACCCTTCGTACGTTGAACCGGGTCAGCTAACAGGCAGTGTGTTTGGGTGAAGCCAGCCGTAGGTGCACGAAACGTGCGTCTGCCGATTGCTGAGGTCAGCATCGGAGGTCCGTTTGGTGAACTTGTGACGCAGGCAGCAGTATCCCCACAACTACTTCCGGAGTACAAGCACCTATTCTCGAACAGGTCGGATCAGCTGTTAAGGGAAAAGGGGTACAATTTTGGGAAACTGCCGAGGAAAGAACCAGCTGGGCTCGCTGCGAAGAGCTCGAGTAACGATAGGGTCGCCACCTCTGTGAGGAATGGCGAAACTCAGACAGAAAGCGATGATTGGGCATTTCCAGAGGCTCGCGACGGAGGGCAGCGTAAGTACACTGTGTGTAAGGCCCCTACGGTGAGCGGGGATGTTTCGTCACTGGTCGGCGACTTTGGCTAGTTTCGGTTTCCGAAATTGTGGCGATCCTACCGGCACGGTGCTGCGGCGTGGCCCTTCCCTTTCCCTCAGTGTTTCTTTCTTTCCACACCGTCAACGCTTCCGCGCCTCCTCACGCATGCGCAACAGCTCACCGGCGCCAATATTTTTTTTTCTTTCTCTCGGCGCGCACAGCGGGCCAGTTCGGTACTACGTGCGTGAGCGAGCCGGCGTGCGAAGGGTTGCGAGGGTTGCCTAAACGCTTCCACGGGCGGAAAGTTTCGCTGCATTATAAAATACATTCGAATGTATTCTGAATATGGGGCAGCGGAGGAAGGAGTGTTACCACTCCTGCGCAGGTCTGTGGTGCAGCAACACAGGGCGGTACAGTTCGACCAAGTTTCTCGCCTTCTCCAAGGACGACAGGTAAGCAAATTAGCTTTGTACAAGTTATAGTGAATTCCTTAAAAGACGACTGATTGCACTCTTCTGTTTTCAAAATAATTCGCGCATGTAACGTGAAGTTAATGAGACATGTCACTCGTCTTGGAGTGGAAACTAATGTGCAAATATATCCCAGCTGTGCAGGTACGCAAAGTTTTAGTAGAAGTAAACGCGTCTTTGGCACGCACACACTTGCTCGCAAGATCAATTTGTGGTGGCATTGCCGTTTTTTGATGATTGCCTTAGTAACTGCTGGAACGTCGATTCAGTATACTTATCAAGGTATTTTTTGTTGTTTCGTGCAGCAGGTATGAGTCTAGGTTTGGGCCCCAAGTCGAGGACGGTTTGCGACTTCATTGGACGTTTCCTCCGGTGACTCTCCTCAATCCATCCAATGTCATCACGACGCACCTGCTCACAAAGAAGGCAAGCTCAACTGTACGCGCTTCTTGCCTTTCATGGCGTACATACTACCACATCGATTGATGGCGTGGAGGTGCTGCGCCCTAGGCATTTTTTTCCTCCCCCGTCTTGCTCCAAAACGTATATTTGCGGCGAAACTACTGCCAAGAGTTGCTTCAGAGCTCCGAAAAATCTGACGTAACTCCGCGGTGTTCAATGCAAGTCGATTTTCACATGAAGCAGTGGAAGGCCAAACCGCAATACATGCGTTGTCTGCAGCCGCCATTGCAAGCGTTTCGCTAATTAAAAAATAAATAAAACCATGCAGCATTGCCGGCTTTGCTGTTCAATCTAAACTGCGCGCCCGCGCCTTGTCATCTTATCGCGAATGGGTTTGGTGTTCCCGTATCGGACAGGATGAGATAAGAGGCGCTGCCCAGACACGAGTTAGAGGGTAGCTTGTAACAACCTGGCCGATATCTGCGGCTTAAAATACAGGAAAGCTTCTTTTTTTTCTGGGTGTCTTCTCCCCCCCCCCCGCCTTCCCTCCCACCCCCGGTAAGCAGACTGGTAATTCACGCGCCATTAAAGGGACACTGAAGTGAATTTGTCAAGCTCCCGTTTTTGCTTGCACTGCGTAGACTGGCTCAAATTAGCACACTTTTCATCGTTTATCCGGTTGACAAATCGGTAATTATTTTACAAAGCGCGAAAGAAGAAAAACTACCATGCGCGGTTTGCGGCGGCCGCACCAACTAAGGCTGTGACGTTGAGAGGAGGGGCGCCGTGATTGGACGATGCCCAAGGTTAGCAATCACACAAGTTTCGGTTTCGGTTCTGTAAAACATAACCAATGGCTTTGTTGGATGGGCATTCTCAATATCTCAGTAATCATCGTTCCGCGCTTCTGCCATGTTGTCGGCTGTAAAATGCACAAGACAAGCCTCCCAGGACGGCTTGTAGTCGTAGCATTCACTAGCCGAGACCTACGCAGTGCATGAACGCCCTCCGCGTACCCGCAGACGCCCAAATGTCATGCGCTTTTCCCCCATATTTGGAGCTTGCCTCCCTCATGCCTGTATCGTAAAAAGCGTGTTCGCACCAGGCCAAGGGTCTGTTCATTCTGGCCTGTGCCCACTGCCTGCAAGCAGTCGGTGCTTATGGCAACAGCACGCCAACGAGAACTCGCTAGCGCGCCAGTGCCAGCCTGCGCGCGTTTTGTGAACTAGTTCGTGTAGCCATGAACGTTGCGGCTCCAAAAAAGGTGAACTCAATATAGAAAACATCGGCGGAAAACAAAAAAGTTAACTTACAAAAAAAAAAAGCACGTACCCGCGGGGATTCGAACTCGTGACTCGCAAAACATTTGGGGTGTATTTCTAGCGCCCCAGACTGCTAGGCCACGGAGCGAAACGGCGATGCCTTGCTAATATAGGGTATATATTGTACAACCGGTTTACACTTTTATTTAGTTTTGGCATTTCAAGCCGCTTAGGTGACTATTTGTTGTACTGCGATCGTGCAGTAAACGTCGCCCGAGTTTCCACAGTAGCTCACGTCTAGCAATTGCATTTCGTAGACGGAAAAGCGTTCGCAGATGCGTAGTCGTGCTGCTGACCGCTGTGCTTGTTCGCCCGGCGCAAAAAAGTGCTTCCCGCGCCCTAGTTTTACGCTGTACGGTAAAAATATCAGTTGATTTTATTTCCTTAGTACCTATATTGACTTCGCTGACTCTTCTCCCGCCTTCAAGAGGCCTTATATTTTCCTACTGGCGTACCAGTCAGCGAAGCGTCGCATGTGCAGCGCTTGTGTGAAGCGACCTTGACTTGGAGCTAGATACAGTGTACAAACAAACCAAGTAAAGAAAGGCACATTCTTCCATTCACAAACGTGTCCTGGCTTCGTTTCAACTAAGCGAACGAATTGCGACCAAGCAATTTTTTTTAACCTCCTTGATTGCGACGACCCGCCGGCGGCCGGCGGACGAAACGCTGGGCCGACTGACTCGGTCGGCCGGGGAGCCGTGCAGTAGCGCAGCCGTGGCGCAGCCAATTGCCAGCTCATCCCCTCCTGACGTCACACGAAAACGCCACAGAAAATGGGCGAGCGTAAAGAGAGGAGGACAGCGTTTTCGAATTAGTTTTTCGACTAAATGAAATCGCGTAAACGCGCCCAGAGTGGTCGAAACATGGCCTGGGGACTCCGGACTACAATTTGCGCTAGTAATCCCGCAATGTTTACATATCACTTCAGTGTCCCTTTAAAAGAAAAGACGGGTGCGTTCGATTTGTGTTCTGTGTTCTACGAAGTGCACATGGTTGGGCATTGTTTTTGTACGTAGATATAATCCAGCAAAGAGTGTCTACAGTACGGTCATTGTGTTGCAACAGTTTTTTATGGATGCATTTTGTTGGTGTGAACATGATTTCTCGAAAGTGTATGCAGGTTAAAGGGCGGGTCAACGCTTTCTTTCAGAGTTTGCGTTAACTCGCCCGAAATGCAGGGCTTGAAGCCTACGTGTGCGTGCTTTCTTTTAACATATAGATTCCCAATTATTGTCTCTGAACTGAAACGAATTTTTTTAATGTCTAAAGAATATTCCTGTCTCGAGGTGAGCCCAAGAAATAAGTATACATTGAGTGGAACTTTCAAGTTCTTTTCTTCTCCCGCCGAGGTGTGCGCGAAAAAAAAAATCTGTGTGGGGACTAGAACTTTCGAAGTTCTTCTTTCGTAATCAAGTATTGTGTACCTAAATGTGTATTCATGGCTGTAACGTTTGCGCAACTTTAGACGGAGACCGATACAAAAAGGGACTCGAAGACCTGTACCTGTCACCGTTTAAAGTTGCGCAAAAGTTACAGCCATGAATTCAGAATACCAACTAGCCCGCCTAACCGTGTTATTGTAAATGTGTATGTAGCACGTTTTTTCCCTATTGTACAATATTGTATGCCTAAATTTGCATATGTCATATTTTTGCTTAGTCCAATACTGTGTACATAAAATGTATGTGCATTGGGCTGCTGAGGACGAGGTCGCGGGTTCGATTCCCGGCCGCGGCGGCCGCTTTTCTGATGGAGGCGAAAAGCAAAAACGCCCGTGTGTACGAGATTTCGGCGCACGATAAAGATCCCCAGGTGGTCAAAATTAATCCGGAGCCCTCCACTACGGCGCGCCTCATCGCCTGCGTTGCGTCGGCGCGTTAAACCCCACAATCAATCAAATCAAAATGTATGTGCAATATATGGGTGTAGTACATGTGTTTTCATGACTTCGAATCAAAGACGTCCTCATATGAATTTTGAATAAATGCATAGCAAAAATAATGTTTGTGTAACACTACAATTATTATCTCCACAAAGACAACAATTCCACACCAGAAAACGTACTATTACCTACATGTTTTCTTCGTTCAATTATTAAACACGTTACTGCACACATAACAAACGATGGGCTGCGGCCATTTCGAGTCATCGGCGGCGCTCGTCCAACTTTCGCGCCTGGTGCCATTGCCGAGCGGCCCATGAGGCAGCGACCGGCGGCAGACGCGAAAGTTGGGCGAGCGTCGCTTTCAGTGGCCGGGCGCGGCGGCACGGCCTGGCCACGGCCAGGTCAGCTGGTATACCCCCCAGGTAACCGATAATTGCGCCACTGGCGCCAATTTGTCCCCTGGTGCTTGGTAGGCCACACTGTCTAACTAAAAGACAACAAAAAAATTACTGATGCTGCTATAGCAACGCTTTCGTTGATGCGCGAGGAGGAAACGCCGTGCCGCTTATCGTCTGCTATGGTCTGAGCGAGCGCGCCTGTCTTTGTGTGCCGCGTGAACAAACACCGCTTGCATTTTGCTTTTCAGATAGGGTTGCTGCTGCACATCTTGTTTTCGACAGCTTTCAGTTGCTAATTTGCTTGGACTCTCAGCACGTGCAGAAAACATTTGTTTGGATATATTTCTTAGCTGAATACGCGTGAGGCAGCACGCCCTGAAGCGTGGAATTTTGTTTGGGGCAGAAAAAGTAGTAGGCGGGAAATGTGCTTTATTCACTGATTTTATTAGCAACGTATGACAAGTGAAGTTCAATACATGCCACAAAAGCACATATATGTGTGTCTAGTATAGTAAGTACAAATGTCCGCATTCTCTGTCGGTTACACAAACATAACAGAAATCTTCGTACAATTCGTCGTATACAGAAAATTGCTGCAGAGGTCCCCGCGTTCATTTGCTGTACACAATAGAATTCTACAGAAACGATGTTTCATAAAAACACGCGTTTGTGAATAATAAAATTATTATTACGTGAGATGACCAGCTCATTTCGCCACCATTAACAACCGCTCCATATTCTTATTCTCGCAAACTTGCTAGCCCAAAAAACCCTTTATTGCTCGCGAATTTTCTGCGCAATTTCGCCATACGTCACACTTGGTAAATGGAACAAATACCACCATGGATATCAATAAACACGTAAAAGCGAAACAAATATTGAGAGTGCAAACAAGGTACAAAAAATGTGTCCTAGCACAGGTTGAAAAGCGAAGCGCCGCTCGGCCGTCGCGCAGGTAACTCGAACTTCTCGTAACACGGAATGCCAGCGGTCAGCTGCCACGTAAATAATTTGTGGGCTTCTTTCGTGCTAATAAGCATTCAGAGAAACTGATCGTCGGAACGCTCTAAAGCCAAACCAGTTCGTCGAAGAAGCATTTAGGCACATTAGGCGAACATAATTTGCAAGCTTTTCTCTGTTGGAAAGAAAATGAAGAGCAACCACTCACCAAACCGATACCGAAGCGAAATTTCCGTCTGCGTGTCCGCTGGCATCAATCGGCTCATGAGAAACTGTCGACAAGTAGCTTCACATGCTTACAACAGTACGGACAAAAGCGTTGTACCAAACAAAAAGAAATTTACTGTAAAGCAACAGCAGAAGACGTTTCGGTCCGCACGGCAGCTTTTTTGATAAGGATAGCGCTTGCTTCTTCATAACTTTCTGCTGACCTGCATGCCGTCCGCTGGGAAGCCGAAAATTTTCGCTGTATTATTCCTTCCTGAGTTGTCGCACCGCACAGCATCGAAGCACGCGTTGTGTCCTTTTCTCAGTTTCTCTGACATTTTGAGCCCGTTCGTACTCGCAGACAACAAAATTTTCATCTTCAAGGCATACTACAAAACATCTACACGTGTACACAGTGAAAGCGGTAGGAGCAGACGGACAGGATGGCAGCAGAAGAGATAAGAGCGAAAGCGCCGCCCGTCGGCGAAACGAATGAAGCGACTAAATAAATAAATAGGGTGCCAAAAAACTAAACAGCCAAGTACACATTTTATTTCCACACACAATGGAATCACTTTACTTTATTGCTGGGTATGTTGAAAAAATAAAGCCACATATGCAAAGTTGCTGAATTTTCGCTTGGCTACCAGCGTCATGGCGGCACTTAATTTTGCGATACCGAAACTAGCCGAAGTTTCCGGCCCCTGGCCTGGCTGCCGCGGGATAAATGACGTCAGCAGCGTCCGCGACGTCAGCAAACGCCCTTTCCCCCCTCGCCACTCGTTGCCATGGCGATTAATGCAACGTTTCTCAGAGGCCACGTACTACTAGGGGAGGATTTGGCGCTGCTGGCGCGAATTACGTGGGACCACGGTGGATGCGAGAGAGGCCGCCCCGTGGTTTCGTCGCCATGTTAGAAGTGCGCTAGATCACGGGAACCCTTGAAAACGGCTGTCGACCCGAACGCGCGCAGTTCGCGGGCAACTGAGCCGTCTTTTGAGACAGGGCAGCCTGGATGTAGTGTAGTTTTGGCAGTGAGGAAGGAGAACGGGAACGCGCTTCGGGCTTCGCGTACTGAGGCTGTCGCTGAAAGCGCGAGTGGCGACGAGGTAGTGACTGTAGGAAACTACAAGGTATCTAAAGAGCTCGTCGTGCCCATTTCACTCCCATCTGATGCTCCCGACGATAGGCCAACATCGGCTGAGCTAGTTGAGGTTCCGGTGTCGCCTGTGGCTGAACCGAAGTCTGGAACCGACCAGCCTAGAGGAGAGAACGCAAACGCGTTCCGGCGTTTGCTTGCCGAACGCGTTCGTAAAAAGGCGAGCAACGAGGAGGTAGCAAAAATAAAGCATGTGAGCAGTTGCGGTTTCGTATGCGTGCATCAACGGGCTTCATTGTCATCAAAGTAAACTTCGCACAGTGTTCTATAAGTGTAGACCCTTATGTTTGCGTAGTACAGCAAACACCAAAAAAGACATCCCCCTCGCGAGGGGCACGATCAAATGCACAGCATTTCCGAGGGGGTGCGCCGGCAAGTCGTATCTCTCGATCGCGGGACCCGTGTCGCCATCTTTAGGAGGCGCGGGACAACTTGTGGCGCTTTCGAAACAAACGAGAAATCTGTGTCGGTTTCGTGGCTCGGTCGGTAGTGCGCCGGACACCTTGCGTTCCGCCCGCGGCGTCATGGGTTCGAAACCGGGCGCCGGAAACTGTTATTTCTTCCTGGCTGCGGACTACGACAAGACGCGCATGCGGACTACGACAAGGCGTGCATGCGGACTACGACAAGGCACGCCAACGCCGCGTGACATTGTGAGTTACTAAAATGCTATGCATTTAAAACTTCAGCGCGTAATTGTGGCGCGGGTTTCAGTGCGAGCAAAGCCGTGAGCTCGCATCGCGCCGAGGGAACGCCGCCTAGAAGCAGTGCGCGCATAACGTATGAACGGGGGAAAATCCCGGTCGCTCCTCCGCGCGCTCGACCTTTGTCGAACAAGACGACCGGTGCCATTTCACGCGGTCACAGCAGCGTTGAGAGAACGGCTGTACCTAAAGTGCGGTACAAGAAGGGGAAAAGCTCAGGACATTGACGAGAGCTCGGATCGTAGCTCTCAGCGCGAGAAGTGGCCTGTAGACGCCTGACTTTCTCAATTTCTTTGTTTTCCCTGAAACAGGTTTCGCCCTTTACGATTACGTTTTTTTTTTTTTTTGTGTGTGTGGGACATTTCCAATCACGCGAAATGTCACCTTTCAAGTTTGTGCACTTGTCTAGAGTACTGCTGGGCTAAAAATATAACTAGTGTAGTTATTAGCGAATTTTTTTCGCAACTAAAAGCCTGGTAGATTTTCAGTGTGGATTTGTCTTCGCACTTGCCGACGATGCGGTTGTGTCTTGCTGTGTTGTTCTGTTGCTTGCCTGACCAATCCAGAGACGTTCTTGGGGAGCCACTTCTCGTCCAGTGATCGGCCCTGTGAAGCTCCAGCACGGTGTCGTACAGCCCAGGCCTGGAGGCGAGCGTCTGCTGAGCACTTCACTTCGAAAGCATCCCTCCGGACAACGGTTGAAGACCCTTATCCATCGGGATCTCGGACCCCCGGCAGAGAAGCTGTTACGAATCGGCCAACGCCACGTGTTTAGCTGTTACGAATCGGCCAACGCCACGTGTTCTCCCGCATCAGCCGCCACGTGTTTTCCTGCATCAGCTTCCACGTGCGAAGCCACGACGTTCGCCACACCCTTCAGGCACCTGCGCGTCGGTGAGTCACGCCTCGACATACCCGGCTCAGACGCTATCGGCGCGATCAACCTTCGATAGCGCGACCCCGGCACTTTTCAAGGACACTCTCTCCCCTCTCTCGGACGCCACGTGGGGCGAACCCATGAATGACTTGCGAACTATGGAAAGAGCGTGTGTGTGTCTGTGATGTTCGTGGCGTGTTACTCTTGGGGGCGTTTTTTTTTTTTGTATAAATAGAAGCAGCACAAACGCTGAAATTCATTCCTGTCTGAGCAGCGAATCCATGCGGTCGCTCTGCTCGAGTCCTGTGTTGTAACATCGCCCGTCAGGGCATTGTATGTTTTTTTGGCTTCGGCTCACCTCTCGCTGTGAAGTAAACAGTTACGTTATCCTACTGCTCTGGACTTCTTCACGGCTGCAACAGCGGCTGGCCGCTCGCATCATACACGCTACCCGTCGTATGTTGGAGGCCACGGAGAACGGATCGGGTGCCCCCGCTCGGTCGCAACACCATGGAGGAAAAAAAAGCTTAGGAGAGGCCCTGACGTCACACCCAGCGCAGTCGGAAACACCATTTTTGTAAGTCGAATGGCGGACTCTTTTTTTTTTTTCTCTCTCGGTGCACCTTCTCCGCCTCCTCCGTCCTGTATCGCCTCTCTTGTCGTCTGCATCTGCCAGCGCCGAGCCGGCGGAAATCAGCTGATAGGCAGGTAGAAGGCCGTTTTGCAGCGCGTGACCGTGAACCTAAACGTGCGGTTACACCGTTACACGGCCTTCAGTGTGGCCGAAGCAGTTTTGCGGAGCGGCTCGCTCTAACAATGCCGCAATGCTCGGTGCCAGGCTGCAAGTCGCGATCGGTACCCAAGGAATTGGCCGTCACTTTCCGCCGGTTAGTGCATCATTCCGCTGACAAGTATTGCTGTACATTGGTGTGAATTCATCCTTTGTTTGCAATCGCCGCCGTTTATAGGTTCCCAAGCGATGGAGAACGCCGCAAACAGTGGGCGAACGCCGTGCGGCTACCGGACGGAAAGTGCCCGCGTTTGCGTTGCAGTTTCACTGGCAATCCCAGAGATGACTGGTCAATTAAACGGCCGTTCTATATATATAGGTAAGCAGCACTTCATGCAGATTTCAAGCTAAAAAATTGTGGAATGTTTTTACCGTTGTTCGCGTGCCTTCGATAGAATTTTTTGCGAAGGAGGAGGAGGAGGCGAAACGTTTTATCGAGCAAAAAAAAAAAGGAGGGTGGGTGGCGTCAATAAACTTTTTTTCGCCAAGTTTCAACTTGTCTCAGTGTCAATAAATCCAAGGTGATATCAGTTGAAAACGTTCATGCACTAACCTTGCAGTCTGAAGCGTTGAAAAGCGAAATCCAGAGCGAGACCACAAAAAGATCCAGATCCAGCACTCTTCCAGCCAACAGACGGACACCTACTAAGGTAATAGGACGATGGAATTATATCAACTGGGAATCTACCTTGTAGCAATTGCAAAGGCACTGCCGCGCATTGCCGGCCTAGCAAACTACATGCAGCGGCGATAACCAAAAAATTGAGTTGCGAATCGTTCGGTTGCAAGTCGCCTACGTACTGCACACCGTGTATCACTTCCCGAAAATCTACCTGACGGGTGTCCGCGCGTACGACGGGACGGCGCGTTCACGAACTTCAATAGGCGCGTCGTGATCGCGACCGGAACAAAAGCTTGACGCGGTACAAGGTGCACTTGCAAGTAGAAATTAAATGACATATTCACATCGGCGCAGCTGTCGCAACTCGCAGCATCCTTTTCGAGTTCCGCAAGACCACAGCGCAGCAAAGCGAAGCAGCAGTCTTCGCTATCGGACGACAAGGCAGGCGCTGCCTTTTCTTAGAGTTCCTGTATATAGCTCCCGCAGGCTGCGGGAGCTATATACAGGAACTGTACCTTTTCTTCATGACTGGCGGACGGCGGGCGGGCCGTGGCTAGGACGCCGTTGCTAACGCGACTTCCAATGGCCGCGAAAACACGTGACTTCCTCCACACTTTTGCCAATGCGCGGGGATAGCTGGGGGCCTCTCCTAAGCTTTTTTTTTTCCTCCGTGGTTTTGACGATCGCACACAACGCGCAGAACCAAAGGACTGAGTTTCACGTATACATTTTATTCGTCTCGAAAACAATCCAGAAATGTGTTTCGAACACACGCGGCGTAACGACTGCACTAAAATGCGGTCTTTTGCCTCCAGCCTGTCGTAATCATCGCACTCACTTCACGCGATTTGCGGGGTCGACCAGCATGTCACTTCACTCTGGCGCAAACCCAGAAGGCTTTTAACAGCACACACTGAGTTGAGTCGCCGCTAGTGATTACTAATTTCGAACGTAGCAAGCACATTTCACCCACAGGAGCGCATCGTCGCCTTTCACCGTGAAGCGAACTCGTCCACAGCACACATACAGCATCCGACGCCGGCCTGCAGGAGCTTTGTTCGGGTAGTCAGCGATGCCACGTTAGTTTCGCTCACCACGATAGCAAAGTACAAACAACCGGAGCTATTTAAGGATGCAGGAGCAAAAAACTTCTTCTATAAGACGCAAACTGCTGCACACAGATGAAAGAAAACGTTCAGGTGCTCCGCTCCACCTGCCGCCATGTTGTTAACACAGGGACACGCAAGGTCGGTATCGTACGCACGCTATTTTGCTGAAATAGCGCGCGCTCGTTTTACGGCCGCTAAACGCAAAACCAACTTTGGGTGCTGCGCATGCGCAGTTCCACCGACGCGAGGGAATAGCGAGCGGTAACACTTTGCGTAAGGCTGAAAACGCTATACTAAAACTCTCTATTACCATGTGCCCGCCACGCTAACGCACGGCTCGCCAGCCGTGTGTTTGAAGCACAATCTGTGGGCACCGCTGCATGCTTGCTGTGGGCGACTCGCCTGCGTCCTGTTGAACGTTACCACTGCATTTGTGGACCGTTTTATACTGACGCCCAAGGGTAAAACAGGTCAGCGATGATAGCAAACTGCCCCTTTTTTCGTCAACGAGCACGGACCGCAGCATATTGACGCATCAGTTACCAACAACAAAAGGCCCCCGTTCGGCAACGTTTCCATTCGGTAACGTCTTGGTCTTGGCTGGATGGTTGCCAGACAAGCGGTGCGCTCTACGCTAAAAGAACGAAGGCGAGGCAATGAGTGTCATTACCCAAACACCTGCCGTACTGTTTCCTCAAACGTTTTTTCTTCTTTAATATATTTTACTGCTTCCTTACAAAACGACAAATTAATAAATGTTTGCAATTTCACGGGTTACATTTGATGAAATAACAAAACCCACCTAAAGCTTACGCACTGCCGTGGGTTATCGAAACAAGCAACGATCTCACTGTTCCTACCTGCATTCTCGGCGATCAGGGTTATAAATACTTTGTCGCCGTTTCAATATTTAGTTGTGGCTTGTGATCATGCGGACATGTGAAAAGTGCACTATATGCTGTGTTGTATACGTGTATTATGCCTGCGATGTTGTGTGTTGCGTGTATTGTGCGTTGGCAAGCCGAACAACTCTGTTTCGTAGGGTCAGGGACGGAGGTTTGCGACTAGCACACTTGTTTGTACGTCAAATTGTAAACCGTTTCTTGTTTCTCCGCGATGTTAAGGATCCAACGTTAAGAACTATCTGCCAATTGCGCTTGGGCAGAGCGTTACCGGAGCGTTACCGGGCAGAGCGTTACGTCCAATGTTATACCTGGCGGCCTACATGGTTTTATGAGAGAAGTTGTACTGTCCGATTTTCTTGGCTGTTCGATTTTCTTGGGAATACTTGTGTCAAGTAAACAGGCCAATTGCCTGTTGTGTCAAGTAAACAGAAAACAGGAAAAAGTTATATAAAGACGTGTGTGATGTAGTCCTCCATGAACCAATGTACCGGTTGATTTATAGAGTAGGTAGGGGTAAAGATGTGCTTAAAAGAGTTAGGCGTATGCAGGTACCCCCTAGCGTAAAGTCTTTTTTCTTCAAACTGCATACTCCATGGAACCCTCTCTGTTAAGACGTGGATGGCAGAAAAAGACTTGTCGTTCCATGGGGAATTGACTGTATAATATGCAAATAAGCTGAAACTATTGAGCATGTATTCATCGATTGTTGGGATGCTGTGTTCCTGTGGGATGTGCTCCAACGAACTCTGAAAAAGGATCTGCCTGTGGATGCCCAAGGCATACGGTACTTGCCTGTTGAAAGCGAGGATGGTATGCCTTACGACCTGATCATGCCTGTTGGATTGAGCTCTATTTGGAAAGCAAGAATGGCCGCAAGGTACTCTGACATCGATGCGCGAAGCGCGAGACAGTATTTTAGAGAGGCAATGAGTGAATACGTGGAAAATCAAACATTTGTGTTGGATCCGCCCGAATGTTTGCAGACATGGAATCGTTGGTACACCTAAGGGACTTTTAAACACATGACGTCAACCAAAGTCAGGTTGATGGCTGCCTGTGAATGAATGTCTGTGTTCTGTATGTGCCAAAGCAGGCAATAAAGAAAGAAAAAAGTATTGTGCGTTGGCAGTGCCTTTAATGAAGTGTATGTCGCTGTGTTGTGCTATGGTTCTTCCCAATATGTGCCCGCCCACATGCGGCCTCCGTGATGTTGGTTATAATAATATACGTTATCCATAAAGGAAACGAAGGAAACCAAGGAAATGCCTTGACGTAAGTGCCCACTGATGATAGCTTAGTAGCTTGCCCCTCCCCACCCATACTTTTTTTTGCGTCATCTATCGGTCATTTTAAAACGTTTACGATTGCTTTACCTCGAGTACGCTAGAGGACGAGCATTGTCGAGGATGCGACAGCGACGGATACGTTTTTCGTGTTGCCTGCATTGCCTTTGCGCTGAGATTTACGATTGCAGACGATCCACGTTTTGATGCATCGGTTGTAGCAAGGTAAGACGACTAACAACTGGGTGTTCTCAAACGGCCCCATTGGATGCTTGTGATCTCGTGTGCGGTAAACGGCGGGGTTACGTGCCTTTCGGAAATAAAGGCGGCATTTTGAAAGCAATCGGTATGACTTCTACTGTGTTTACTGCGGCGCGTTCGCTCTGAACGCGTAGGCGGGGCGCGCAGCGAGACGAATGCAAGTCGCGCATATACGATTGGCGACATCGCTTGCTAACCGCAGTTCTGGTGCTCGGTAGGTAATTTCTTGGTTATTTTAGCGCATTTTAAGCGCACACAACCACAGTAACCTACGTATTTGTACTTCCTCGATCTTCAAACCGATCAGCTCGCTAGGCCTTTCTCGCATGACAAGCCTTGCTTGGGTGACGCTGCCAGGGAAGGAACGCTCCTCCATTAGCTCACAAAAGGGGGAAATCTTCCACTCCTAGGGGTAGAAACGCGCTCCTCCCTCTTAAAGGGAGAATCTTTCTACATCTTAGGGAGCTATATATGATACATTCTTGTTTCACCCTCAAGGGAGAAACTAGGGAGCCTACATACGCCGCGCCTTCGTCGTTTAGGGTGGCGACAGCAGAGTCCAAGGTTTCCTAACGGTGGCTGCGGCGGCCGCCAAACTTGACGGGCCGCCATATTATTCCCCAGGGCCCGCCCGACCCAGGGAGCCGGCATGCGCCGCGCCTATAGGGAGGCGCGGAACAGGCTATCTCTTGAACGACCTGCTTCGAAACGATCGTGCGTGGTTAGTGGTTATCGCCAAGCAGCTTTCCAAAAACTTCCTGCTGCTGGGAACAGTCGAGGTCGTGGGATCATTCGTTTAATGCGGCATTCACGTCCTTGGTAAAGGCTTGCCAATGCCTCCTTTGGAGGCGCTAGCTGTACGTAGAAGTGCGCGAATACGCGATTTTTCGTGCGTGGAGCTCGATGTGGCGCATAGCCGGTGTATCTTGTTTTTCACATGTAGAATCGTGCTACGGTGCAATTATTTTTCGCAGGTCAGTTCGGTGGCAAGCACGAAATATATCTCAGAATTATCTACTAATACATAAGCATTCTTCCGACGCTTGTTGCACGAACGTTTCATTTCCTTGGTGGCATTGAAGGAACACGTCTCTTTTAGGGGCGAAGCCCCTTATTGGCTCGGGCTGTGGCCGTCTCATGTCGTCGTCGATGTAGTCATGGCACTAAAACACCGGGACCCTTGTTTACGCCTTACGCTAAAGCGTAAAGGCCCGTTCACACTGCGACGAAAGCGACGTGAATTCTGTCGCTTTGTCGCGCGACGACAAGAATTGGTCCCGACCATTCGCCAAAAACGGTCGTCGCGCGACAAAGCGACGGAATTCCCGTCGCTTTCGTCGCTAGTGTGAACGGGCCTTAACGCGTACTAGGAAAACACACCAGGACACTCGTTTTCCAATGCCTCGCGCTAGAACGCGCTGCGCTTCAAACAAAGCTGTATCCCTCTACCCCCAACGGTTTCACCTCCGTGGCAAAAACGCCAAAGTGCCGAGGATACACTTGTACACCGCACGCTTCGCTTTTCCCCAGGTTTCACGTTAGTGGAAATGGCCGGGGATTTTATGTCGCCTTACTTCGCCGTCATTCTTAACCCGGAAAGGTTCTGTGTTTAGGTAATTGCACGATGACGCCTGATTAGAGAGACGGTAATTTCATTTTCAGTTTTTGACTTTTATATCATTTTTAAATTGTTTTGGCACTATTACCCTTTTATTTTTTATGCACTATTATTCAATTGAATATATGTTGACTTTTCAAATTACGCATTTTTGTGCAGATACAAGGCACTACATGTTATTAGGGTACCCCACAAATGCTATAGCATAGAAAATGTCGGTGTAGTAGTAAAGTTTCCGATACAAGAAAAATGGCCCGCACAGACTAAACCACTGTTGACTATAGAACCTCCCCAGCCTATGCTTGAATCGTTCTGCCCAAACTGGGCATCTTAACGTGCCCAATGTGTAATTTAACACGTTTACACACACTAACAAGAATATTGTTGAGGTGGCAACACAAAATATTACATCAATGGCTGAACATACACGTCATCATGCCTTGAAGCGTACTTTCATTACACGCATAAAGGAAGACAAACTTCACGTAAAATTCTTTTATTGCACTGCTTGCGTGACATGCAGATGCCCCCTTCTCGAACAACAGGCGTACATGGGAAATACAACAAAACACGCAAAGTAAATGCGTCCGTGCTAATAAAGGCATCGAATTTCGAGAAGTACTTTACGTAGCAGACTAATGCATGTAAAAGTGATATCACTCATTTGTGACTTTTTTCCAATGGAGCTGTTGAAAAAAAACTGAACACACAGGCAACGAGCAAGATTAAAGCCCAGATGGGCTACACAGGTGGACAATGCTGATGAGACAAACGCAGAGATAACTAATGAAGGAGAAAGCAAGTAGAGAAGAATACGGCTTGCTTCACTGATGACAGTTAGAAAGCATTTTACACGTCTGCATAAGCAGTACTTTGAGCAAGGATACATACATGAACCAAAATATTGGGGAAATAAATCGATAAGAAAATTCCCCAAGCCCCACTGGGTTAATTTAAATTACCCCACTGAAAATTACATGACATTAGTCGAGAACAAAAACACGTCGTGAGCAACTGACACAATGGAGAGCAACGTCTCGAGAGAAAGGTGCAATGTGAATGAAGGCACACCACTGTTCTTGGTTTTGAATGCCTTTTTCGGGCTGGTACTGAGGAACAGCAAAAGAAAATGTTAGCAGTAAAATATTTTACAGCTATTTTGAACACACTATAATGTAAATTATACAAATAAGGCATCAATTTTCCTTTATCATCATTGTACGGCAATGAAGTTGCATAGAGTCCTTAACAAAGGCAGTCCTAAATTATGATTGAACGTACCACCCAAGTCGTTCAAGTGTCCTCACATAAAAAAAATTGATCGCAGCTGCGTACGCTCTACGGTTCTTGCTGGCTGCTGAACTACTCCAAGTTTGCCGCAGCACAGGTTTTGCTTGCTGCCCCACTCTGTGTTCATGCTGCTGCCTGAGGTAAATCTTTAGTCTTGTTCGGACATATTTTTCGAGAAGCAGCTTCTCTACAGTAGGCTTGTGCAAACTGCAACATCCCAAGTGCATTTTTACATACTTCTGCAGGGCACTTAGAATGCTTGAAAATGGCTTTTTCACCTTCATGACTTCACCCATTTCAGCAAAAGTTTTGAAGTTTTCTTCACAATCCATCAAAATTGTCATTACAGACATGCTTGGCTGGATTTTTGGCAGCATTTTTCACGTACTCCTTCAACTGGATGAGGCTGCTGTATTTCCCTGGAGCACTGTCGGTCAGTACTGCTTTACAGCTTTTGCAGTTGTCTATAGATTTTAAAACAGACCTCAGAAGGAAACCACCGATGTAAGCTACGATGTCGCACTCTGCTTCCGTCAGTCCAATCACGAACAAGTTCTCTAACTCCTCAGCCTGCTGAATGGGGTCTTCCTCTAGCTTTTTTAAGCTTGGGTCAAGCAAGTCAGCCAGATGACTGCTGTCGTCAATGTTGTAGCTTGAAGTCTTAGGGGTGTGTACAAACTGGCTGACACAAACGGCCTTCAGTGCACATTTAACACCATACGCACTTGGAACTGGCTCCTTCAATCTCACAACTGAAAAAATATTTTCTAGGTAATCTTGTATCAACCTAGCAGTGAGGAGGTACAAGTACCCGCGCCTCGCCAGGAGCTCCTCTGACAGGCGCAGCACAACAGTTGTCGACACCAAAAGACCGGCCTGCGATGGCTTCCAGTGTGCAGTTGCTCCCATGTTCATCCGAGTGAATGTAGCACATGCGAGCTGCAATGTCCCAACTGCTTCCTGGTGCTTTGCGCGGTCAAAATGACTTAAAGCAACGATGGGGTGTCGTGATGACATCAAAGTGTACCACTTAGTGACAAGGTAAAAAAACCAGGCAATTGCTTCAGCTTCCGGCTTCAAGATTTTGAGCTTGATTAGATAGCGAATGGCAGGAGGTGCTTCACGGAACAACTGCACTGCGATGTTTACTTTCATTTTTGCGAAATGTCCATCGCTGTCATGAATGTCCGACAGCTTGTTAGCGATTTTGAGGTCATTTTTTTTATCATTTTCGAGAACAGCCTCAACATGTTCAAGGGTAACAGTTTTTCCTGGGATGCAATGCTCCTCTGTGGTCTCCTTCCCAAGGGTAAAACTTTCTGAGCGGAGAAGCTGCCCACGTATGTTTTTCAAAACGTGAGCAGGATCAGCCATTAAATACAGCTCCCTACCATCCAAGTGAGGGTGTGGTATAGAGCAGACAGTTTGCGAGTGCCTGTGGCTTGAAAACTCCAGCAGCTGCCACACTTTCCTGTTGGCACTTCCCATGTCACTTGTTACAACAAGAACTCTCGGGGACACCTCAAAACAAAGCGCAATTAAATGAAATATAAGCTCCTTTAAAAGGCTTCCGTCAGTAGAACGACCAGTGAAGTGGTAAGCGATGACCTGTTTCCACCTCGTGTTTAGACCTCCAATCATAAACACGAGGGCATGGTTTGCAACGTTGTCAGTTGACTCTGGAAGTGTCGTACCCCCAAAAAGGCAATCCAGAGAGCGGTCATGTTCAAACCCTTGACTAATTTCCATCTCATCCATGAAGAGGACGCAATCTTTCTCAATGTCTTCCATTGTTTCTGCCTTACGCTTTAGAACATCCAGCACTTCAGTAAGTACACCAGGCAGAAAGCGAATGTTTTGCATTCTTCGAATAAAATGTCCGGTTAGATGGCAGTGGGTATGACAGAGACCTGAGCAAGACCTGAGCAAGAAAACCAGTGCCAAAAAATCCCTGCAGGGCATTTTTGGCACATCGAAGATCCACGCTGGATGCGCACGTTGAGGGCGCAAGCTTTCGAATTGCATGCTGCATTGGTACAACGGGCTGTACTCTGCGAGTAACGAAAACAACGCTACTTTCCTTCCAGAGACAGTCAACTGTCAGCGGAGCGTTGCCCCTCGTTACGCGCATGCCTTTCAGACCCAAGAGACGACAAGGCAGCGAAATGCGACCGTAGGCTTGCAAAAACAAAAATGCTTACCACGCTTCGCTACCGCGCTCACGTCGAGGAATGTATTTACGGAGCACCTGCATGTTTATCGCTTGAGCTTGCCCGCTTCGTAAAGCCGGGAACTTGAGACGAGCTTTAAAACGGTAGGGTGCGTTCACCTGCACCAATCAGCGCGACGCGCGGGAGTTGCTAGCCGTAGCAACATCATGCGTGGCTGGAAGGTGCGAACACTCTTCCTCCGAGCCGAGAAGGGAACTCCACGCACTCGGGGACCGATATCGTCTGGTTGGTCTCAGGCAAGCTCATCGATGGTATGCGAAAGAATATTGTGTCAGCGATCCCGATGACACTATGACAAGAGTAAGGTTCAAGCCTTTCTGCGGCCTGGTGACCCCGCCAAAAGCGGTGATGGTAATCGCTTTTATCTCAGGGGTAAGTGCATCTCGTGTACGCAATTTCCGGGCGGATATTTGTATGAGGCATGGAATGTAACATTGTAACAAAGGAGTACCTAAGGGTAATTGAACAGTGTCATTACCGGCGTTTTTAAGCTCGGGCACCACGGCTCATTTATTGGTCGTGATCATTTAGGTTCATTCCACGCCAAACGACCCAGAGAGTTCGCTTGACCATCTCCGATTACACTATAAAAATTCATGGTTGATAACTTCCTTACACTATTCATTCTCATGGCTTATTTTTGGCGGAGGAATAAACGTATATTGATTCCTATAAAAGGAAAATTGCGCGCTGGATCATTTTCAGCGTCCAGAAATTTTTTTTTCTGTCTCTTACAGCCATTTGAAAACCGCAGTGGTGACCAAAACCTACGTTGCGAAAAAAAAATTGCAAAAAAAAAAATATTACACGGAGCGCAGTGAAGCATTTCCAGGTGATAGAAAAAGAAGCGCGTTTCCTTGCTACAGTGCATTGACAGTTGCTAGTGTGTTTCAAAATGGGCTTTGCGGTGAAGCAAAGTGGCGTTTATGAGCAATGTTTACCGTTTTTTTACAGCTAATGAAACTTTTGTAGCGACAATACAGCTGCATACTTTGTTTATATTATTGACGGTAAGTGCTTAAGAAAAATATGGCAGCTGGAAAAAGGGTAGTTTCAGTGTGATAAAGACAAGAACTTGGAAAAATTTGCAAAATTATCCATGTTCAGACGCTTATCGCGCTGTGTGGCGGTCCATGTAAAATAAACAGGCTTAGGCTCATTTTAAAGGGCGTACAAAGAGAATTTATTTCAGAAAGTTTAATCAGAGTACTTTTTGTTTCAAGCGAGAAAATAATTTTTATATTGCGCACCCACCACGGCCCCAGACGGCGGGCCGTAAGTCCGCTTCGCTGCAACGCCGCTTCCTCCACGGCCGCGGAGAGGTGGGGCGTCAGCGCAGGTCGCGCGCGTTTTTAGTTTTTGCGCGGCTAGCTGCTCTAAAGGAGTGCGGCTGGCTTGTTCAGGATTTCGGGAGCGCGTCATCGGCAGATGATTAGTTGTTGGTGCTCTTAAGTGAATTCCGCAACGCTGCGTTCACGGAGGTGATACAGGTGTAGTAGGAGATCGCTGCTGGTTCGGTCTTGATGCGCTTAAGAGGCTGCAGTTTCCATCCTGGTCGCCGACGAGGGCTGTTTGCCACTTAAAAAGCGGGTATGGTACCGTGTGGTGAAAAGTGCCGGTACCTTTCAAAGAAGTTGTCAACTCAAACATTCTTGAGAGTTGTTTTTTTCCTCAGCTATTTCTTCTGGCACTCCAAACAGGAACATACTTTAGTGTTCTTTTCCACCCGTGTAAAAAAACTGGCGGGGTGTAATTATTTGTCCATGTTAAGGTCTCTGAAGGCTGGAGCTGGCTGCCAATGGCTTAACGGTACCACCAACCCCGTCGAAAGCGCTCTTTCCATGTGACGTTGCATAAAAGTTCCACTGAGCCAATAAATTGACTCATTTTTATGGCAGCACAAATTTAGAGAATTTTTCTTATTCTTGTAGTGTTATGATGCCCCATTTTTAAAATAGTTAATTTTTCCGAGACAGCAGGGAATTCTCGCTTACGAAGTTTTCATGCCTTAACTCGAAATATAGCCGCGGCCTTTGTCATATGGTGAAGACAGCCCTAAATGATTGCAAGCGATTTTACAGAGGCCCCGAAATCCTGAACGATGAATGCCATGCCATAAATGCCATGAATTGGTGTATCCTGGCTCGTGTATACATCCAGTGCTGCGATTGTGAAGCGTCTTACGCGATGAAGCTATAATACTCTGCGAGGTCTAAAACAACCATCTTCCCCTAATTTTTCGGCTGGTTTTTATCTCTCGCACGAACTTTGCTTGCTGTTTTCTTATCAAGTGGTGCATCTTGAGATCTTCAACAGTGCCTAAAATTGTTCCGGGAATTTTGAAGAACTTAAAACAGTTTTCTATAGTACGCAGCGAACACCTTCGATCCAGTTTCCAACATGAAAATCCTAAACTTTGTCCATATCTGGAGCTTTCTCCAAAATGCTCAGAAGGGCCTATTTGTCGGGGCACGCCGGACAAAGGCTGCACATGCAGTCTTCGTCGACGACCTTACACACAACTGCTGACATCAGCTCTTCTGTAGGTTGCTTCAAGCCTGCGGCATGAAGCATCGGTTTTCAGTTATGGTGCTCTGTGCAGACGCAAACTGCATGTGCGCCACTTTGGCCTGAGAAAACGCTGTGTGGCGGGCGGATCTGTATAAACGAAGAGGATCCGCACATATTTGAAAGCAGGTTTGTTTTCCGACTCCTTGCACAGTTCTCTCAGAACTAGCGAGAGCAGTCGCTTTCGGTGACCGCGTATTACGTCTTTTCTTCCGGAAAGACGGTACAAAACGGGACCATCCTCATAAAATCTTATAATTGAAAATTTCGCTTCTTCGCTAATGGGGAGTCTTGCTTTAATGTTAGGTGCGCCAATAATACCATCCTTGCTTCTAATCCGCATAGCTTCGCGCGCCTGTTGCTCCGAAGCGTGCAGCAAAGTCGTAGATCGTTTGCAAAAAAAAAAGTATTCCTCAAGCAAGTTATCCTTGCCCTCATAATTCCAAGAACTAAGTGAAAGAATTGCAAAATATCAACAACACGCTTCTCTTCTGGCACCGTGGAATGCCTGAGGATGCATGTGGCGTCACATTTACCAAGCCGGCGGCATCGTAAGAAACCAATGAAACGTGCGGTGGATCGACCTGCGCTGACGCCCCATCTCTCCGCTGCCGCGCAGGAAGCGTCGCGGCAGTGAAGCGGACTTATGGCCCGCCGACTGGGGCCGTGGTGGGTGCTCAATATAAAAATATTTTTCTGGCTGAAAACAAAAAAGTACTCTGATTAAACTTTCTGAAATAATCTCCCTTTGTACACCCTTTCAAATGAGCCTAAGCCTGTATTTTTACATTGACCGCCACACAGCGCGATACGCGTATGAACATGGACAATTTTGCAAAATTTTCAAAGTTCATGTCTTTATCACGCTGAAACTACCCGCTTCCCGGCTACCGTATTTTAGGTTTTATGTTTGAAGCACCTTAAGGCCGAGACTTGTCCGTCCGGCGTCCGGCGTCTGTGCTCACGGCACAGCACCGTGTAAATCGAAACATCTGTGAACAAAAAGTTCGCAAAAGGTTAACAAGAACAAAAGGAAAGGTTCACAAGATGTTAGAGAGAGAAAGAGAGAGAGAGAGAGAGAGAGAGAGAGAGAGAGAGAGAGAGGGGGAGAGAGAGGGAGAGAGAGAGAGAGAGAGAGAGAGAGAGAGAGAGAGAGAGAGAGAGAGAGAGAGGGGAGAGAGAGCGCTCCTGGAGAGCCGTGCTGCGCATGCGCGAGGAGCATTGGATTGGATTGGATTGGATTGGATTGGAATGGAATGGAATGGAATGGAATGGAATGGATTGGATTAAATTGAATTGTATTGAATTGTATTGGATTGGATTGAAAATCGTTTTAGCAGCAGTAAGCACTCTCACGGGTGAATCACGGTAAGAACGATCCACAGTGCTTCGCCCACTCGTCATGATTCACTTCGTGGAGATACGTGAATTTTTTTCTTCCGCACTTACCGTCAACAATATAAACAATGAATGCAGCTGCATTGTCTCTACAAAAGTTTCAATAGGTGTAAAAAATCGGTAAACATTGCTCACGAACGCCACTTTGCTTCACCGTAAAGCCCATTTTGAACCACACTAGCAACTGTCAATGTATTGTAACAAGGAAGCGCGCTTCTTTTTCTATCACCTGGAAATGTTTCACTGCGATCCGTGTATTATTTTATTTTTGCCATTTTTTTTCGCAACGTAGGTTTTCGTCACCACCGCGGTTTTCAGATGGCTGTAAGAGACAGAAAATTTTTTTCCTCCAAAAATAGGCTATGGGAATGAATAATGTAGGGAAGTGATCAACCATGAGTTTTTATAGTTTAATCGGAGATGGTCAAGCGAACTCTCTGGGATGTTTGGAGTGGAATGGCCCTTTATTGTTCGGCAGCTCATGATTGTTGGTTAGCTTGTTGACTCAACTGTGTTTCTTTGCTTTCACTCCGGGTGGGGCAGACGTAGTGTACGAAGGGGGCGAAATACAGACGTAATAGGGGCCCTTTCACACGTCCTTGTGTGTTATACTCTCGGAGGGGACTTTTGAGGCCAGGAGCGATTGTCACCTTTGACGGATGTTTTTCCCCGTTTCTTCTGTGAAACCAGGGATGTGTGCCTTGGTTCTGTTTAACAGGGTAACTTCCGCGTTCTGGTCGGCAGAGACGGGTGCGGTTAGGTCACTTGAGGGATCTGAAAGATTGAATGAAGAAATGCGACAATGAGTCTGGCGCGGTTGCAGAGGCCAAGGTTTCAAGGCGCATGTTGATTCGTTCCACGTTACAACCCGTCGCCTCGCCGAGTCGTCTTGGTATTTGGGAAGCACTAAAAAGAAGGGTAGTTTCGAGCGCAAAGTGTGATTAGAGAGTTATAGCAGAGCAGAGAACCAGCCTCAGTACGATACCCGCGGGTACACGTGCGTAGAGCCATTAAATCAGGTTTAGTGGCTCTACACGTGGGCATGCGCACAGCCAGTTTTTCCGCCTCTGCGCACGCGCAGTGGCGCCGGTCGCCTACCGGGTACCGTACCGGGACCGCTTCTCCGCTCTGCTATAACTCTTTATTACCGGCATTCCATTAACGAACGGTACGTACGACGGACCGTTCTGAAGGCTTGGAAGAGGTTTGCGGGTTTGTCAGTCCTGTATTATTGTTGTTTGTTCGTCAACGTGTTTGGCGAACTTCTGGTGAACATCCGCACAAGACGAAGCGTTGGGTCACATGACCATCTGCACACGCACCTACGATAGGTTGTTGTTGTTGCGGCCAATAATCAGCGGCCTAACGCCGCGGATTAATTGATAGGCCCTCCTCACTTTCTGTTGTGACATCCCTCTGGGAGGCGGAGTTTTCGTAACAAAACAGACGTTTGGCCTTTTGAAGGAGAGAGGGACTGAGAGGGGGGGGGCCCACTGGATGCGGGCTTTGTCCGACCTCTGATGAAAGGGGCTTTGATTTCTAATTTTATTTTATTTATTTTCGCCAATGAGGTAAATATACCCCGCTATAGCGAATACAGTAAAACCCGTTTATAGCGAACTGCAATATGCACCGCGATTAGTTCGATATATCCAATAGTTCGATATAGCCAACACCGTCTATAACGAGCCTACTGTTACGAGATCGCAATCCGCGGGATCCCCCCCCCCCCTCCCCAACTCCGCCATCCCCGCATGCAGAAACGAACACAGCAAAGTAGCCATTACTATACCCAAAATAATCCATTTATTGCGAGTGATAAAGCTACTTTCCGCCTTAACTGCCCACTTTGGAAAAAAAAAGAAGCGGTAATTTTTGTTTTCACTTTCGTTTAGGCGGCTTCAACTAGCATAGCATTCTCTACACGAAACAGTGTTTGAACCAGTTCGAGTCCGCGTCCTCCAAAATCGAAGAAGCAATAGCGGAGCACATCGACAGCCGAAAGCGCTTCATTTAAAGCGTCGGACGGCTTTCACTCGCCACATCATCGGGAACGTTGGCGAGTTCTTCCCACAGTTCACCGATGCTGCTGTCTTGGTCCGGACTCGCTGAATGGACGGGTTCCGTCATTAGTCCCGCGCGTCGGAAACAGTTACGGAAAGTGTCAGGCGTCACGTCGCTCCGTACGAGGCGCAGTGTCTCAGTCGCGGCTCTTGCTCCGTGTTCGCTCTGAGACGATGCATTTCGACGGCCATTCTAAGCGCGCAGGGTTCGATATATCGCATGTGAACTTCGTTATAAGGAATATGTTTCCCATGTATTTTCGTAACTGAAATATTTTTGTTCGATATATAGCATAATTCGCTCTATCCGGGTTCGTTATAGCCGGGTTTGACTGTATAATGCCTTTAGTCCGCCAATTATGCATTTTTCTGGGGATGCAAAGCGTAGGCAGGGTTGGTCAGTTTTCGCGATATATTTTAGTATTTTCTTCATTATTTTCCACACTTTTTTATTTTAGCCTTCGTTTTTTGGGGAAGGTGTGCAGGATGCGTATTTTCTTTCCCCGTCAGTTCATTTTTGTAATTTTTTATTTTTTTCGTTTTTTTATTTTTTTGCTTTCCAAAATTTCGAGCGACCAATTATCTCCATTCACGCTATTAAAACTATTATATGCGTTACTTACGCCAATTAAGCATTTTTATTCATTATGCATACTCATTCGTATTTCCCACACTCTTTCCCGAGATTATTTAGTTTATCGATTTGGAGGAGATATATGAGGTGAATATTTTGGAGGGCTACCATCCCTGCTGAACCCGGTCATTTGTTTGTTTGTTTGTTTGTTTATTTATTTATTTATTTATTTATTTATTTATTTATTTATTTATTTATTTATTTATTTATTTATTTATTTATTTATTTATTTATTTATTTATTTATTTATTTATTTATTTATTTATTTATTTATTTATTTATTTATTTATTTATTTATTTATTTATTTATTTATTTATTTATTTATTTATTTATTTATTTATTTATTTATTTATTTATTTATTTATTTATTTATTTATTTATTTGAACATATTGCAGCCCCTGTGGGGCTATAGCAGGAGTGGGGAGAATGTACAACGTTTCTGAGCATGCGCGGGTGTATAGCAGTCGTATATAAAAACAAATTAAACAAAAAGTACACAGCCATATGCTCACATAACAATAAACAAGGGATGCGTATTTATACAACATTTTCGCGCATGTTTTACACCACATACTAAGTTCCCTGCGCACGGGCACATCAAAGAGCCCACACATATTAGATATAGACCAAGCAGAAATCACTGAAAATACAATACCCGTGTTAGAGAAGGCATTGGTCACTTCTATCTAAGTGCAGTCAAAAATTTATTCGTTGGGGGGACGCACGTGGCCTGGCAAGGAATTCCAAAGTTCTTTTGTGCACGGAAAAAAACAACTAAATTTAAATGTGTCAGTGCGTGAGTGGTAAGGGGAAACGTTCAAGTTAAGATTGCATCTTGTTGTTGACAGCTTAGCTAGCTGTTACATAGTCGGAAGATGACAAGTGATACGAAGAGCGATTGATGCGGTAGAAAAAAAAAATGAGTGATTCTATGAATCAGCGAACAGAAAGCATTAAATGTATTACTTAAATTACCTGTATTACTTCCGCCAATTCATCCCTTTTTGGGCAAACGCAGGGTGTTACACGGTTCCGGCTGTGGAGGTACTCGGGTTGTGTTACCCTTGCCGGGATGCCGTTGTTTCGTACAAGTGAGTCACGAGCTTGGTGTTAGTGCGGAGGCTTAGTAACGCCAACACGCAATCGCAGGTACGAGGTCAGGTTTTTAACGACGGTTTTGAGTTACGGAATTGGGGCCAGGTATTAAATAAAGGCGGATAAAGAACAAACAAACGCTTAAATATGCGACATTGCAGGATGATTAGTCCATTGCTTGATTGTAGAGTTTAAGGCGCCGACGCAACGCAGGCAATGAGGCACGTCGTAGTGGAGGGCTCCGGATTAATTTTGACCGCCTGGGGATCTTTAACGTGCGCCAAAATCTCCAACACACGGGCGTTTTTGCTTTTCGCCTCCACCAGAAAAGCGGCCGCCACGGCCGGGCTTAGTCCATTAGAAGTAGCAAGGCCTACTGAGGACATCGAAATAAATACTTTGTATATACTCCTACTGCAAGTTTAATCGACCGTTCTATTGCTTGCGTTTTCTTGCAGTTCGGAAAAGATAAACGCACTCAGTAATCACAGACTATGAACTCAAACTGTGTGACCTTTTTTTAACGTGATACGCGCTTACACCAGTTTGCCTTGCATGGCAGCCTTGCAACGGGAACGGAAATGCAGCTATTGTCGCGGAGCAACTGGCTGCATGCTTTTGAGAGGGAGGAATGGAGAGAAAGAGAGAGAGAGAGATAACTTTATTTTTTTGTCCGATTGTTTGTAAAGAGGAAGACTAGAACTGGCTGATGTGACAACTCTCTCAACCGCTTTGCAGATACTGCCATCGCTACCCCAACCGCAGCAAACAAAGAACTGTACCACCGATTCATTTGTTGACGCGCAATCTCTACGAGAGAAAAAAGCACACGCAGAATTTATCTGCCATCACTAGAACTATCTGCAGCTGCTGCAGCAGCGCCCTATTTATATCCCCTACAGGTCGAAGGCCTCTCTCACTCAGCTGTTCTTTTGCGGTCTTTAAAAGCTGAGGATTGTTCGGCTCGGGAGAATCACTCGCACTCGAAATTACTTGAAATTATTTGTAATTTCTAGGAAGTACGAAAGTACGAACCTCCCTCTGTTAGTAAGGGAGAAGTCATTGTATTGTAATGGCTTTGTAATGGCTTGTAAAGCGTAGTGGTCAGCGCACCAGACGCGTATTCTGGAGGTCGTGGGTCCGGATCCCAACCGGGCGGCATTTTTAAAAAATCTGAATCTGTTTCGACGATAATAAACGACCTACCGCTTTCTCCCCTCTTTGCTTTCCTTAACATTCTTGTCTGCGGACCCTTATTTCTGTTTTAATTCAATGAGCCCCTCATTTCCCATTCTGATCCGCTATATATATATATATATATATATATATATATATATATATATATATATATATATATATATATATATATATATATATGAGAACACAGTCGCCCAGATAGCCGAATTGGTAAGGCATTCGAGATCTAATCGAAAGGCGTGGGTTCGGTCCCCACTGTGGGCGCGTGTTTTTCTTTCTTTCTTTCTTCCTTATATTTAAAAAAAAATCTTAACTTCATTAACCGTAGTAAAAAATAGAGCCTAACCACACCCCTACGCCTCCTTTGGCGTTGTAGACTGCCGACCTATGTTTCTGTATTTCCTCAACGAGCCCCTCATTTCCTTACTATATTATTCTGCGAAAGCCTAGCGAGGGTCTCGGTTCTGGCAGCCTTGATGCCTAGGTAGCATAAGAGGGCTTCCCGTCAGTTACCCACTCATGACAGGCTGTAGACGTTTGAGTCACGCCCCGGGGGTTAAAAAGAAGGTCCCCTTCTCCCCGTGTAGTCAGAGTGGCGCTGGCTACCACCCTCGAGCGTCAGATACACTTCTAGTAAATATAAATAGCCCAGAAAGTGAAGGAGAACACAGTCGCCCAGATAGCCGAATTGGTAAGGCATTCGAGATCTAATCGAAATGCGTGGGTTCGGTCCCCACTCTGGGCGCGTGTTTTTCTTTCTTTCTTTCTTCCTTATATTAAAAAAAATCTTAACTTCATTAACCGTAGTAAAAAATAGAGCCTAACCACACCCCTATGCCTCCTTTGGCGTTGTAGACCTATGTTTCTGTATTTCCTCAACGAGCCCCTCATTTCCTTACTATATATATATATATATATATATATATATATATATATATATATATATATATATATATATATATATATATATATATATATATATATGCGTGCGTGTCTCTCAGTTTGTCCGCGCGTGCCGCCTCTTGCGTCCATGGCACCTGTTGTGACTTATTCGAGCGCCTAATGAAAAGCTGCAGAAAGCCAGCTCACAACGCATCCAGCGAAACTTCTAAAACCACAATTAGTAGTAAAAAATGTTTCGCATTAAGAACGCACAGCCCTCGAAATATGCGTTAAACCAAGCAATGCAGACGCCAACGAGACAAATACAAGAGAAAGAGGATGCAATTTGGGTGCGTGGGGGAAGGGGGCGCATGGAGATTTTCCCGTGAGTGCGAAAAAATGCAGAGTGATAACGTCGGATGGCGCGTGGAAAAACACTGTAAAGGTATTGGATTGTAAGCAATGCAGCTTGGCGGATAGTGTCAAGCACACTTATAGCAAGGTGCGGGTAAGGACTTTCTCCTCTAGTGTTGTTCTGTTCACAGCTGCAAGAATATTGCACGTGAGTGAAAAAGGTTGGGCAATTTCCCGCTCCGGCCTGCACAATCCCCTTAATCAGCCGCGGACGTTATCAGTCACGAGAGCGAAGGCGTCTTTATTGCCTGTTCAACCGCAATAGCAACAAAGTACTTGCCCAACGCACCTTCGCGGTGCTGCATTGTGCTTCGATGACTAGCATAATACCGAAAGGGAAAAAATTTTGACTTTTTAAAAAAATAAATATTGCACTCGGCTGACGTCAAGGTTAAATTTCGTAGCACGGTGTTGTTTACTTCTTGGCGTTTTGGTAATAAAAATAAACAACTTTTCACGGTTTAGTTTGTTCGGTGTTTGTTGTCTCGCATCGCAGTTGTACAAAATCTTTGCCGCTTTGAAAGAACATCTACAGCGATTTAGGTGACTATGTATGAACTGAAGCTAATAAAAACATCGTGCGTTGTTTGCGCGTAAGTGTGAGGGCGGTCGGTGCAAAATTAATGGCTGACCTGCCGCAAGCAGAGATAAATGACACTAACAATACAAATTCAGATGATATCGCTTTGAGGGTTTCTCATAGAATACAAGGTTTTAATTTGCGTTGTTGAAATAGATATTTTGCTTCTAATATGACTAGGAGAGGCGTGATTTTCCGATCCTGTTCTTTTGTCACACAGCGGCCACTGTATTGAACCTTGCTTTTATGATTAATTTCCCTACTTAACAAACAACTTCGAATAACTTATTTGCTCATAGGATCAATTTTTTTCCGGATTTTGCGAAGGTCCCGATTGAACGAAACATTTCGAGGGTCTCAAGGGCTACGTTTGGTTCAGGTTTGGCTTTATACATTTCGTGAAATATCGCTGGCGCGGGTGTTGCGCAACAAGTTGAAATCGGCTTCAGCAAAGCGGCACCAAACAAGCAACGCAATCCGAGCAACGCCAAGAAACTGACATCAATATATGCTTCGCATTTAACCCAGAAACGCAGGGCGAGTAATGCATCGTTAGTAAAACTTTATTGCGACGAAATCGGTAAGAACATTGAATATGAACCTGTAGATGCAGTGGCTGAGGCTCTGTGCTGCTGAGCCCAAGGAAGCGGGTTCGATTCCCGGCCGCGGCAGCCGCTTTTTAAGCAAAGCTTTTAACCAGCCAACTGTTTTTTCGTGGCTTGCGGTACAACAAACTCCCAACGCGTCGGCAGGGGGAGGGGGGGGGGGAGTGGGGGGAGGCGGAAGGTTTCACTCACGGAGAAAACTAGAGATGGCGCGGCAAATTACCCAGCGTTCCTCGCGCGGAAATGCCTGCTCGCCGGCGGCGTCGTCGTCGGTACGGCTTTGTCGTCTGCCTTAGCGACGGTTGTTTTGGGCCTGTTTTGGTGGAGCTTCGTGTCCATTGCGCGGTGCCTTCGCACGGCTTGATTAACTTGTTCGACAGCACGTCCAGGGTAACCGGCACCCGACGCAATTTAGTGGTTGTACGGCAAACATACGTTAAGGATTGGTTTGCAGGGCGGTAAAACAGAATGTACAAACCACATACAGACATCTGGCCGCTAGAGAAACGCCACCTTTTGCGCACATGCTTGCCACGAATGGGACTCCGTTTTCTAAATTGCTCATTACCAATTCGGTTGTGTTTTAAGAGGTATTACAAAAGGCGGAAGTAGCAACTGGTTCTGATAAATAGCGATTATAAAAGTTCCGTTAGCTTTCTCGCAATTCTCAAACTTACTAAACTAACTCGGTATAAATGGGAATCACTAAGCTCACATACCGAATTGTTTCGGTGTCTGCGCTTGTGTCGCGCGGTGTTGTAGCCCCAAGCTAGCACATCAGGGTGGCTTGGTTGCGCTGTCTCACCCTTCAAAAGACGCTCCTCTCCGTTTTCTCTCCCGGCGGCGTCATCCGCCGCTCTAGCCCGGCCGTGGCCGACGCTGCTGCTGCGTTCGGGTCACCGCCCCTGCGAATTCCAGGTAACGGCTGGCAGAATCTCTGGTTTCACACTTTGTAGAGCCACGTGTGTGAATTCAGGTGACGTCTCATGGGCAATTGCTGTGGGTGTCGTTCAAAGCTTTGCTTTCCAATCACCGTCACAGCGTGGATTGGAGCCAATTTTTTGATGGAGGCGAAAAGCGAAAACGCCCGTGTGTCGAGATTTCGGCGCACGGTAAAGATCCCCAGGTAGTCAAAGTTAATACGGAGCCCTCCGCTACAACGCGCCTTATACCCCGGCCACACGGCAAATTTAATGTCATTCCCATCGAATTCCATTCGTTCAAAATGACGTTTGTTTGTTGCCACAATCCGAAAATTAGCTTACGAAACCTTCACGCGTACTATACGCGTCTGCTATTTGGAACCCTCATCAAAATTACCTAATTAACGCATTAGAAGCAATTCAAAATCGCGCTCCCAGATTTATCACCTCACTATTTACCCCTATTAAACGATCACTCAACCTCCCTCCCCTAGAAATTCGCCGCAAGGTCACTCGGCTCTGCCTTCTGCACAAACTATACTATAATTTCCCGTCACAACGCAATACCGCTCTTCTCCCTCCCACCCGTTCATCGCGTCGCCTCTTTAACTCTCCAAGTTTACAGCGCTTACATGGTTCAACTAACGCTTTCAACAAATACTTTTTACCTACAGCCATTGAAGACTGGAATAACCTGCCTGAATCCATAGTGCACGAACAAAACCCCTTAAAATTTAAACAGCTAATCACAAATCATTTGTTTGTTAGTAAATTTACAATTGTTGCCGTTTTCTTCCATGTATTTCCTTCTGCTGACACTGTTTTTATCATGTAGTTCACCCACGATGATGCTCTGTACCATTGACAATCATGCATCTGTTGAATTGTGCATTTGCCTCCCCCTTATGTAATACCCCGCAAGGGGCCTTTAAGGGTTCAATAAATGATGATGATGATGATGATGATGACACGAGAAATCGATCAAAATGACATTAGGGACCGAATGAGCTTGCGGAACCCGTTCGACTGCGTTCTGCCAGCAAATCTGTTATCTCGACACCAGAGCCTCGGTGGAAATGTCCACCGAAAACAGAATAAAGCGTCAGTATCATTATAATATTTTTATGATGCGTATAATTTTTAGTCGTTTATTTATTCGTATAAAACAAGCCGAATAGAGTTTTAGAACTAAAACTGCTACTAGGCCAGCCTCAGCTAGTGTGGCAATGTTTGTTTATATCCTCTAAGCTGGTGCGACGGTAGTGGGCGACGCTGAAGGGCTCCAGTGCCAGTTGTCGGAGTTGCTGTTTCAAAGTTTTCGCAAATATTGAAACGCTTACTGAAATATTTTCTCATGATTGCGGATTCTTACGTCGCCCTTAAAGAATTGAACCGAACATGTTCACCTAATTATACGGCCACGAATATACTACGCGCCATCCGAGGCCTTCAACTGGAAGGCATCGCCATCCGCATCGTCTGGTCCCCGGGACACACGCCTGGGGCACATAACACGCGGCTCACACCGCCGCCCGGGAGAGACTTGACACACCTCCAGTGGTTTCCAGTGCCCTATTGCAACACTTTCAAAGTGATTCCAAGAACATCACCCTCTTACGAGCTGACAAGCCTTGGCTTCGTCACTTTGCGGTTCATTTGCTTCTGCAAAAAAATAAAGTCTGTGGCGATGTAAAACACTGAGCATATGCTGAAGTAAAACTACCGAAAGCAAAAAGGCAGTCGGAAACTTCCTGCAAGTTTTCTTTGTTGGAAATAATAAGCCAGAATGCCCATTCAAAGCAAAGTTACAGAAGAAGGCTTTCGGCAGAACGTGATATGCATCTTCCCAACGCAACGTCCTTGTCGGGCTTCTATATCGAACCAGATGACTCTTTTTTTGTGTGTGTGTGTGAAAAGCTAGGTCTGGCAGAAATTTTAAATAATGAGTTTGCAGGGTGCAGCCCACAGCGTTTTTAGCGGACATTTAAGAGGTGATATACATGAATCCCCACAATTAACTTAGTGAGCGAACCGATAGGAAAATGCGGGATGGATGAATTCCGACTAGTTGCGGCGTAACAGTGCCAACCTTCCTTGAGCTTTTAACTGTGTCTTTTCTCCGCTATGTTCAAACACGGTAATGACTTGTTTGTGCTATAAAAAATGGTATACGTATAAGTTCCTGCCTCGCAGTTGTCTTGCGTTTCAGAAAATGTGACCCTAAATGATACAAGAAGCACTGGACGACACACGTGTAAATATATATTTTAGGTACGCCGATGATTTTTCGATTATTTTAAACCTCATCCCTAAGGAAATGTCCGTGTTGGGTACCTCTTAGGTAAGTGGGCGTACTTTGAAATGGGACTGAGACTCCCGAGGCGGGAGAGGGTGGCTCTGCCGGTTTCAGTGGCTCCCATACTACTACACCTTTTGACCTGAGAGGTGGGCTTCGATTCATTCTTCTGCGCTGTTGTGGCTGCCGAACTTGAGCAGTCTGTCTGTGAAGGTGCTTGCTGGGAGGCCGCTGGCTTGCTTGTAGGCTTCCCGAATTGCGGCATTTACTTTTTTGAGTTCTGTCTCGGGTAGACAAGTGGAGGGTACATATAGAATAGGTGATTCGGGATATGATGAAGCCCTGGGCTAGTCGAAGCGTGCTCACCTGCCCCGTGGCTCGCATTTGGTCGGGATTCATCGATAACAATGAGCCAAAGGAAGGCTCTTGCAAAACGGAGCGCTGAACCAAACTCGCAGCCGGTGTCGTGCATTAAACTCCACTGCCATGCTGCGGCAGGAAGCGGGTTCTACGAACGGCATAGCTCGCGAGCGTCGATTGCACGTGCCTCGACAATGACAATTGGCATTACATGCTCGCCAGAGCGCTTGCCCTCCATATCTGAAAGGTGCGGCCATTGTGGCACGAGGAGCGTCGAAGCACGGGCGGAACTGCTCGAAGCTTTCGTGATAAAGACGCGAGCGGACAATTGCGTTAGTCAACCGTCACTGGTTATCACTGATGAAGAAATCTCGTTTCTTGGTGCGGCGGATGGGGTGGTGCAGGTACATGTGATAGCGCTTTTCTGCTGCCTTTCTTCTGTACACGAGCGAAGAGGGGAGAAGGGGTGTTCCGTCTGTACGGGATCTATTGCTTCTTCTAGTAAAGAATAATTTCAAGTCCATGGACGTCCGTGTGGGTCCTTTCCCGCTGGTCTTACATATTTCTTTTTAGATATCAGTTGGCTCCTGCCTGTATTTACTTTTCTTCCTCCTCCTCCTTTTTATACTGCTTTCTCTCACCCTCTGGCTGCATTGTCTCCACGCGCGTAGCTCACTATCGGCTGCAGCCGGGTTGACTGGCTATCGGGATGCTCTTACCGCTCCTGATGACCTAACCCGCTCGTCCTCTTCGCTTGCTTTGTTTTGTTCCGCGCGTTTGTTTTATCGAGGCATCGGCGAGTAGGGGAAGATCGGGCTTTCCGGCACTCGCGTTGATCTCGACCTGCGGGCAGGAGTGACAGCGCCTGGACAGCGGAGCGGGGGCCAACATGCTCGCGAACGTGAAGCCGTTCGGGGGATTCGTCACGCCGCGCTTCGCATGCGCCATCATCGGCTATGTCACCGCGGTAAGCCGATAGAGTGAGCGAACTTTACGGGAGAAGCATGTCCGGAATTAGTCTCCAGTATTTCGGGACTTCACGTTACTTGCACGGCGTTAATTGGACTCGAAAGTTTTTGTGTGCACTGCGGTGTTTTCCAGCGTACTCGCTTTTAATGTGAAACCTTGCGTTTTCTTCGATGCAACTTTTAAGAGATGGCCGCAATAGGCTCCTGAGATGTAAAAGCCACAGGGTGCAAATATGCATGTGGGCTGCAACTGCTGATGATTAATTTACGCAAAACGTCTAGAGATTTCTGCCAAGTTCTCTTTTAAAATTAGTATTAAGCTAAATTAACGCTGACTGGATTGGAAATATGAAGTTCATAAAACAGTTTTAATGTTTCTGAAAGAAGCTCTAACGCTCAAAATGACTTCATAGTGCGGTTCTTTTCGCTTGAGGCGCAGATTTATTTCATTGTAGTTGGGCAGAAGGGCTAGGGGCTATTGGGGAAATAGAGGAAATATGGGGAAATATAAAGCCATTACGTAGTGCTAATTGGATAAATGTGATACGGCAAATGTGTACGTGACCATGATTGAAATTTGACGTCTCTTGCATAAGTTTCGTTTGATCCGGCAGTGCCTAAATTTCATTATGCTGTTACGGTGAAGGACAGGGAGGTACTCCCTATATGCGTCGGGACGCGAAGAGAAAGTCATTATTTGATCAAAATATTGAAAAATATCCGCAAGGCATTTTATACGTGGTACGGAGATACTGCTGGGAATCGAGTGAACAGCCACCGCGCCACATCTCCAGAATGTCGTCTTGCAAAGGCTAGTCGTGCCACCATGGCAACGAAGGGGCAACGGAGCCCATCGAACTAAACATGGGTATACGAAGAGTAAGAACGACTACAGTAAACCACCATTATGACGAGGTGCACGAGATGGCGAAAATATTCGATATAAGCGGTAATTCGATGTGTACGACCGCCCCTTAGAAGCTCAGTAAGTACCGCCGCATTAGTCATGGCAACTGGACAACTTTGCGAGATATTACACGGTACGAAAATGGCAGTAAACTAGCCAGCTGGCTGCCGGGCACGAGGAATGCCCGCTCCAGCATATTAGGCACAGAATAAGGCCGGTGCCGCCGACCGCACACTCGAAATTGCTTCACAACATGCAAGGTCCCAGGCATCTTCAGCAGGAATGTATTTCGCGAGTGTATTTCAGCCTTCCTAGCTGGGGCAACGACGGCAGCATTTTGTCAGTCGTCGCGAATGGCGACGGCTTTGGCAGTCGTTCGCTCGGTGAGAAAGCTGCGGAGCGCGGCGAAAAAAAAAGTTATAAGCCATTCCACTCTGTGAAGGTGGATGGCCAGAGATGATTTTTAGCGCACAACGTACAGGTGACACATAATTTCGGCGAAAGGTGTGAGCAAATTTTATTTCTGTCGAGCGCCGATGGCGCTCGTCTTTAAGAAAGAGTTTTGCGTCCCGGTCACGATACATACATGCAATCGTAGCCATAAACTTTGCCGCGGTTGTACGCGGTTAAGCCAGGTTTGTCAAGAAGAAGCTCTGATTCCGAGCTAGAGTGCGCAGCGGAACGCGCACACAATTTAACGGAAAGACAAACACACACGTTGCTCGACCCAGTGCAGGTGTAGGGGCGAAGGCGCTGTGATGTTTGATGCAGCCAGCGTGAGCGAGTGAGTGAGTGAGTGAGTGAGTGAGTGAGTGAGTGAGTGAGTGAGTGAGTGAGTGAGTGAGTGAGTGAGTGAGTGAGTGAGTGAGTGAGTGAGTGAGTGAGTGAGTGAGTGAGTGAGTGAGTGAGTGAGTGAGTGAGTGACGTTTTGATATGAGTGATATGAGTGATATTTTAAACTCATTTGGGACTTCACAGCATCCTTCTTGTACCAAATGTTTTAACGGCACGCGCCCTTACTCTTTCCATCTATCTCCCTCTTCACAACCACCCCCTTAGAACGAACGAACGGTTAGGCGCTTTCACTGCGAAAGCAGTCGCCACCGTGAACTGGTTCGGTCGATAGCCGAAGCGTGATAGGTGAAGCTTCCGTCGACGCGGAGAAGCGCGCGTGCGCTTGCTTGACCTTGAGCTCCCGAGACGCTTGCTTGAAGGTCGGAGGGACGCTATCAAACGTTTCCCGGGTTCGTGCATGGAGGGCAGGTACACTTCCCCGGCGATGGGGACCGTCGCTCACCCGGTCTGAGCGCCGTCATGAGTACGCACCCGTAACTTGCCAGTTAGCTCATATCGAAATGCTTCGAGTAATCTAGTCTATTATTCTAAAATGCATGCATTTGAATCAGGGTTGGGGGACTCTTCGAAAAAAGTGATAATTTGAATAAATAAACTTCCCTGTAACGAGAGTTTGCTCTATAAATGACGCCCGCGGTTGATTCTCTTTGCACTTGGGTTTCCCGCGAGTTCACCCGGAGGGAATTCACAGAGCCTATGAAAAGGGAGATTAGCTCACAGCTTAACGAGAAAGAGGGGGAGTCATCAGACTACAAAATGACGTTGCACTGTTCCTCCTGACAGCTCAGTAGGTTTAGGTTGTTAAACGAAACAAGAATCAATCTGACATTACGTTCGATCTGCACATCACCTAAAACCAGTACATCCAGGGCAGCAACCGGAAAAACATTGGTGATGTTTGTGGGCATACAGCGATAGAGACTATATTTGAAAAAGCCCCCCCCCCCCCCCCCTCCCTAACCCGAGGGAATAATGTTGTGAAAGTGAGTGGCTCATCTCCAGAGGCGTGCAGGTCTGTGCATGTCATTCGCCCTTTAGATAGTGACTCTATGTCCTTCCGCGCGCGGCTATACGTTCGGCTTTCGATGACATGGTGCTCGTGGTTGCAGGCCCTGTCGATGGGCGGGTCCCTGGGAGCCTTCCTGCGAGTCATGGTGGCCTCCACCGACAGCCGCATCATTCCGGAGTACGAAGGCGCCGTCAAAGGTATAAGACCCAGACCATACACTGACCTCTCATCTTCATTTTGCTCCAAAAACACCCGATGGCTCGCGAGGGTCATGGGTGCGATACGTTACTGCGGGAATTTCCGCTGAAGGTATTTCGTTTTGCAGGACTGCACTACAACATGATTTTCTCGCACTAAAAGAGGATGAGTGACAGTAAATGCAGTACACCCCGAACTCTAAATTCAACTTATAGAATAAATTAAGTATTGTTACGAAGCCAAGGACGTCTAAGAGCTCTTGGAAGAATGAAGTTTATTGGAGTGAATTTGTGCTCCGCACAGTATTAAAAGAATACGCAAACGTCAAAGGAGCAGTCAACAGAATGACGTGCATAGACGATCGCCGGCGAAGTGGAAGCCGCGGCGTTTGCTTTCCGTGCATTTATCTGTTGTAATCTAGTTACTGAAAACACCGATTTAGGTCGAGAGCCGTTTAGATTAAACGAGAACCGTCCAGGATAGTTACCGAAAAGCAACGCCCTTTTCCTATCAAATCAAGTTTGCCGGCGTGGCACACAAAAGAGGAAGGAAACGCGCGCTTCGCTTTTAACAAAAGATAAGGAAGAGAACAAAACATAAGCAAGCAAACCAAAAGACAAGGTTCGCGGCAGCTCAGTTCGAGTTGCGTTCGTAGTGTCTGTCTTTACTGCCCGTGCTTACTTTCTGCGCCAGTAATTGTGTGGAACTTTAGTGCCCACTAACATGCCCCGCGATCTTCTTTGCTATGCCTCTCTGAGTTAAAACTGATCAAATCCAGCCGCATTTGTCGCCGCAGAGGCAGAATACGACGATGACCGACTATTCGCCGTACTGAGCGGTATGAGCCGTTACCGCAGACTTTGCGATGCCGAGGTTTAATCGAGGTGGAAAGGAGGAGAAATACATGCGGATGCGTCTGAGGTATAGTCGGGATAAGCATGAAGGCATGCGTGGACACAAACAGGCACAGAATTTTCGTCGTTCCGCGAATGTAAGCAATTCCGCGAGGGGAGGTGAGACACAAATGAAGATAGCCGGAGACAAAGCCGGCCCTCCCCATTCCTCACATCGTTCCTTTTGATTATCTTCATTGCTGACCTCCCTTCCAATCACCTGTTCCTTTTTGCGCCTCCCTGCCCAGCGCAGCCCATGGGCTCTATAGGTTACATTGCACGCAGGCAAATTACTCCTCCCCTGTGTTCCCATCACTTCGGGGCACTACATGAGGTCGTTTGGTGAAATACCTCGAAATCTGATTGATAGAAGCGAGCGAAAATACGCCAAAAATGCTATTTCTTCTTTCGGCCGCCTGCCTGTATCCATCTATCTAGAGCAAACATTGTTTCCCCGTGGTTTGAACCTTTTGAGCCTTCCTCGGAAAAACGGCCGCCGGGGTATGGATCGAACCCGCCTCCTTTGGCTCAGAAGCACAACGCTTTAGCCACTGAGCCAGCGCGACGGGTTGGTATTCGTTTAGGAAATAAAACAAGTATCTGACAGGTGAATTGACGAGCACTAACGAATATTTCACTCTTTATTTCTGGTAAATAATGCATGGTAACTCATAATGCAGTTTAATTTTCGTGTATCCTGAGAATCGTTCTTTGTTCTCATTCTTCACAAGCGCACATATCCCAGTAGGCTGCAAGATTGCAGGGAGGGAACTGTTACATAGTGACCATGCATGTTCGCTTGCTCCATCATTCATGCCGTTTGTCTCACATACGCTTTTCCTGGGGTTAGTGGTATGTTAGAAACCATGACATCGCACAATCCACTCTTTCCTTTACGTGCTTTATCTCCTCCCTGAGCAGCCTGAGGAATGTTTTGGCGCACAGGCCCGCGTCGGTATGTAGTGCGGTCGACAGCACAAAACCGTGAAGTTTAGCACGTGACTGCCGTCGCAGTAATAAAAACGCCTGTAAGACTTTAACCGACATCGAAAATCTCTTTCGGATCGTAGACGACGTGTTTTCTTAGTCATAATTGACTTGCAAATAGTGTTATCCGTCATCACTCGCAGCACAGTTTCCACTAGTACTATCTGTCGAGATTGCTAGAAGGCCCAGTAATCTGGCTTGCATTTTTTTTTTCTTTTCAGTCAACACGATGCTCTTTCTTTTCCCTGGAATATACTGCCTCCTGAGGACGTCGACCTCCCTGCTACTCATCTATGGATCCAAGATCGTAAGGGCACCCCACTATCATATCATGATTCGCGTGCACGTTAGCCAACCCGTATCTATAGGACGAAAGCTTGTGCGACAGCACAGGAGCAGTGACCTAAGAGAATTTCTCCCGGAATTGCTGGAACGTGTAGGTGCTTTTCTTTTGTATGCGAAACCATTATAGGACTCGTGAGTTGAAAAATCCGGCGTCGTTGAATAACCGCCCACCGCGGATAGATACCGAAAATGGCCGACGTCAAAACACGCCGTGAAAGCTCGGATTTACGTCGAATTTCTGAAAGGTTCCTGATGAATCATCGCATTGACAAGATTTGGTACGTTCGGCCTGGGTGGAAATCGAACCAAGGCCTTCTCGGTGAGCACGGAATGAGCACGGTATGCCCCATCGCCTCGGTGGCCCCACATAGTGCGTGCGTCACTGGGGACGTGACGGCGCGGCCAATGTGGTCGAGGGGTGCGTAACGGCACGTGAGGATAACAGGGGCACCCCAGCCATTGGGAGTGGCGTGCAGTGTCGTCTGCCTGTCGAAGATCAAGCCGTGTCTCGGTATGGGAAGCGCTTCGGATGTACCGCCAGTTTCTGTACCGGCTAAGGGCGGTCGTTCACGTAGATACGCCAACATGGCCGAGTCACAGAAGGCGAAGAATGCTGCGAGAGGAGCCGAAAGGCGAGAGAATGAAAGCGACGCAAGAACGATGCAGCAGTAAAGGAGTCATTGATGAATATCGCCAAGTGAAGACAATTCTTTCGCACTCCAAGACGTAAGCAGGCTTATGCCCCCGTCACACGGCAGATCCAACGACACTGTCATTTGCTCTAAGTGTCATAATGTCATTTGCTCTAAGTGTCATAAGTTCGGCGCTGCACGAGAATACCGAATGACATTCGAGGCGAATGCCACTTGCCAGCTAATTGAGGTTGGGGAGCTCATTCAGCGGCAAAATGAGTACCCTCGACAGCAGTGACGCGTCACTAGACAAGAAAGTTCAGTAATAAATCAATATGTGCTGTTTCTAAAAACTGTCAGTAAACTTATATTTTCCCCTTCCTGTTGTCCTTTTTTCAAATAAAAAGGACAAACAAACACGTACCTACAAATAAACTCGTCCCAATGCGCGCGCTACCCTGATACAGATTTCTTGTGATGTCTACTTATGTCATCTAAACGGTGATTTTCTTCTTAATCGAAAAAAAGAACTATTTGTTTTGTGTTAAATCTAATATATATATCTATTATATATGAAAACATTCTAGACGCACGTGAACTATAATTTTGCAATTTTGCAAATGTGCTAATCGCCACTGCGCTTACTATCAAATGACATTTGTTTCGCTGTGTACCCGCACGGCCAAATTAACTGCTTATGTCATTCGTTTTGAATGAAATTCGATTTCACCCTGCCGAGTGACAGGGGTATTAAAGGCCCTGATAAATGTTTTCTTCGCTCTCTAAAAAACACTTCTTCGTCATAAAGCCCGCGCTCGAGCATGTTGATCTGTGACATCTACTCGAAAATGTGCCCCTTCTTACACTCCAAAAAAAAATGTTAAGTTTTGATACGCCAAACCATTTTTTAACCAGCTATTTTTTAATTTTTGTTCGAAGAAAAAAATGCAGGCAGCCGCCTCGATAACTGAATCCCGCTGCAAAATTGCCACTTCTGGAATGACAAAAAAACGGACAATTTCTTTACTCCCGTTTCCGGTAAGAGCAAAACCAGAGAGCAGTGGTACGTGGGATGGTGAATCTTTATCGCTAAAGGGGCACGACCAATGCGTATTGTCAGCGAGTTCATCCGGGGAGAAAAATTCCCGCGCCTTCCCGCGAGGGGAACACGTGTAAATGCAGAGCATTGGGTCCTCAGTACTGATTGAAGGCAGTGTTGCTTCCATCGCTTCTTCCGTGATGCTGGAGTAGCAGACACGAGTAAACGTGGGCACGAGCGTCAACCAAGGAAGGAAGGAGCAACGCAGTGACTGAAACACGAGCGACCGCTAGCCGCTATATTTGCAGCGCGCGCAGAGAGGGAGAGCAGTACGGGGGGGAGAGCGCGCATGCGCAAGCCGCGCGCGTTTCCACGACCCACCGCGCTGCTATCACGCACCTGTTACGCCGAGACCGCGACGGAGCGAACGGGCTGACTACGACGCATGCGCGCGCCAGCTGCTGTTGAGAGAGAGGAGGGAAGGAGAGGCGCACCTGCTGCGGACGCGGAACTGTTGACACCGTCCGACGCAGGAACAGGCGAGGCTAAGAAATGCTCTGCATTTAAAAACTAGGCACCTTATACTAAATACCTGAAAAGAAAACTTGGGCCATGCCGAACGAGCCATAAAAGAAGGGATGTTATGAGCAACGCCCAGGAATTCGAGACGAGCGTCTTGGATCAGGGAACAAACTCGGGTGAGAGACATCATAGCTCAAATTTAAAAAAGAATGCTAGACTTCGGATGGTCATGTTATGCTACAAAATGTGGCTGCAGATCACCAGGGTGACCGAGTTGCCATTTAGAGATGGGAGTAGAAGTAGGGAAGGCTATTAACTTGGTAGAAGAACAAAATAAGAAAATTCGTGGGAGCAATACTGGACTCGGCCAGTGCAGGACAGGGGCGGCTAAACGTCTTACGCAGAGCCTTCGCACTGTAGTGAACATAGCTACGCTGATGATGATGGTGATGGTAAGGTGGTAAGGATTATGTTGAATACCAAGGCCGAGAGCGTGAGAAATGTTATTTTTATATATTTTTCTTTAATTTTAGTACATACTGCGGACCTCAAGTTGTCCAAGCAGGACGGGCACATAAAAAAAATCAACAGGAATAACATACACCATACATAATACACTTCATTCTACGTAAATCACAACGAATGGGGTTCACGCAATTTGTTCAAATCAGACGTTGTCCGTGGGAAGAAAGTGTACATAAAGGTATCAGATCTCGAGAAGTATGGGGTAAGCAAATTGGAATGGTGATGTCGGGTGTGCCTAGTTGATAGGAAATATAAATACAGTGATGGATCAATCGCCAGTTTACTGTTAAGTATCAAGAAAAGGAAATCAAGTCGTTGTTTGAGTCGGCGCGACGCAAGGGGCTGAATGGCATTTGCAGTCATTAGGACAGAGGGTGAATCAGATGGTAAATATTTCGAGCATATTAAGCGAACTGCTCTCCTTTGAACCCGCTCAATTTTATCAATTTTAAGCTTAGTGTGAGGGTCCCATGCAATGCTGGCATATTTTAATTTAGGCCTCACCAAGGAAAACTAGCTAAGAAGCTTTCCATTTGGAGGGCAGTTACGGAGTTTGTCTTAAAAAGCCGAGCTTGCAGAAATATAAGAGCTGAGTTTATACTAAACCCACGACAGAAATTCTGGTCCTCACGCAAAGTGTTATCTTCAAGAAACTCCGTGATGTATCCATATATTGTACGTTATGTTAAGGATGTTTACATGATTGAGCCGGGGCGATGGTTTAATAACGACTGCTTGTTGCCCGATTTGTATATTAAAATAGAGACTGCAGATTTAGATTCTTGGGGTAATTACAGTATTTGCGTTAAACTTAACCCGTCAGCAATCCCGGAAGCGTACTGGCCCCGGATGCGACACCGAAAAAAGGAAGAGCTGGCGGATGGGACAGGGAGGCAATGGGAGAGAGTTGGTTTGACAAGTTGTAGGGGGTCTGCAATACACATACCCACAATGTTTATATAATCTCCAGTACATCACTGGCGTACACTCTTTAGCAGTGAGGCACCGTTCATGTTTGCCTTAAACATGCCAGCGGGAGGTCATGACCCTCTTACGTACGCCCGAACTTCCGGCGTCCTTGAACCCAAAAAAATCTCTAGCCAGCTGAGCGGACGAGTATCGCTCTTTAGAAAGCCATTTGAGATAATTATTTCGTGTTTTTCTGCCTGAATTCCGTAGAAGGTAGCTTTATCGCCCGATACCGCTATGAATGTACCACTGAAGTGCATTGTTTTCGTCAATAAATACTCCAACTCCAGCCGGAGATTTGGCATATTGCTGACTTATCTGCTCCTGACGGTAAACGATAATGAGGGACGGGGAATCCACAGCCCTTCATGCTTTATCTCAGTGAGTGATTGTTCGATGGATTTATATAGCTGTTGAGCCCCAATGTTTGGTTTCAAACAACCAGAAGGTCGGGGAGGGGGGGGGGGTGGCAGGGCAACTAGCTGGAATTTTGCTTTGCCTTGCTTTTTGTTTCATGTTTTCAAGTAATTTGTCCTCATTTTATTCTTAGCGCGCTTACCAAGCTGTGAGTAAAGTTTATACTTATTGTACTCAGCACACTCACGCGTTTTATCTCCTTTCAAAGCGTCGATTGTTTCTTCGTTCGTTTCATCCTAAACTGCTGTCCACGAGAGTGTCATTCGAAGCCTTTTGGACTGCCTGCAAGCTAGCTCTCATCAATCATAAATCCGTCATTCGAAACACAACTACCCAATTGTAAACTATCAGTGCTTTCAAAGCTGAGATGCTTTCCAGTTCTGAGATGCTTTCCAATGCTATCAATGCGTTCAAGCATAGCACCACCGCTGGAACCATTGTCGTTCTACCGTATCATGCTAGCCTAAAAGTCCTATTTGCTGCAGGTACGCCAAAGGAATTCTGGGGTTTTACGCGCAAAAGTTACACTTGGCCTATTAAGGGCGCCGTAACGGAGGACTCAGGAATAATTTCGACGTCCCCCCCCCCCCCCGCCTCCGATGTGTGTGGGGAGGGGTATCTTCAAAGTGCCCCGAAATCTCGACACACAAGGATTTTCGCTTCCATCTGAACACCAGCCACCATGGCCGTGATCCAACCCGCGTCCTTGGGCTCAGCAGCACAGCCACCCCGGCGGGAGGATCCGTCAAAGGAAGCTCAAAGGAAAATAAACTATGCGAGCAAGCCAGTTTATATCGGTAATGTGCCGAATGAATAATACAAATACGCCACTCTCTGTAGCAACAGTTTAATAATGCAGAAAGTACCAGAAGCGTGAAAAGCGGAAGTGCCACCATAAGCATATCTTTTCCATGCGTAAGACTTGTGATTTCGAAAATTGTGAATGGCGAAACGGGACCGGTGGGCACTGTTTATGCACTTTTCAGTGAAGAACAGTAGAGTAGGAGAATGCATATGTACATTAAATGTTCCTGGCAGCTTCGTCTTGTTTTAGCAGCGAATCACCTTACGGGCTCGGGCTGTCAGCGTCTCCTGTCGTCGTCTCATGCCGTCACGGTAAATCAATTTGTCATAGGATGGTCAAAAAACAAGTGAACAATGGATAAAGCCGGTTTAAAATAAACTAACATGATGTAAACTAATTTTAAATACAGAAATAATCTGGTTTTATTTGCATTAATAACAAAGAGTTGTTAAATGTATGTATGTATGTATTTATTGTACTTAGGAAAAGGAAAAGCCACCAACAGGCGTAGTTTGTCTCGCCTAGGGGGCGGACACCGGAACGCCTGCTGGTGTAGGGGGGGAGGGGGAGGAAAGGGAGAAAAGAATACATAGGAATAGGAGGATAGGGGGAGAAGGTTGACATTACAATGCATGTAACTCGCGCAAGGGTAAATATAAAACACAAAAGAGAAAAAAAAGGAAAAAGGGGAATAAGGGTAAATATAAAACACAGAAGAGAGAAAAAAAAAAGGGTTGCACACTGGGAAAATTAACATTACAGAGAAACACTACAGATATAGACAACACATGAATCTACAAAGGACACAGCACACTTGTAAAAGGGGTCACACACGCACACACACAAGTACAGAAGCTGCTTCAGCAGCAGCACTCCTCCACAATCTGGGCAGCTAGGCAGAGTTGTAGTGGAGTGCGCTGTGCAGCCCCGAGGCCCGCAGGTATGTACCCAAGGCCTCGAGCACTTTGTCTCGCTCCCTAGCACTGCCCGGGGGCCAAAGCAGGTCCTCAAGTGGCCGCGCTCCGTGAAGCACGACCAGCAGCTCTGCCCGCCCTGCCGCAAACTTGGGGCACTCGTATAGCACGTGCGGCAGGGACTGCACGGGCGCTCGGCAGTGGGTGCAGGAGGGGCTGGTCGCCCGCCCCAGACGGTGCTTCCGCTCCGCCGTCCACACGTCCCCCACTCGGAGGCGCAGGATGGCCGAGCGCAGTCGTCGAGGCAGGCGTGAGGCCCGCACAGGCGGTAGGCCCCCTCCGACACGCAGCCGCGGGTCCGGATGCTTGGTCCGGATGTGTCGCTGGATGAGCAGGCGGGCGTCGTCCGCTGCCGCCTGAGCCACCATGTCCGACGGAGGCAGCGCGTGTGCCCCGGCGGCCAGCTCGTCCGCCCGCTCGTTGCCATCCAGACCAATGTGGGCGGGGACC
>NW_027526295.1:180382981-180630305 GCF_048455015.1 Haemaphysalis longicornis
GACATACAGCATGTCGAAATTTTTCGAGTGTGTATCGAACTTCACATATGCTAGCCTGACCATGTCATTCCGGCGTGGCGAACGTACCCGTGCGGCTAGTCCGCCTATTTTGTTAGTGTTATTGGTAAGAAGAGGAGTGCAAGCTAACGCCGACAATGATGGGGCAAAATGAGGCTGAGGTGTGTTATCCTCAGACTCGCATGTTTGCCAATGTCAAGTGTCCTTTGACGCATCGCTGCTGTTGTAATAACTGGACCCATCCAAATGGGCACGAAACGGCACGTCTGTAGCTGAAGCAACTAAAAATGAAGTCAATTTGTTGGAAGTTCAAGCCCATTAATTATGACAGCGAAGATACAGAAAATAAACCTTATGAGATGAATAAAGTCAAGTGGTCGGTTTCCTCAGTTCAGGACGCCGTTGGAGCATCCAGCCGCTTTCTCGATTCTTTGTACAATTATGAAACGAACTAAGGCACTTTCTATCCTGTTCTATTCTGTTGTCGTCCCTTTTTTTGTGCAAGTGAATTTTCCGAACTAAAGGAAGGTTACACTAACCCGTCAAACTGAAAGGTAGCGAGGCTGTACGCAACCTTCACGACCATAGCGACGATTTAAGCCTAAGCTTGCAGTCGATTTGCGTCTTCTTCGCTACCGCAACGACCTTTACTCCATCATTGTTGCTATAAATGTAAGCTTCTTTCATTTTTTTGGAAGTGATAATCATTGGACATCGCTTTGGATGTGCGTACGCAATGGCGTGTCTTTCTCGTACCGAGCAAGTGTTGCTACGATTACGGCGAACGCTGGAGTTTTCTTTTTTTGCCGATCTAAATGGGTATGCTTGGTTGACAAACGTGCGCAGGGTACGCTGGGCAGTCGTCGCGAGGCACGCACACACGAGCGCTACGCATTTTCTTGTTATTTTTTTACTGCCGGGTGGTCGCCGCAGTCTTGGTCAATCTCCCTAAGTAGGTATGCGTGGATTGACGAACGTGCGCAGGGGACGCTGGGCGGTCGTCGCGAGGCACGCACACACGAGCGTTAGGCATTATCTGGGTTTTTTTATCTGCCGGGCGGTCGCCGCGAGGCCCGTGCTCACGTGTGCGTGCTCACGTGCGGGCGCTCGGCAATTTCTTGGTATTTTTAACTGCGGACGCGAAAAAGTTACGATTTTCTATACAACTTCGCTGTTAAAAAAAGGCTACGTGACTTGTACAGTGGAGTACGCTGGGCGAGGCGAGGCGACGGAGCCCCTTCAGAAACTTATGGTTAGTCCGGGGGCTCTGCTCATCATCGAATGGCTACCAGCGATAATTATTTTCCGTTACAGGTAGGCACAAAGCTTGCGCGGCTTCGAGGTGTCTGCTCTTACGACAATAATCTATGTTACTACGCCCTTAAAAGAAAGCAGTAACGCAACAACTTTCCGAAGTCATGTATGGTGCATCTAACGAAGACCAAAGTTTTTCTATTACTTTTTTTCCTTTGGAAACTCAAAGCTCGTCTTGGTTTGAACACCCCTGAGAGAGAGAGAGAGAGAGAGAGAGAGAGAGAGAGAGAGAGAGAGAGAGAGAGAGAGAGAGAGAGAGAGAGAGAGAGAGAGAGAGAGAGAGAGAGAGAGAGAGAGAGAGAGAGAGAGACTGCGGCACGTTTGCAATCGGCGTGTTCAGTCTGAAATGAAAGCACTGCGAGAGCATTGGGATTACCGAGGTTCTTCCCCAATGCTGCTATGGCTGTGGTCGACTTATTTAGGCGGAGCTTTTGGTGTATTAAATTGATAAAAACTCAGAATTTTATGAATATTCGGTAGATTGCACGGAGCCTACCGCAGGCTTCGGGCAACACCACCTAGATCTGCCTCGGGTCAGAGTTTTAGAGCCGCAGTCATCATCACATCCAAGTGTTTCACAATGGCGTTTTATAAGCGGAGCAGCTTATGGTCGCGCCTGTTCCCTCCGCCGTTGTGCGGCGTCCACATCCCGACTGCGCATGCGCATCCTCCTTCCCCTCCTCTCCTTGTCTTATCTCCTCTCCTCTCCGAAGATCCTCTCCTCTCCGGGATTGCGCAACGAATGGCAACACCTGCGGCTCCACGCGCGATAATGCGCAGCATCTTAGGGTTAGAGACGCGACGGTAGTCGCTGCATACTCAGCTGGGGGCGCCACTGTAGCTCCGCGGTATAAATGACGCGCGCGCGCGCTCCGCTCCCCTCATTCTCCTCCTGCAACGCCGCGATCGAACTGAAAACTAATGGGAACTTGAGTCGACCCCATGGCTGCTTCGCATACTAGATGCAAAGGAAGGAACAGCGCACATTCTAACAAAGGACGACAGAGTAACACACCACAAGCGCTGTATACTTCGCATACTACTCAGGGTTCCCCTACGGGAAGATGGTGATTTTTTTTATTGTGATTGTGTCTTTCGCCCTCCGACCACTTTCCCCCCTTCTTCTCCAGGAGTGCGCCCAGCTCGTGCTGCCGTGGATAGTGACGGGAATCGTCGACATCATCCTCAGCATCGTCGGCATGGCTGTGTTGGGCGTAGCTGCTGTAAGACCTTTCGCTCAACATTATTGTGCTGCAGCGGCACGACGCTGGCTTATAATTGCGCCGCTGATCACCGCATCGAGCTCTTTTTTTTTCTTAATGTTGTGAACGCGGTCGTTGCTATACGGCAAAGCACCCACGGAAATTCAATATAAGTAATCCACGGAACTCAAAATATTCTATGGTGTACGCAATAATTAAAGGAAAAAAAACAAATTAAAAGAAAGGTACACTGAAGGGTCTTCACGTGAAAATACAAATCAGTAAATTCATCATCATCATCATCGTCTACCACTTCCAGCAGCATCATAACCAGTCTGTGGATGTCTGCTGCGCTTCGGGGCGAACGCTTCTCTCACGGACTACTCAATGCTGCTATCTTGCGCTGTCCAAATACATTCCTCGCCAGAATTTTCTTACATCTCCGTCGAGTTGCCTTCTACAGCTTCTAGTGCCGTCTCCGGGTAGTCATTCTGTTACCTTGATGGTCCATCAGCTGTCGCTTCTCTGCACCACATTTCCTGCATAGTTCCACTTTTCTCTCTGAATTCGAGTTAGAATGTCTTTCATCCGAGTCTGCTCCCTAACGCGACACGCTCGTTTCCATGGCTTGTGGGGCTGACCTCAGTTTTTTTCTCGAGCTATGAAGCCCAAGTTTCTGTCCAATCAGTCACCACCGGAAGTACGCGCTCGTTACGTGCCTTACTTTTAATGAGAGGGATAGCCTACCATTCATTTGTGGAAATTTCTGAGTGCCCTCTAGCCCCTCTAGTCTAGGTCCTGAAACATTTTTGGCAGGTCATCTCTCGATTCACTCAACAAGACAATGTCCTCTGCAGATCACAAGTCCGTCAAATATTCACAAATTACCCGAACCCTGACTTCTGTTTAATATCCCCCCCCCCCCCCCCCCCCCCCCCCGGAACCTTGAACAGGCTGTACACATTCAGCGAAATGGCAGATAACCTCTCCTATACTTTCATTATCCCATTAATGTGGTTCGTTATGCTACCAGTTTCACCTATTTTTGCATGCATTCTATATCTGCCAATAGCAAGCTCATTCCTCGCTACTGTTAAGCTACCTCCTAATTTGAATGTCTCTTGAATCTTTCCCACGTTCTACACACGAATGTCACCAACCCTGCTTCTGTTAGTCAGTGGGATTTGGTTGTTCGTTTCCAGCACTTTCGCAATTCCCGCGTACCGCAGTAAGTTTTTTCATTTCCTGAGGAAGTTGATCAGTTTATTTTCCCGTTCTTTTCCTCTTACAAACCATTGAGATCGTGAGGCTCTCCCGTTAAGAATTAGTCCTGAAGCGTTATTCTAAACATTTGCCCCCTGTCTCGATAATTGACTGCGAATTTGTTTTTTGTTTTTCTTTTTACTAGTTTCGTCCTTTCCTTCACGAACGTGGACTAATCCTCTCCTCACCATTCTTCGATTACGGCCTTCCAATCAACGTAGCACCTCAACGTTTGAAAGTTTGAAAGTTTCGTTATTTCGACAAGTACAGTTATCAGGCTAGTACAGGCTAGTGCAGTTTTCGAGAGAAATGGTCAAGAAGGCAACGAAGGCCTGATAAAGCGACGTCCCCCCTCCCGTTTTGGCGCGACTCTATGGGAACTGACATGTCCTATGAGACCATATGAAGTAACAGAAGAATGTACGCAATAATACAAACAGAAAATCAGCTTTCAGGTTTCAATAGGAAACAATAATTACAATAAATGATCTTGCAAAAAGAAAAAAAAATATTCAGTTTTCAGAAAAACATTAAGTAGAATGCAACATTTCACAGTAAGAAAGAAAAACCAGCTCTCCGTTTTTATCAAGAAACAATAATTACAATACAAGATTCCACAGAGAAAAAAAAATCAGCTCTGAGTTTTCAGAAGGAAACAAATAATTACAATACACTTCGCTGCAGTTCTAGGAAGTACGTGTCTAATTTGCTTTTGAATGTTGGTTCTAGCAGCTTGTATCGTGGTTAGAATTGAAGGGTGATTGTTTAAAAAGTCGGATATCTGGTAGCTCAATTTCTGGTGACCATAGTCTGTGCGAGTTCTTTGTTTTGTGTATATTATCTGCCTAAACTCGTATTCATGTCCTCTTGACGAGTATTTTTTGTAAAACACATTAGGGTCAGTCCTAATTTTGTGATAAGCATAGATAGAGTCTTTTGATTATAATGTCCATAATTGTCAATACCTGATCTTTCTTAAAAATTGGAGAACTCTGACTCACATAGGGTGCGTTTTCAATTATGCGTAAGACTTTTTTTGAGCCGGTAATGTCCTGCCCAATACCTGCATTGAACTTAAAAAATAATCAACTTGTTTTTGTTTTTTTTTTGTTTCATTGTCTAATCCCTATTCCGTCGCCTGCCGAAGACTCTATTCATTATATATAGATATTCCTCTGCCCAACTCCAACCTGCGCTATTCCGATAACCTGAGCTAAAGCTTCATAGCACGTTCGCATTCCTGCGTATCCCTTACTTTGGCGTTAAAGCCTCCCATTTTGAGTTTTTGCCTTATCGTTGCTGAATCTAAACCTCGTAGAAACTATAAACAGCTTTTTTTTTTTTTTTTTGCAGCGAGATGTTATTGCACAGTAGACTTGTACTCCTTTTACCTAGTACCTCATATTCAGCTTGATAATAACAGCCGCGACTTTATTTATAAGGCTGCAGAATTCTTCCATTCTCCCTGCTATCATTTTGCGGATCCAAAATCTCACCCCAGCTTTTCCCTTTCTCGATACCCTCAGCAGCGGGGAATATGCCCGCTATTCAATGTCTATCGGCTGTTCTAATTTCTCTTGATCCTACTATATCCTGTACATAATGCTTGAGTGCTCACCCGTGTTATTGGAGGAACTTAAGCTGCCCTTTCTTGACAGTATTATAGTGGTTAAAATTGTTATGTTCAAGTCGCAGTGACGGCTTGTTCGGACCAAGAGGTTGTGAACATAGGGAGTGCCCCAGCGTACTCCCCGCTGTATAGCGAAGCGACAAAAAATGTACAATTAGCGCGGTCATGAGTAATGTGAAAAAGCACTCTGGAATGAAAAAAAAAAAAAAAGACTCCAATCCACGCAGTGAAGGTGGTTGGAAAGCAAAGCTATAAACGACACCCACGACGCCCATGCGATGTCACTTGAATTCACACACGCGGCTCTACAAAGAGTGAAACCGGAGATTCTGCCAGCCGTTACCCGGGATTCGCGGGGGCGGAGTCCCAGTAGCGTCAGCCACGGCCGGGCTACAGCGGCGGCGTCCGCCGCTCTAGCCCGGCCGTGCGTCGGCAGAAAGAAAACGGAGAGGAGCGTCTTTCGAAGGGTGAGGAGGAGAGCGACACGCGCGGCTACTGCGTCATCTCTCTCACTGCCTCCCTCTCACTCTTGTTTCATGTGTCGCCTCCAAAAAGCACCCTCCCCCTTCTCAGCCGCTGAATCAAAACCAGCGTCTGTCTCCCCGTCTCCGCGTGTGGGCGTAGCTCAGTCGCTAAGACGACCGGCTCTTGCTCCGTTTCTCTTCAGGCCCAGATTCGACCCGTGGCGGTGCCAGTAGTTTTATTTAGCCTGGTTGGGAGTTTCTTGCGGCGCACGCCACGACGAAACCGTTGGCTTGTAGAGGTAGAAAGCTCTGCTTCAAAAAAGATGCTACGTAATGTTACACGCCCACAATTCAAGCCTCTTGTATTCCCCCACGGTGCAGACGCAAACTGGTGCTGAACACTTCGGCCCCGGCTACTCCGAGTGGTTTGCCGGAGGAGCGGGAGTGTGCGCCTTCCTCTTTGTCCTCATGGTGAGCAAAACGTCCACTTTCTTTTTGTGCGCTGTTTCTCCAGCAAAAATAGACGGAAACAAAAGCTTGCGGCAAGCTCGACCACCTGGACCGCTGCCTTTCAGGCAATAAGCTTAGGTTATACTATACAAGGTGCCCCAAATAGTATGCACCATGATTTTTAAAAAGAGCAGTGGCGCTACTCGAACAAAACTTAGTACATATTGTTTCCAGTACAGTGGAGTATCTTAAGCCTGGTTATGTCCACTGCAAGACGAAGGCATCTCCCAAGGACCTGCAGCCACGCCTGTCGAGTTCCTGAAGGCCGATAGTGTGATTGTATATTCGTTGGTAGGTTTTTTAGCAGGTGTACTCAACCAGGGTTGCTAAATCCTTGAAGAAAGACTGTTTGTGGCCCAGGGAGCCTCACCTGGCACAGTGAGGGCAAAAGTGTTCTAGGTGAGGCCCACAGGTGAGGTGAGTGTCACAGTGAGTGAGGGCAAAAGTGAGGCAGCTTTTGAGAAATCGGTACTCGCTGGTTAAGCTTTTGATGCTTCGAAGACTGTCCGAGTAGAACAGTGGAGTATAGCGGCCAGCATTTTTTTCGCTAATAAGATTTATTAGGTAATTTTAATTAATTATCCGACTTGAGAAGTACTATCCCAATCATGAAAGTGTCAATGAGGCACTTGTAGGTACCGACGAGGGGCATCTAACTGCGGTATTTTGAGCGACGTACTAATTGCGTACTCATTTACTCTGACTCATAAAAAAAATCCTGCGAAATAGGAAAAATACCACGTGACTGCACACCCACCCACATTATAAAGCAGTGCCCTCAAATAAATGCCCTAAAAAAATACTCCGCTATAGTTGCCGTACAGGAGCCGTACTCGTTCGGCCGTGTTCGCCCACCGCCGGCCAGCCACCTTCGGGCCCTCGGGCCCATTAGTGCTCCCAACACGGTGCGACGGCCGCCAAGTGCGCAACCTCCACTCGAGCGCCGCGGCACGCGGTGCACTACCACCCCACATTTATGCACCGATAAACTAGCAGACCTTTGTGGGTCAGCTTCGAGAACGTACAAACATACCGCGGCGAGTGTGGTTGTGAGCGACCCCCGTCGCTCCAGGAGGTGGCATCAGCGTGCTGTATCAGTTACTCTGTTTTATAAAAGCACATTAACTGGCTTTAAAGGATTACAGACACGATACAGTAGAGACTCGATTTACGGAAATAGCTTAGACTGAATTGCCGCTTAAACGGAACAGTAGCCAGTAGGTTGGTCAGTTTTGTATTCAGATAACGTAAAATAACTCTCGGTAATCGGAACTAAAATTTCCGCGTAAAATAACTCTCGGTAATCGGAACTAAAATTTCCGCGTCACCGTGCAAACGAAACCAGAAATAAAACTTCTTGTGAAACCCATTGGCATGAGGAGGAGGAGGAGAGAAGGAGAACAAACGTTTATTGAGCGTAAGTGCTGGTGGCAGGGCTTTTTACGGTTCCGGCTGTTTCGTTTTTGTTTTTTCTTTTTTCTTCCTCCATGTTTTTTTTTTTTTTCGCCTCGTTGGCCTCGTAAGCCTCGTCTCTTCAGTGGTCAGCCGTGTTAGCGCAAGGGATGCAACATCGCAGTTGCTTGTTCCAGTCGTTCGGTCTCGATTCTATTAGACGCCGAGATTACAGGGCTCAGCTCTTGCCTCCTCGCTCGTGCCATATCGTGGTGGTATTCGCGCTTCATTACCACGTTGCCGTCTTCTAAATTCGGTGGCTTGTAAGCACTCGCAAAGTTAATGAGGCCTCTAGCCGCCATGAAGATGTCCTTGCAGGGACTCAAACAAAAATGCATTTTGTAGTGAACAGCGACTCATTGCTGCCAAATCAACTTTGTGAATGCTGTGCCTAAACCTCTCGTAGTTTTCTTGCTTTCTGAAAAACTGTCAGCTACATTCACCTTCTAGTGCTTAGAGCTCCATGAAATGGTATTAAAAGTGTGTACGAGCATAAATTTGCACTTTCCCACATCTTTCTTAGTAAACGGAACTCCTGTTAAACAGATGTAATTTTTTCGCTCCTTTGAAGTTCCATTTATCGAGAGTCTACTGTATTTGAAAGCTGAGATGACTATGTAAAAAGCTTCCTTTGTATATGGAGATATCTCCCAGGAAGTTTCAACCGCAACCGTTCAGTATAATATCAGTAAAACAGCAATATAACATCGCTATATCCCTCCATCACCCTCACAAGTGAGGGCGATGGAGGGATATGGGGCAAGACGTGAGGGCATGGGCAAATGATGGTGAGGGCGCTGTAATGAGTGGGCTGTGACACTACGATGAAAATGTGTTCAGGTCTTGAAAAAGGTTTTAGCGACTTTGTTTCTCTAACTGCGCGAGCAACCGGAATTCAGCACATGACTCAATTATCATTTGCTCCACCTCCAGGTGTACTTCATGGTGTGCGTGATGTCGTACTTCGAAGACCTGCTCAAGAAACCACACTCGAGTAAGTCACACGCTCCGTGCTTTCCCACTTTACTGCTAAGTTCCATTTATTTCTTTAAAGAAATTGACCACCAAGCAGGAACGCTGCTCATTGAAAGTTTCGTAAGGCCAGAAAAAGATAGCGAGAGATATATTTAATAAAAATACTATGGCCGGGCTTGCTCCTTTTGATGTGGGTGAAAAATGAGAACCGCAGCTCTCGCATGAACATGCATACCCTTTGTGCACTAGCCTGTGCTTTCGGAAGACTCAGAGATTTTTTTTTTTGCCTACTGACGCGCTCATTTCACGCTGGCCGGCATACAATTTTAAGGGTAGCAAGAGCTCCATACCTGGAAATAGGAACAGCAACCGAGTTCAAATACCCTATTAAGTGAAAAAATAAATAAAATTAGTTAGTAAATATTTTACAGAGCCCAAAACTTATAAGGTACAAAAAGGGGGCCGACGCATTTGTGGTAGCAATGACATCAAGCAAGGTATCCGAGAGTTGCAGCACAAGGTGAAACTTATCCCAGTGCAACCGACCTGTGGGTGCACAAAACCCTTTTCAGACATTTGCGCATGCGCCGTGGCACCACTCAGACATGGGTACCACGCTGGGATCAGCTCTGCGGTCTGCTCTAAATCTCTGACGGAAAAGCCACAGATCAAAAGGAAAAAAATCAGTATCATTACACTCTGTGAAGGTTGCTAACCAACAGAGTTACGTAGACTAGAGTTCCTGTATATAGCTCCCTCTAGGGGAGAAGAGTTGCCCGTCCGTCAGCCAGTCAGCCATCTTGAGTTCCGAGTCGTGCGGGAAAGCCACCTGTCGCGCATGTAAAAGCCGCCGCGCCCTTTGCAGCGGCGGGGCGAACTCTGCGCATGCGAAGCCCCGTGTACATGGATGCGACGGGGGCGGGGTGAGTTGAGTGGCGGGCTCAGCTTACCTTGACGCGTCCGAGTTTATATGAACCCCGTCCAAAGAATCGAGGTGAGGGGAGCAGCGGGGTTCACGGAAAAGGGGCTACCGTATTTTCAGGATTGTAACGCACACCATCTTTTGCTAAAAGGTAGCTTAATATTTGTGTGCGCGTTACAATCGGGCTCAAAACCGAAATAGGCTTTAAAGCGGCCAGCAGCATTGCCATGCGCAACGAACATGAAGTACCCGCAAAATCCAACTCAATCCAATAAAAACAATCCGTCAACACCACGTGAGTGAATTTTGTCGCACTGATTCCTCAATGGCATGCCGCATACCCTGGTAAGCTTTGCACATTTTTTTGTGCTTCTGCTAAGCCCCTAACGCTTAGAATTATGAAGATCAAGGCACTTGAAATCGCAAGCAGCTTCAGTGTTCCCCGCTATAACTTTATTTCCAGCAGCAGCTGGATAAGCAACCTTGTGAAGCACAATTCATTTTTAGCTTCCAGAGGTGCATACGCCAAATAAAATCTCCCTTTTCCAGGTACGTGGTGACACGTCTTTTCCATCTGCGCAGTACCGTTAGTGTCACAATTTTTTTCTCTAATTTTCCTGCGCGAAGTTACCCGCGCGTTACGAATGGGGGTGCGTTAGAACCGCGCAAATACGGTATTCTGCTCCCCGCGGCCCGCCGACTCAGCCCGACGAGCGAGCTAACCCACCCCCTGCCTCCGAGTTGACTGGACTCGCCGCGACGGCCTGGCGACGGCTCTCTGACCCACCCCGTCCGCTTATACATGGGGGTGTCGAGTCCAAAAAACCTGTTTATTTCGACTCAACGCGCCCTCGTCGGGTCAATGTAAACGTTAGTGACACTAGGCTAACCCACCCCCTGCCTCCGAGTTGACTGGACTCGGCGCGACGGCTCCCTGACCCACCCCGTCCGCTTGGGTGTCGAGTCCAAAAAACCTGTTTATTTCGACTCAACGCGCCCTCGTCGGGTCAATGTAAACGGGGCTCATTGCTGCTGGCTGCGCCGGTCGCTGCGCGGGGCAACAACAGCCGCCGACCTGCGCGCAAATGAAAAAGGAGTTCGGTGCGCAGCGGTACTGAAAGCGGGCTTTCCTGTCACGGTGAAACCGGCGGCGCGGCGGCTCGTGGAAATCAGATGCGCAACTCTGGCGAAGCTTATACAGGAACTCTAACGTGGACTTGGCTATAACGCCATCTACGCTGGTAAGCGAACGAAGTGCGCCACAGCTGGGAAGCACACCCCCCCGACGACGCACAGGTGCACGGTGACCGCAGACGGTGCGCAGTAGCTGTGAGGCGAATGCCGATGACGCACACGTAGTGAGTGTAGAGTTCACCATCGCTATCTTTAGCTGAATCGACGCTATAAGGTTTTCTCGCCTACGTGCTCGCTCTACGCACGCATCTATCTTTTAAAAACTAGCATATAACGGCTACAAACGGCTACACTTCAAAAGCCCCATGTGAAGTGCTAGGTGTGGATTGCAATTTCAAGGAACGTTATCACGCCGAAGCACACATCTTCATTGTAACATATATACATTTCAGGCAGTATATTTTAGAGCTACAGCGTGAAGCAAAAGAATCCAAGCGTGGGCATAAAACCCTACATCACCACACTTACGTGATGTATTTCGTCATCTATGTGTACACAGGTTCCTTCGAACAGCTGACAAACCACAAAGTTTCGGGATTCGGAGTACATAATTAATAAATGCATCTCCTTCCTGCACTATTTTGGCCAACACATTGCCGTGCTGCAAAATCTACCATCTTGAGTTTCTTCGCGTTGATACTACAAGAAAAAAAACGACAGGTGGTTTGGCTGCGTCAACCATCGAATAACATGTGAAAGGTAATTTTTTTTGCACCAAGTTAGGCATTGCTAGGATATTGCTCGAACGGTTGCTAATTGAACGCTCTGTTGTCGCGAAATCGTTTGAGCGTGGGCATATGCCGTAAGGTGTATTTCGGTGTGGGTATGTTGTATCGTGGTCATAGTTCTGGCACGACTAATTGTTTTTAAGTGAAGCTTATATGGCAAGGCGTCACGTGTCTCCGAAGCGTGAGGAGTTAACCAAGAGTGTCTCGCCTCATGTTTCAAACAACCCATGATTTCGAAGGTGACTGGGCAGTTTAAGTGGTGCTGCTGGTAACACGCATGTTTATTTGCAGAGGGTACAAAGGCGCCTTGTTACGCTTTGGTGAATTTTCGGCGTTAGAAAAAGGGGATAGGTTATGAGAATTAGGGAAAAAAAAAAAGAGCGGCGGTGAGCAGGCGCCGTTCACTGCTTGGATTTAGAAGACTTTGGTAAAGCCAGTCGGTCTGACTTTTTTTATTTATTTGTGATAGTATGCCCGTTGGCATAAAAATAACCTATTTACAGGTAGAGATGGGCACCCGTCTCTCGAAGGAAGGCAAGAAGGGAGAGGTGGTAAGGTCACCAGAGCCACCGGTGGAGGTCGGGGTGCCTTCCAGGATGGAGGCACGTGCCTCTCAGGTGTCGCCTTCTGGCTGAGTCTAGCGAAGGACACGCCATTTTAGATGGTCCGCGTCAGCATGTTCGGCAGGAGCTTGCAATTGGTACTGATTCGAACGCGTGTTGACAACAGCTGCGCAGTTTGGAACACATGTTCGCTTTCCACACTAAAGGAGCTCGAGATTGGGCTAGGGCGCGGCACACACCCTGAACGCGTCGAGAGAACGTTTTTCATTGATGCTAATTAACTTCCTGCAGGATGAAATAGTCCGAGTGCGGGGCGGACATTTGCTAAGCTTGCATGCATTCTCCTTCTGCGAGTGCAAAAATGCTTTGCGGCAAAGCCAACTTTATCGCGAACTGCTGCAGCCGAGTCTTATATCGGGATGATTGGCGTCAAGGCAGGAGAGAAATAAAATTTCCTCATACCTTTCGACTAAGATCTGTCACCTCTACGTTCCCAGGTTGGAATGGCTCATGTTTTTTTAGGGGGGCTGGGGCTGTTGGTGTCTCCTGTCATCGTCGTCGTTGTAATCGTCGTTTGTTTCATGTAGTCACGGTACTAAAACACCGGGACACTCGTTTACGCCTCGCGCTAGAACGGAACGCGTATTAAAAAATACACCCGGACACTCGTTCACGCCTCGCGCTAGAGACCTTCATGTTTCAATGACAAGAGACTTTTACAGCAAAGCTGCACACTTGTACCCCCCAACGGTTTCGTCTCCGTTGGCAAAAACGCCAAGGCGCCAATAATACACTTATACACTGCATGCTTCGCCCCTCCTCAGGTTTCAGTGGAGATGATCCGGGATTTTTATTATGAAATCCTTGCGGAGCTCAAAGTAGAACGAATCGAAGTATCTCTAAAGCCCCCGTGGTCCCTTTTACTTCGCAGACATCTTCAAGAATCCCAGGTGGGCAGCGGCGATCTGGCATCGAAACCACGACAAGGAGGCCGCTCCCAACGTCAACTCGGCCTTCGAAGCCTGACCCGGTGGTCTGAGGAGAGAATCTCAACGGTTGCGCCAACTGCTGCCGCACATTCTTGCCTGGCCTCAACCCGTTTATCTCCTATCACGACAAAAACAAAGTTCGGTAGTACGCTAATTCGGGCTGGTTGAATGGAAAAGCTCACGACGAAATATGACACAAATTATAAGGGCCTAAAAACACCACTACTGTTTGCGCTTGTGTTGTAATATGCTTCTACATCCGTGTCTTCTGCAGCTGTCTCTTCTAAGGCCACAGAAGCTTTTCCCCGTTTTCCTTTTCTTCATTAATTGTCAAATGTCAAAACGTTCACGACTGTGAGACGTGTTGATTTCGAACCCCATTTACCAATTTCGGCAGTTCACCAACTTGTTTATTTGGTGCGACCCAATTTTGGTGTGGGCCAACAATATAACAACAGTCTGCGTAACAAACTGAACAGAGCTGAAAAAGTAACTATGGATCCGTGGACACCATGCTGCTAAAAAAAATTTACTTCTTTTTGTACACTGTTGAATCGGCCAGTCGTATCGCTGTATACTACAAAACGTGGCTACGGAGAGCACACGGTTCATTAACTTATGAAGCGCTTATTATGAATGTGAATGTGCATATAAATAAACGTTTCTGTGCATTTCTATTGTCTCGCTTAATTGTCCAGCTTGTTGCGGCTATCTGCAACATGGTACTTTAAATAATTCTAGTTGCGATTTCTTGCCCGTGTGGCATGCATGCATGCTGAACGTGATAACTTAGAATAATCAGGTGTTTGCCCTAGCCTAATGTCACAATTTGCAGCCGTCAAGCTGCCAGAAGCAGTGGGAGAGGGAGACGCGGGAAATTTCCAGCCTGATATTAGGCCTAAAATTTTCAAATTTTGGAGACGTTACGTGCCGAAGTTACACCTGGACAATGAGGCACGCCGTAGTGGGAGGCTCCGGATTCCCCCTGACCACTTGGGGATCTTTAACGGGCACCGAAATCTCGACACACCGGCGTTTTTGCTGAAAAGTAGCCATCGCAGCCGGCAATCGAACCCACGTCATTGAGCTCAGCAGCACAATGCCTTAGCTGGTGAGCTGGTGGGTAACATCATACCCAATGTTATGAGCTACGGTGCCATCGCTGCTAATCCGGACGAACTGCTAGTACAACAGTGGGAGGGGGAGAGAATGTGTCATACATAGCTGCTTTTAAAGCGAAGCTTTATATGGCTAGGTGAAGGGAAAATTCGGCGGTCCCGTGCCAGCACAAAAAACTCCTCCGGTGCAATGCCATGTGCAGGGGTTTCCCCAGGCATCGAATCAAGGGGGGGTGTCTCAATGGGTGGGGGGGGGGGGGGTTCATAAACTAGAAAAGCTGTTTTTTTTATCCCACTAGTTAAATAATAGACGTCTGTTAACCAAACGCTCATCCCCGTGACGAATCGATATGTTATTTATTTGCAGTTCTTATAATTAAACTTGCACACGTCTTACTTGACGCAGCGTGACGCACTTTGCCCCTTTCCTTTGAAAGCCTTTTTTGTGTGCACATACGAACTTGCCACGAGCTGTCGAAAAAAAGGAAATAAATACGTGCAACGCTAACAGCAAGCTCGGGGGGCGCACTTTTGTTTATTTTGCCCGAGGCTACTGCCAAGAATAGCAGACCGGCAGCCCGCGCATGCGCAGATCGATACTGAAAAAGGTCCATACAAGGACTGACAAGAGTGAAATTTGGGGATTCAAGGGAGGGTGTCCAGAAAAACTAGGGGGGGTCTACACACCCCCTAGGGTGTAGGGAAATCACTGGCCATGTGTATGGAGAGATTGGCTGGGTTTGTAGATGACATGGCCATATTCTCGCACCTACCAACACTGGCAAGTGGGAAAAGCGTATCAAAAAAATTGCTCTCACCTCCCCTCGCGGGAACCCCTGTGTAGATGCGACGCATAGGGGGTTCCGTTGTTGTTTCCGTTAGGTTGATTCTCCCATCGCGTGAAACGTGCCGTGAACCCCCTGCCGCGGCTATGACGCAACGTGGCGCGGCTATGACGCAACACAATCCACTTTAATCCAATCCAATCCAGTCCAATCGAATCCAATCCAATGCCCCTCGCGAGAGAGTGTTCGCTATCGGAAAGGAGAGGGGGTGAGCGGAGGATAGTGCGGACGCCGACGACGGACGCACGCAGGAAGGACAGGGCCGCCAACAAGAGATGCTCTCAGCGTCGCATCTAAAATAAAGTGAAAGAACTAGAGACGATGAGATGGAAAAAGAGGATGGACGCAACGAAGATCTTACATATATACAGAATCAGGAATTGGGAGATCACAAGGGAAAAGTTCTTTGATAATACCAAAGGGAGTGCATTGCTTTTAAATGCAGAGCATTTCAGTAACTCACGATGTCACCCGCGTTGTCCCGTCGTAGTCCGCACCCCTCCCCCTACACTATATAAAAGAAAATACTATCCGGCGCCAGGTTTCGATCCCTCGACCCTGCAGGCGGAACGCAATGTACATGGCGCTCTACCCACTGCGCCACAGAGCCGACACAGAATAGGACGCTATGAACGCGCCTTATATCGTTGACTCATTCAAATTACTGCTGACGAGCGCTCTCTCGTCAGCAGTTGCCACAAGTGCAACAACATTAACGTAACGCAAACTACTTAACGTCGTGCGCCCCCGGAAATGCTCTGCATTTGATCGTGCCCCTCGCGAGGGGCATGTTTGACGCTACCTCTTGCAAGATTGAGTGCAACCGCCGAGAACAAGGTCCCACGAGCGGCGCGCGCGCGCGCGCCGTGGACTGGTGGCGCCATCTGTCAGCTGCGACGCGAACTACCATCAAGGCAGTCAGAAAACCGAACACGCGAAATACAAACTGGGCTTTAACAAAAGAACACTGTTTTGGCTACACCCGCATCACGGATATCACCAAGGCGACTTTCTACGTAAAGAGGCGGATGGCCTGGCGAGTAAACGTCGTCTCCTGGAAAGCTATCAAAAGCATCTTCACTGTGACTTTAGTTTCTGGGGGAGCGTCTTTCTTTTGCCTGTCTACTGCCATGCAGATGGATGCAAGGCAATTGCTCGGTTGCGGTTCAGGGCACACATTACGCTAAAAACTTTTGAAGGCACGCCCTGAACTGCATGGTATTCGGAGTGCAAGAGAGTTCGGGAACTCCCGATTTCCTGGCATCATCACCGAAGCAGTGGCAGGTCGCGGCCCGGTGGCCCGTGCCGTTCGTGCTGCGGGAGGCCATATGGCATCCAACCAACCCGGATGATCACCTCGAGACCATCGCACATCATCCCCCTCACCCATCCGGGACGAATAAACGTTTATACTACTACTGCTACGCACTGCATGATCTAGTCTTTCTCCTACACCGAGCCCCTGCAAAGTAGGCTTTTCACTACCTTATATACTGCATTGCCTGCCGGGAGGACATTTTTTCGAAGCCCGGGCGGGTTGCTTGTGGACAAAAACGCTTATCCGCTAGCCGGCACAGGAAGAACTATGCGCAGGTTGCTGCAGGGATCCAGGAACCATGCGACATATAGTAACGGAGTGCAAAGGTAAGCGTCCAGTACTCAGTGAGGAAGACATCTATCTTCCGGAAGCCCTTGGCTTTAAGGTTAGCGGAAAAGTGAATTAGACAGCAGTAGAGGTCAGTAAAAGGAGGTTCGATTGTTGGTGGGAAAAAAGCAGAGAAGAACCTGGGAAGACATGCGAACTAGAAGTCAGACTAGCACACTTTTTTTTTTTTTTTTTGCAAGACGATTGTACAGTGGCGCTACGACTAAGGTCGCCGAGCAACGCCACCCCATTACACAGGAGAAGCTGCCAAGCATCATCACGGCGGCACTCCGAAAAGTAAGGCGTTTGCTTGCATTTTGTGTACCGAACAGCGGTTTCAGCGCGTGCAAGGCAGAACATAGCTTTGTCTTCGCCCGCACGGGGTCGCGAGAGTCCACTAACATATCCCATAGATTACGCAACGAGAGCGTTAGAAGAATATTAATGCTGAACCGTCCTCCACACAAGCAAAGCTAACCCAATGTTGACAGGCGAAAATGAGTAATTACCTCACAACAAAGGTGAACTGAATTAACAAGCGAGGGCAAGGCATCTAAGGCCCTGTTTGTCCAGAGCTTGTAGCTACGCTCGTCAAATATTCGTAACTAAAGTGAAGTTCACATCCAATAAACTACTACAACCTTCCATGTGAAAATTATTTCCTATCCGCTTGTGATGTGACACAAAAACATATCACTCACTTTTGGGGCCCTATTCTCGACCCACAAAATTCACTGCGAACTGCGAATTTGCCGGAAGCCTTTTCTGATTGGCTTTCAATTTCGCTCACGTGCTTCCGGTTGACAAAGTGGTTGTGTACTTTCGTCATTTCGACGTTTCACGACGTTTACTGGCAACCATTCTAGAGTTTGCCTAATTTCTATCTACGTAAAGTGCATAATTCTTGGCCAGCAATGAAAAACGACGAAATGCAGCGGACACGACAACGTAGGCCTGTCTTTACGGTACGATACTAATTCGGCTTTTATGTCCCGCCCCCTCTGTGATCGGTTGACAAAGCGTGACGTAATTTAAACAGTTTGCAGGAACGTTTACGCCACACAGTGGCAACTTCATTCAGCCTGTGTAAAAGTGACGTGCTGTAACATAACAGCCTACAAATGGTGGCTGCTGTCGTCATGAAATAGGGCAAGAATTTTCCCCCATCTTTGGCGCTGTGAAATCCCCTTGAATTTGCACCAGGCGCAGTTTTGCACTACACGAGGTTTAAAATTTTTCTAGCGAAAAAATAATAGTTTTGAGTGTTTCCAAGTCAGCAATAATGGCGCATAAAAATACCTTCCCACGCTTTGTTTTTATGCTTAGCAATAAAAAAGCAATCATTTCTCTGGCGTAACGATAACATATGACAAGCCTCTCCATTACAAAGAACACAATGCTTAACATTTGTCCACACTCCTCCTAGTAAGCTGGTGGGTCGCATGATCGAATTCAAGAAAAAAATAAAACTGACGGTTTCATTCATTACTGCACTGATTGAGGTCGAGCTTGATGAACGAGTGAATCGGCAGCATCAGTACGCTCCGCCGTTATCAGGCATAGCGTTTTGCTGCCCTGACGCGTCATACAACCAATGGCCACGGCCGTCTTTTTGTGATCATGCCATAAACTTGTAACATAGCAGCAGACGATAGTGTGGCTGCGGGGACAGCCGGAAGGTGATAAGTTGATAACACAACAAAGCTTGCATTGAAGCAGAAAGCAAAAGCGAGTAAAAGAAAGATAGATACGGTGAAAAAAGATTGTGTGATGTTCTCTAGTTCAACATCCGCCTCTCGCTCACTTTTGGGTCAACGTTACTCAATCGCCTTGTGGTGCCGATGCCAATTTTGACCTGAAGAAATGTGTTTCCTTTGCCAGCCTCAGCTGCCGTCTTAATTTTTATGATACATGCAAAGTGCCAAGTGTAAAACTTTTATGAGCCATATGCGATGCCTTGGTTGTGATTTTCATGAGTGAAGCGACAAACTACACTGCATGCCGTCATAGCTATATGTGCAATAAGTCACTGATTGCTTATGTTGTTCTTACGCAAAAGACACGGTGAACTCACTGTGAATTTATGCAGTCGAGATTAGGGCCCTTGGTCATTTTCAATTAGTTGTGGCACAGCTCCCGATATGATTCAATTTGGTCCATAAATAAAAAAGTCGTTTTATTTGCCACGCCCCCCTGAATTGTAACGCTGTCATACATGGTCACTTATATCCACAAGATACAATAAGTTCTCGAGGAAGGTCAGCCATCACTGATAAAAAGAAGTGGGCTTAGTACGACTCCCTGAGGGACTCCTAGCTCAAGAATTAAGTTGAAAAGACTCCTACCAACAGAAACCCCAAAGGTACTTATGCAGGAATCATAACCGAGTCACTAACAGTCCCCAAAGTGAATGAGTAATTCATCCTGGTCTGTCAAATGCTTAAACTGGAACCAAAGAACAGAAAAGACGCAGGCTGTTGCTAGAATAATACTGTTCTCCTGTCAAAGGTCTACGCCCCCTTGGGGATTGACCTTTGATTGGCCTCGCAACAAGACCAATCTGTTGCGAGGCTGGCCTTATACCAACACATGGCCCATACCCAAGCAGTTGTTTGTATGCTGGCTGTCGGAAAATTAATTGTCACACCTCAGGCACTTCACTTTCTCAGGAGAAAGGTCAACCGTTTCAGTGTTGACAGCTTTCACACAAGACTATAGTTCATCTCACAAGCTAGCTGCAGCACTGTGGAGGCTACATTGTTATCAATAGTGCGCCCACTGAGGGCGCCTAATCCGCCGTGAAGGGGGTCCTGAAAGGACACTCCCTTCTCCCCTCTCGGCAAGTGGCACTGCACAGCCCCAGCGCCTTTTGTCGCTTCCTTTGCGGTGAGTTAGGCGCCCTGAGGGGGACAACAATGTAGCCTCCACAGTGCTGCAGCTAGCTTGTGAGATGAACTATAGTAGTGTAGCATCGTTTGCTACCATAGTGCCTTGCGCCACCCGAAATTCAGCACTATATTGCAATACCAACACGTCCATGTGAAGCAGGTAACTAGTGGCGAACGACAAGGAAAAACGCAACTCTGCACAGGTTACCAGTTCGTTCTTTTTATTTGCCACGGCACCTCGGTTTACAAGGGGCATTTCGTTCACCCTTTGAATCATGTGCCTGATTGAAACAGCACGTACTATACAGTATAAAAAATTTGTAATTTCAAGTTACTCTTTGTAAACCTAAAGGTAGCCTGCAAGGAGCTTCAAACGAGGCAGGGGTGGACATCTTTGCAAGGAAAACAAATTTCAAGCCCCGCCAAAAAGAAATTTACAGGTAGTATTTGCTTTGCAATGTATGTACAATGGTCCTCCTTGGAGATATTTGTTTTCCTTACAAAGACGCACCATGACATCTAAAGAGCATCGAGACGCTGAAACAAAGAAAAAAAAAGGGGAAAAAAAAAAAAAAAAAAAAACGCACTGCACACTCCATAGATGCATGGGGGCACATCAGCCTGACAGGGAAGTAATGCAACAAAATAACGAGCCCCCCTACACATTCTTTTTTTTTTTTTGCCCGATGCTGTATGACGCAGTATCCATCGGGAGACAAAAAAATAATTTAAGGCATAAAGCCAACCACAGACATTAGTTCACACTACCTGTCAGCTGCTGTACACCCAGTGTAGAATAACGGGTGTCCCGAGCAGGTCTTATCACACCTTGGTGAACTTGATTCGAGCTGAGCAAGCCACGCCCACACCGCTTTCACTCGTCAGTGATTCAAGCTCCAAATTTGTTAAGGCCTATCAGTGTTTGTTGAGCTCATTTCGCACAACTCTGCACCAGTTGCGAGTCGGGTGCGGCACAGTCGCGCACCTATAAGAAGAACACGTTTAATAACAACTTGTCACCGGCATAGGACACGAAAAAAACTGCAGCTGCCAGCAACACGTTTTGGCCTGGGGCTTCAAGTTCACCAAGCTGTGCACAACAAAGCAGCACCCCCTGAAACGACGTTCCGGGGCAACGGAGAGGTCGGAACCACAGCAGGTTACGTTAGTTCCGCCGTGCACTGTACGTTGCATGCCATCTGAGAGAGGAAGAGCCCGTTACAGGTGTGGGCCAGAGAAGACGGAGGGAGGAATGCTACCAGAGAACAACACTAAGGACAACTAGGCTCCACCTCCCAAACATTGCACCCTGGATCCTTCAAGGCGAGAGAGAAACCTTTCCTCTTTTTTTTCCTCTTCTTCTTTTGGACAGCATATCACAAGGCGGTGTTTCGATCCATTTGAAGATGGACGTTTGGAAAGCTTCAACGCGGCGACCCTCGGTCAAACATGGTGTCTGCAATTAACACTGCTTCACGCTGGACAATTACACGGTCAGAAAAGAAAGAAAAAAAAAAAAAGTAATTTGAGCAATTTCAATGTCAGTCTGGCACTGCTGCTCCACAAGCATGCCCATAAGTGAAAAACACCAAATGAATGCCTTTTACCTATACTTTGAAGACATGGCAATCGGCACATCCCCCAGCTTTTCACTGCAGTCTTAATGCTTCCAAGGCTCTGATAAAACCGGCCCTGCTAGAACGCAAAGGCCACTAGGGGGTTCCCAGAATGACAAGCAAAGACAGCCGCCTCCTTCAAAAAGCCTTACACGAAGCTACACGTAACAAGAGATACACACCCAACACGCGCCTTGCGCATCGGAACATGTGACTATTGCATACAACAAACGATAAAAGCACCCAAGGGAAAAACAGGCAACAACAAATTTCAGTGCCAAATAATACCACTTTGACTTGATACACGAGCCCCGCAGCACTATGCAAAACAACAAAGGAGCGACAAGCTTTTAATCATAGCTGACTTTGCAGTACACACAAAGGGGAAACGGGGGATGAGAGAGGAAAAGAGCTTCTGGGTTTTTTTAGCAGATTCAAAACAGAGCAATGCTGCACTCAAACAAAGCAGCCACCCGACCAAGAAGTTGCACACTAGCTCCGCTTTTATAAAAAATCATCCTTGCAAAGGTCTCGCCGAATCGCGACACAGCAATCTTGTGTCCTCACATCGCTTTACAATTTGTTAAACATATTTGTACAAGGCTCACATTGTAAACACCTAATGCATTGCTCTAAGAGAAGAAAAACAAAAGTTCTAGAGCAAAACATCGTCTAGGGCAATCGAAGGACACCACTGACTGCAATAAACAATCATGCTGAGAATTAAAACGAACCGGGCACACAAGACCTTTCCAAGGTGCGCTGCACTGCAGCCAACAAATGCCGTAATAGAGCTGTAGCGGTATTTACAAGAACGCAGCAAGCTGTCTACAAACACACCTCCCCGATTGCCAACCTTGTGCAAGTTCTTTTTTCTCGTCCCCACCTGCCAAGCTGCTTTGGGTGCTGCCTAGAAAACCCAGACGCTCTTGGTGGCGCGACTGCCGGCTCAAACAATAAAACATGGAAACAGGCCTTGCTACACAGCTGGGTGCCTCAGAAGAGAAAAGAAGAGCAGACCAGTACAGCTACTTAACAGCAGTTCATTGCCTCTCAAGTTCCTGCCGCAGCAAATTGGCACTTCACACTTTTCAGCTGTGTCCAGCAATTCCCGCCAGCCAACATTACGCAGAACAGCGGTGTTGTTGCTCCCAACAATTGGCCACAAATTTTGCGCTTCTTTCTTTCCCCCTCCTCTCCAAGGGCACATCAGGAAGCTTTCTCCAAAACTTAAGGCACCTGGACGAACAATTGATCTTCAGCAGTGCTCAGCATTTTTTTTTTTATTATTATTCTGCAGCTCTCGCCACCGTGCTCAATTTGTCCAGAGGTCAAACCCTCTCCGGAAGCAGCCAGTGGTTCAAGTTAGCTTTCACTGTTCACAGCAGCCGCTTTTGATCGCTTTGTTGCATGACGTATCGTGGAAATTCAGAGTTGGCCACACACCACCCCTTCTCTTTTTCGTCTTTTTTTTTTTCACATGCCTGTTTTCACACAACTTTGCCTAGGCAGTTCATAATATGAATGGGCAGTTCTAGCTTCTCTCTCCTCCCATCAGGAAGCTGTTGAGGTATACGATTAACAGCAAACCACAATTCATTAAAACTTAAAAAAAAAATTTCCACACACATATCGTTAAAATAAGTGTGGCTACAAACTACTAATCGGCGCACTTTTTTTCTAGTTTTTTTTTCTCACAGTCCTTCACCTATTTTTGTTTGCGTTCATGCTTTCCTGCACTCCTTCGTTTGCCAGGACACAGCTGGCGTGACACACGGTCGGGAGAGGGGGGAGTTACAGAACACGACACAACAGCACCTCCACAGAGAACCAGAGACGCTAAGCCGGGCAAACACGTGCTTGTTTTTGTCAACAGGACGCACTCAAGGACCGCAGGCGGAGGAAGACGATGACAAAAGAAAAGCAAGCAAGGAAAGAAGAAGAAGAAGCAACAACTCCTTTGTGCTTGGTCCATTTTTCTCCAAATAGCACCAGGTACAGGCATAGACAGGGAGGAGGGGAATATTAAATAAAAAGAAAAAACAATGTTGCGACGCACAGTTGAGAGGGAATACAGTGAGGAGGCTAACAACCACAGACAGGGCCGGAGAATGGGAGGGAGGCAGGGACAGGGCGAGGCGAGAGCAGCTACAACCACCCGTTGTTGTTCTCTCTACTCAGTCTAAGCTTGGACAAGAAGAGGTGCTGCACGGGAAATAGGGAAGAACAGGCGGCATTCACGGGCAGCAGCGCGACGAAGTGCGGGGGTGGCCGAAGGCTTGGCGGCGATGGGACCCTGCGGCAGCCAACAGAGGCGCCCACCAGGCAAGCGGAACCCGCAGCGCGGGAAGGAGGTGGCGGCCCCCCGAGTCTCCTCCCCTCACTCCCCCCCCACACACCAGTCGCACTGCTGCTGCTGCCAGGCCCGCTTGTTGGTGGATGAGGAGCTCCTGCTCCCCTGCTTCTTGCTCACTGCTGCCCTGCCGGTGGCGGCTCCGGCCCCGGCCGTGGCGGCGGCCACGGGAGGCGGCGAGCCTGGCCATCAGAACTTGAAGCCGTCCGTGGGGATGGACGCGTTCGGGTCGAACTGGTAGCCCTGCTCCGAGGTCTGCGGCATCAGGGATGGGTCCTCGTCCACCTGCACCGCAAAGGGGCCAGCGGAGGAAGGCGTCAGCACATCGCACTGCTGGCCACTGCTGCTCAAAGCAGTGTATGTGGCCTAGCCCCCCCCCTTCCCCAAAATAAACCAGTGTTCCCGGGGCTCTCAGGGACAACATAACGTAACACTACAATGACATGAAATGTGTCAATTTGAAACCCCAGGTAGCCCACTACACTGTCAATACTCCCTTTTCAAGTTACATATCTGGTTTCAAATGGCACTCCCCTTGTCACATAAAATCCAATAAGCACAGCAAAGCTTCTTTAGTAGGTACCCACAGTAGCAAGCCAAAGCTCCAGTTGAGGCCCCAGGCCAGCATTTCCAAATGGATGTGACTGGTGAAGTCAAAGGACTAATGTTTCTTACTATTTCTGCTTTCAACCAGCAATGGCGAAATAACAAGGTCCTATGCAATATCGTTAATGTTGGCCGCTCAAGTCGGTTTGATTGATTGTGGGGTTTGACGAACCAAAGCTACTCCTGTGATAGTAAGTGTGCCGTAGTGGAGGGCTCTGGATTAATTTTGACCACCGTGGATACTTAACTTGCACCGAAATTTTAACACATGGGCGTTTTCTCCTTTTGCCTCTACCTTAAAAGCAGCCATCACAGCTGCAACTGAACCCGCATCCTTGGGCCCAGCAGCACGTCGTCTTGGCCACTGAACCACAGCAGCAGGTAGCTGCTCAAGTTAATCCCTAAAATTTTGCACTACTATTTTTGCTTTCATCTAGCAATGGCTTAACAAGGTTCAATGCAATATCATTTACGTTGTCAGGGTTCTAAATCCACAGAGCAAGAGCAACATTCAACCAGTTTGAAATCTTCCAAATTTGGGGGGTTTTGCTGCCATATCCACCATGACGAAATTTTCGGGGCTAGCACAGTGGAAATTTCGTAATTGTAAACACGCGCTCATGCCCTGCACATGATCAGGGCCAGCAAACAAAACAAGGAAAAGATTGAAAATCTATTCTGGGGGAGGGGGGGTCATTTTGGACCTGAAAAATGAACATGCAACTTTCAAGGACAGTTTTCTCAAAATGGCTTTGTTCCCTGTAAAGTGGCTGCTCATCCTAGCAATATCTCAGGAGCTGCGTATTGGGTTTGCATATGGTTTTCAATTCTGTTTCTGAATAAATTTACTAAAACAAAGGACGCCCATTTGTTAAAAATAGATTGAGTTTGGAATTTGTAACAAACAAAATATAATAAATGGAATTCTGATCAGCAGCACTAAAACTCTTCTGATAAAAGGCAGTGTCTTACCCTCGGGTATCTATTTAGGCATCACCAAGTGCCAGAACACTTGGCAAATTCTCCAAGCTTGGGACAGATGGTGGATATAAAACCATTTTGATATGCCCTCGAACTTGAGAACTAGCACGTGCTGCTGAATTCACTTGGCCAAGTGATAATTATGCTACGAGACGACCCTACAAACTGCATTTAGATACCTTAAGAAACAAAAAGGCAGCAACACCTTCAGCAAAACAGGCACATCAATGCTCCTCTAGTTTTTCAGGACTGGAAACAATGCACCGATTGCAATCGTAAGGACATCCATGTTCTGAATTGGAAATTTAATAATGAATTTTCAAATGATTAAACAGCATTATAGAACCTTCAATAAAAAAAAAAAAAGTCATTAGATGTGCGGGCTGCCTAAAAGTGGATGGCAACATCACAAAATAGAGTTTTCGCATACCCTTACCGTGTTTACATTACTGTGCTTGCAGGAGTCGACTGTGCATGCGCGGGAATTCACCGCAATCGACAACTTACCGGCACAGGCTTACCGACACAGCAAGCTCCCTGAGATGACGAAGTCTACCCTTACGTCTTGATTACACCAAACGCAGTGTGCTCGGCGCTTGATGCTTGATACAGCCAATAAGCGTAATCTCAGTTGATGTTTATTTCGTATTTCTTGTTTAATGATGCTCAGGAGCACAACAAACAACCTATTTTTCTCAGATGAGTGCGCAAAGTGGCTGCTACTACAGTCTAATCCCGCTACAACGAAGTCCGCTTCAACGAAATATTTCCAAAGTAAAAAAGTCCCCGTCAGCTAGCCATAGAAGTCAATGCAACAAAGTCCTCGCCACAATGAACCATTTGTCTGGCTTGCTTTCGCTTCAACGAAATTTTTGATGATTTGGGCTGGGTTTGAACAATTATTTCACAATAAAATAAGCATAGCGCCAGCTATCTGTAACTTTTTATACGTTCAGGACGCTTAGTTTCACCGAAAACATGCGCGGTGCGCCCACACTGCCACCCAAAACAAACAAACAAAAACTCGTACGTGGACGCCATTGTGTGATGGTGATAACGATGCGGCGGGCCGTCTTTACACGAGGCGCAAGCCAGGTTCGCCAAGCCGGAGCTATAGCCAATCCGTATCCAGTTAAATCGCGCGAATGTGCTCTGCTGCTGGCATGGCAACTGGTGCAGCGCCGTCATGTATGTGTTGTAAGCAGCTGCCCTTGCAGTTTTCCTGCAACAATTCTTCAAAGTCAAGAGCAAAAATAATGTTTTCGTGTTTAGTCTTGAACCCGCGTCATCCTATCTTAGTCGCGAGCGTGCGGTCGCAATAAATGCAAGCGCGCGCGGCTTGCCTGCCAAGGTCAGTGTCTGCCGTGCCTAGTCAGAGGACAATTAAGATTACGGCGCTGTTCCTGCCACAAGCGAGAGGGGGGCTTCCAACCGCATAGCAGCTATCTGCAAGTAATCAGCTCGGTGGAAACACCTTGTACAGCAATACGCTTCGCGCATGCATTTCTTCAACTCTCCCCTTCTCCTCAGTATCGCGCTCTTTGCACGCTGGTAAAAAAACGAATAACCATTTGGTATGTTTATTATCTGACTAAACACAACATTACCGTATTTACTCGCATAATCCTCGCACTTTTTTTTCGGAAAAGTCAATGCAAAATTAGGGGTGCGAGAATTATGCGGGGAAAAAAAATCCGGTGCACAGTGTTGCCAATTGGCCTTATGCCAATCCCGCTAAATGTAGCGGTCGTTTTTTGTATATGTAAGCTCAGTGTTGCCAACAGCAGATATTACTTTTTATTTTATTATTTACAACGTAAACAGTCTCCCGTCGATCAGCGATCATGAAATTGCCGCGTTTGCTTTCTGGCGCGCGCCCTATCTCGTCGTCGTGCGTGCCCTACCTACTCCAGTAACGCATGTTGTAAGTCGGTGACGCCGAAATGCCTGCCTGCGGCACGGTTGCCGTGTTTGATCGCGTACTCTTTCGCTTTCAATTTGAAAGTGGCATTGTAGCTGGCGTTCTTCCCCATGGCGAAGTGGCACCAAGCACAAAACAAAGAGATCAAAAAGTTCTCAAAATGGCAGTGAGCTATCCACCACTGACGCGAGTGACTCACTGACTGCTGCCGCTCAACGACGGGACCACGACGGCGACACGACGACATGACAGCGGGCTGCGCGAACACCGTCCAGCTGCGCGCACGCGAAACATGCGCGAAACCGGCTCAAGGACAGTGTGAGTAGCGTGTTAGGGCGCCTGTTAGGGAGTAGGCATGCAGGTTGTTAGGGCGCCTCGATGGCCTTGGATACACAGCGCTCTCCGCCGAACGGAGAGGCGGCGGGGGAGGGCGCGCATTGGAGAGCGCGTGCACCATGCGGGTTTCGCGAGCAGGCAACTTTCGCGGCTGCAAAGTTGGGGGTGCAAGGATTATGCGAGGAACCAAAAAATCAAAGTTTTGGTGGCTCACATTAGGGGTGCGAGGATTACGCGATTGCGAGGATTACGCGAGTAAATACGGTACTACGCATCACTCTTTTTTCTGAACATTGTATTATGCTGCCAATGATGCGGAAATATACCGTGAAATTTTTCGTGCCCTTCCGTGCTGTGTTGGGGCAGATTTCACCTCAACGAAATTTTTTGCACGTCCCGTCAATTTCGTTGTAGCGGGATTCGACTGTACTCGCGCTAAGCCTCGCCCGCCTCAAATAGTTCAGATAAATTTCTGAGCTCGCAAAGTGCTTTTACGCCTCACAAATTGTGCTGGGCATTGTAATGTAGGTTATTGAGTAATTACTACAACGTATATTACCCATTTCTAGCTGAAATATTTAGCGCGGACATAAATTCTAGTTTATCTTGATTCCAACTCTACTAAGTAGATGGCGCCACCGACATGTTTTCCCTTTTTTAAAGCTCTACAGGTGATGGCTACAGTATTCTCAAAGCAATTAATGTTATTGTGAACGCTTCATTTGAAAAGTAAAACACTCAAGCTACTTTAAATGAAAGCAAATAGATATGAGCAACAAAATTATGCGTGATTTGCATTAGACTAATTCATCAGATGTCCCTACCTGCACCACCGCGGCCGGAATATACAAACCAGAAATGGTGTGCTAAAATGTGCCCTAGCGTTTTCAGCTGCAAACGGAAATTCTGGCTACCGGTAACATGGTAAGCGGTAACACTACCACAGCAATAATATTATAGAACTCTATGAAAGGACTGGCAACAAGTAAACATGCATGTACATTGCACCTGCAATCCAAGCCATCACTTCCCTGCTTGTACAAGCCGCTTTTTCTCACTTAGTCTTAATTACCCCACCCCCCAAGCCCCAATGGAGGAGGAGAGGGCCACGCACGTCGTCGGAGAAGTACTGGTCGATGATCTCGTAGGCCAGCTTGTAGATCTCCTCGTTCTCGTGGTTCTGCAGGGCCTCAATCTTGTCGAGGCCGCCGCACTCCTCGATGCTGCTGGCCACGGAGTAGAACTGGGTGCCGGCAATCTTGAGGATGTTGTTGAGGCCGTCCAGCACCACCTGCACCACCTGGGGGTCGCGCACCGTCAGCAGGTTGCACAGCGGCGCCACCACCCCCTGCTCCACCAGGTAGGACACCTGCGCCTTGGTCCCGCTGATGGTCAGGTTCGAGATGGCCCACGCCGCCTCCTTCTGCGTCTGGAACTCCCCCTGCGGCCGCCAGGGGAAGAGAGAGAGGAGGGGCCCTCAGTCAGCTGCTTTTCAGGCCTACCCCACGGGCCGAACCGAAAATCAGGAAGCACATTCTTGCTGGACTGAGCAATGCTGGATCCCCAGTGCCTCTAAATGCAACCTTGGCATCACATCAACCGAGTTACCAGTTGAGCTGAACAGGATTCTACTCGTCTCAGCTCCAAACACTCTCCCTTCTGCTAGCGTTGTAAACTACTACACACTTTTTTTGCCGCTGTATACAGCAGACTCTCAATAATCTGAAGCCGCCAAATTGGAGTTTTTGTTTAATTATAAGTGATCTACTGGTCCTGCCACTTTTGCATGCAATCTAATATGCAATCTAATGGCAAAAATTGTTAAACAACTTGAAGCTAAAAGCCTATTATATTAGTTTATTATCAGCTATTTCTTAATAAAGAGCCTTGAGGTGATGATTTCTCGAAAAAATGCAAACTTTCAAGCCCAAAAAGAGCGCAAAAACAGCGACAAGTTCTGTAATTATTTCTGTACACAAAAATGTAGAGTTGCACACTCACAGCTGACTACACTTACCTTACTGAGATGATGGATAATCATGGGGATTAGCCCAGCATCAATAACTGCCTGCACTTGTTGGTTGTTGCCAGCTGTGATGTTTGACAAGAACCACACCGCCTCCTGGAAAATAAAGGAAAGAAAGGCCACCAAGATTTGCACGCATTTCAATCATCATGCACCAAAATCTTCTAATGAACATTTGTATTATCTTAACTTGGCCTTTGAAGAACCCTTTATGCACCTCTGCACCTCAACAGCAAGTATGCCATAGTGAAGGCACGAGGCATGGAGGAAAGAATACTTAGGAGAGCAAAGCCTTGCAAAAAGTGCGAAGGAAGTGACGTCATTTTTAATGAGCCCATAGACAGTGTTGCCTAGTTTTTTATGGCTGCGGTGGCTAAATTTGGCCAAATGCCATGGACATTTTTTTACGGCGCTTTGACTGTAGCTGCCTCGCTACACTGGCTACACAGCGCAGACGCTACGGCAAACGTTTTTAGATTAGGTCAGTTTGAAAACTCCGCCGCCAGAGGCAGCCCCAACTCGTATCCTGGCCGCAGCGGAGCTGGCGTCGCGTTGAGATTGGCGGAGCGAGCAGCCAGCGACTGCTACCAGCAGAATCCTCCCTGTTCAGCGTTTGCGAGAACCACAGTCAGTGCTTTGCTTGCTGTGCGTTTCTTTGTTGTGAAGTGAAGTGAAATTCATCGCAGCTGAGACGTAGCGCACAATGACCGCCGTGCTGTACGGACCTAAACACTGCTTCGTCGTCAGCGTTCGCTTTCATGAACTGTCTGTATGGCGAGGCTATTATCGAGCAGGAAACAGCAGAGGAGAATGGGGAAGAGTGTTGGGCTCAGTGGGCTCATTGACATGGCGGGTGCAGCTTCACAAACGTGATGCGAGGACCTCTCCTAACCTTTTCTTTCCTTCGTGGCATGGGGCTACGGCATATTGCAGAACACTAGGTAGGCAACCTTTCTGCAATTGTTAAGTGTTGCTTTTTAACCGTTTATCATGGTTGTTACTGCTGCTATGCTGTATCTCACACTATCCTACACAGCAGCAAAAAAGTATGACGATGAAAGAGGCCTGTCTAGTGGTTTCAATATTCCTGATAGACTGGAGTGTGAACCCTGATGCCGATATTAACAATGATGCCAGCGTCCAATGGCTCAAAGCAGTTTTCAGTGTGCAATCTCATTTTGCACATTCACTGATGTTTCTGAATGCGAGCCTCTTCGGCAAGAGTGCTTTCGTTTTAATCGACATCGACTGCAGGTAGGCTTCAGGGATCAGATTTCCGTGCATAGTATCAGCCTCCCAGTTAGGCACGGCCGAACAAGGTGCTACTGGGAGAGTTCAGGAGCAATGTTCCAGACGGGGAAACTTTGGATGTCTTTCTTGGGCTACCCAAATGTGAAAATTTAATTTTGGGCAGTCTGCCTACCACTCGAACCAGCTACTGGTCATTCAGCCACTGCCAAGGAAAGGTGCACTGACTGAGCTCCTGCTATCTGCTTTCACTCTTATTTTCCAGGCCACTCTAGCAGCATAACTCTGCCCAACTTTATCGCAAGACACTTTAAATCTAGCCCTCATTTAGGTTAGCAATCATTCCCGGAAAAAAATTTGGTGATCAATGCTAGAGTTATACAAAGAACCTCACCTGCCAGATCTACTTATTACAAATGATATGATACCAGCCTTATCATCCCAGGTCAAAAGCCAAATAATGAAACACTCCGTAATGCAGAGCCTGATGTCACACAATTATACATAAAAAATGCATCTCTAGTTTCTAACTCTTGGTACAGCATAGCCACAATATAAAAAGTACCGTGTCACTCTGTAAATCTGCATCATAAATCCGCAGCACGAACTCCTAGATAGTGATAACTGTGAGACCTGCTGGAAAGAAGAAATCCCGAGGTGTGAGCTACTTGGTGCTCACGCGGCAAACCATGCCACCCTTGGTACCGGCCATGGTCAGAACCAGACAGGGGGCAGCGACACGGTGGCACTCAACCCGGCAATGTGCACGAGGAGTGCCCCCACACTGCACCCCCGGACTCTCAGCCAGGTGAGGCAAAGACACAGCAGGACGGGGCTCACCACCACTGAAGGGCCCAATGGTTTTTTGATCACTGGACGTGCCCCCATTGCGGCTCCCCCTCCGAGGAGGAGGAGGAGGGCACCAATGAGGACACACTGTCCTCAGTTGCACTGCTACGTCTGCCACATGGTCACGGCAGCTGGCCAAGTGCTGGGAGCCCGCAACTCGCGTGGTCTATCACAAGGCTGAGAGTCTTGTCATCACTCCTTTCCAACAGCGGGGGCCAGACCAGGGAGGGGGAGAGGCCGGTGCAAACACTGCTGAACCAGCAACGCGATTCAACCTCAACTTCAGGTTGCACAGACCGCAAAACACCCATTTTGCAGCAAAACGAAGAAAAACACTTCGACGCTGTCCAAAAAGCACATTTTTGTCTTTGCGTACACTACACCCGACAAGAGCCCCACGAGGGCAATCCCCCGTAGCACAGCGGGCTCCCACTTGCCTTGTTGATCTTCTCTTTGGGATGTGTCAGCAGTGCAGGGAAGTGCGCCAGCGCATCGCAGTTGAGTACCACCTGTGTCTGCTCGTCCGTGCCCGTGACTATGTTGCCCACTGCCCTCAGCGCAGCAGTCTGCAAGGCAAGAACAGGACCCTCTGCTCAGTTGGCTCGAAGTGAAAGTTCCCTTGCCTTTCCCCATGCAATGCTCTCGGCCAAGTGAGGCACGCACGCTATACACCATTAGGGCAAACTTTCCAGCTGAATAAGCTGTCACAAAATATCCAGCCAGTACACCCTCAGGCCCTTAAGAATGTTAGAACAATGCATGACGAACAGTCATGCAAGTTTTCCATAGAATGGCTATGCTTATTTGCATGCCTGCGCTACAACCATGTCTGACTCATAACTGCCAACACCAAGTTCCCTCGTGATGCGGGGCTCTGGGACTTTGTTCTGAATTTTTTATTAGGCACATCTGGTTATTCAACACGATCTGCATTCTAGTCCTCAATAACACAGTGCAGCTCACTGGAACCTGCGCTGAAAATCCCCATTATTACAGTCAAATACGTGTGCACCAGCCTGCGTTTCTCAAAAACGGCAAACGAAAACATAGGGTGGCAGTGCCCTCGTGCCTGCCTACCTGCACTTTGACCTCCTTGTGGCTAAGTAAGGGCACCAGCAGGGGCACCACTCCGGAGTCGATCACCCACTGAATCTGTTCGTTGCCACCGTCCGTTAAGTAGGAAATGGCCCATACTGTGTCCACCAGGATCTGAAACACAAGAGAAGGCGCCAAATTCAACAATCTGCGAGATTTAATACACTTGCATGCCTGAGATCATGCCACAATCTCGCTATGTGTAAAATGCTAGCAGGTTCCTTACACATACCGTCAACAATCTTTTGGTAAGGTACAAAAACTTTGATACTAACAACAACGTTACCTGGACTCGGGTCACTTTATTTCATTTCATTAAACCTGGGCGCGACCATATTAGGCTAACAGGATGACGCCTGGCTCATCCTGAAGCTTTTGAATTCCACTGGTACATTTCAAGCGGGTACTGCACGCACCAAAGATAAACAAAATGCAACACAGCAATCACGTCCGATATGACCAGCTTTTTGTGAAGAGGAAGAGTCAAACACGAGGACTAGACAAAATGCATTTCACATATGCCATAATGGTCCATGTAATTGCTCAGTGTCAAGACAGATGGTGTGTAATAAGTGCACTTGTGGGTTGCAAAAAATGTAATACATGGCACACAACGGCAGGGAACACATGTAAGAAGAATTGAGAATTGGTTGTATATTATACCCTTAGCTGCTGGTTTGATATATCGTTATTATAACAAGATATTAGCAATAATATAGAACACATGTTCAAGACGCTGAAAAATAGAACAAATCAATGGAAGTGTTTACGAACCACAGAAAAAGAACATGAAAAACTAAATACGACCCTTCAATCCTACGCCAAAATATACAGAAATAAGTAGTCTTAAAATGGTTCAAGAAAAAACTAGAAAAATGGTGCTTATTTTGTCAACAGAGCAATAATGTGTAACTTTACAACTGGAATACAATAGGCACAAAGTAGACATTTTTTTTTTTACAAACTTGAGATTTCAATCAGGGGTCCGCAAATTACATGAGAGCGTGCTGAATATAGTAAATTAAACAAGTTCTTAGCCCACATGTTGCGTGAGACTGCCAAGGGCGGCATTTACCCGTGCCCCAATCATACGACGCTTCTGCGTCGTCCCTTGAAAGTCACGGGGTTCCACTGTATTATAATCTTTGTGCATCCAAATGTCACACACGACATGGATATTTCTTCGTGATTTCTCACTTTTCTCTTTTTTCTCCCTTATCTTTTTCACCTGATCTGTATGCTGCACAATTTATGTTCTAAAATGACTCAGTGACCCCGTTCATTGCTGCACCCACACCAAATCACTCACACACACACACACACAAAAAAAAAAAAAAAAGGACCATTTTGAGCAATCTACTTCTTGTAGATCGATTGTTCCATTTTGTTCGTGCTCTCTTTTGCCTAATAAACTTTCCAGACTGTAGCACTACTACTTTTTGTTTTATTCTTGCATCGCAGAAGTTCATTTCCAGCTCCAGATTGACCAGAGGAATGTGCCATTGGGCACACACGCATTGTTGCACAGCAAGTAGCGACACCCCAGCCCCCCCAGGAAGAAAGAGCGAGAGAGAAAGAAAGAAGGGAAAATTACGCCCATCTTCCCGCGAGGGAACCCTGATGTGATGCGACGCATCGGGGGGTTCAATTGGTTGTAACGTTGCCTTGAGTGTTTGCGCTGACGCTGGTATTGGATTGTGTCAGCCCACTCGCTGAAGGGACCGTCGCTTCCATCACGTCTTCATCGGAAGAATCAAGTCAAGCACGGAGTCGTCAAGCAAAGGCACGCGGCGACAGAACGAGATAGAGCGCTGACTGAACCACCGCAGCGCACTACCCGCTTTATATTCACAGCGCCTGAAGGAGAGGAGACAGCGGAGGAGAGTCGCGCATGCGCGCCGGAGGAGACGTGAGCGGAGCGAAGTGCGCGCACGCAACTGTTGTTTATGATAATGAGATGGAGTGAGAGCATTGCGCACAGCTGTCGGAGAGAAGAGCGGAGGAGAGGCGCGCATGCGCAGGTGGCGTGTGGACGCCGCCGACGCAGGAGGGACATGCCTCAGAGCAAAAGATGCGTCGCATCTAAAAAGCTCACGTTGTTGTCCGTGTGGTGAATGAGCAGGCAGAGGGAAGGCAGGATCTCCCGAATCGTGTCCAGGGGTGGTGGCGGGTCCTTGTTTCGACAGAGGTTGACGATCACCCAGGTCACATTGCGCAGGAACGTCAGGGGCATCGAGGGCTTGATGAATGACAGCAGCGGCTCCACCACGCCCAGCTTGATCACGTAGTCCCGCAGCTGGGGCCCATCCCCTGGAACACAACACGGGAACCACTGCTTGCAACACCGGAGTCCCACTGCCACCAACCACAAAGGGCACTTACGGCAGGGGCGTGATGACCACTCGGCGTCAACTATGGCCTGAATACAGTTGGCTCTCGTCAACTTTACCGCGACTAAGCTGACCACCTTTGAAACATAGAGGCCCCATTAGGAAATAGAGCTGTACGTTTCAACTTTGGGTAGTTTTGATCTGTTCATTTCGACTAGTTCGCGATGGTCCTGCTGGGGCCAAATTCACAAGAGCAGAATTTATTAGGGTGTAAGCTTGGAAGCTTGCCACTGTCGCTGTAAAGTCACAGCGCAAGAGATGACGACAGAGCCTCGCCTTTGGCACTGTGCCATCCTGTCGACAATGGCTGCATTCGCAATATTTTTTCAACCGCACCACAGCCAGCACTATTCATTGAATCCTAAGCTGTTAATTACTGACAGGATCCACCGTACGGGGACAAAGTGAAGGAGTAAAAAACATCCTGAAGCCACAAGCTGGGACCAGTCGATGACCTCGAAAGAACTACTTGCGGCATGCCTCGAGATTGTCCCCTATCTCACGAACTAGGCTGCGCACATGCAGTCTGAAATTCCAAGCAATACCAAGGCCCCATAAGAAAGCCACAGGTTGCCGCTTACCAATTATGTTGCCTAATGCCCAAACGGCCTGCTCGCAGACATTCTGGTGTGGTGACCTCAACAAATCCAGGAACAGTGGGACTGCATCTGCAGAGGCAAAACACGCAGGCAACATTACCAGACACAGCCACACACGTCAGCATGCCATCACTTGCACTTTCACATTGTCAAAGGAGGCGCCCTAGCTAAAAGGAGGATGCACAGAAGTATCTGGAAGGTACTCACCTGCATTCACAACTGCCTGTGTTTGCTGTGATGTCCCAGACGCTATGTTCGTTAGTGCCCAGGCAGCCTCGAACTGTAAGGAAGGGCTGGAAAAATTGGGAACAATTTCAAGCAATTGGACCAGCACGCAAACAGCTTGGTGTGGCCCTGTAATTTGCACTACAGCAAGTTTTAGGTGGCATGCCACCCATGAGAAAGGTGGGAGGCAAGGACCACTGCTACGACAGCATAGAATAACAGATTCGTACACATCACGCTCCTTTAGCAAACAGCGGCCATTACGAGTGCATGACTGGCAACAGTCTTGGCTACAGCATGCTGGAAGCCGTGTGAAGCATCGCATAAACACCCTTTTTTATCGAGTGCTAACAGGCACAAATGCTATCCAGCAGTGGGGGTTGTGACACACGGCTAGCTTTAGTCATCCACCACAGCAAACGCACAAAAATTTGGACACGGCCCACATAAAACCTGTTTCCCCACCCTGTACACATTTAAATGCGTGAATTCATGGCATTCGGTATCTGCCCTGTTCAGATAAATTGTAATCGCAGTTCCTCTGCACTGTTGCAGCCCCACTGCTATAGATTTGGAAACCGGTTCCCTGCTCCCCTATAACCACTTTAGAGCTACATTTTCTTGCTGTAGGTCAGCATTTGAATTGGAGGTAATCGCAGGCAATGAAAATATTACCACCTGCAATTTAAGGGAGTTCAAAACATACTCCTCTGGGCCCCCTCTTCCTTTCATTACTGTGAACTGAACATTCAAGAATGCTGCTCTGCGGTATGGGGCATGAAGAGTAATCTCAACACATCTTACAACAACAGCTCAGCAACGTACACACGCGCATTATTAAAAATAATTGCATGCAAGATTTGATAAGAATTTATTTTTCTGAATCCAGTCTTTCTTGTTGGCTTTTATTTTACAATTGCATTAAGGCTACGCAGACACGAATATCCATGTCCATGCCTTGAAGGCGTATAAGAATGTCTTTTGCAGCTACCGTTCCAACTACAAACTCTACAGACATTTGAACCGAATGCTGTTGAAAAGCGCAGTGGGGCAGCATAACATTTGCATCCAAAATTGAGGACATTCAATCGAAAGGCACCAAAATGGCAGTGGAGCACGGCTTAAGGGTGCTTTCTGATTTACAGAAAATTTTATTCATTTGATCCACACTCCAATTTTTGTGAAACTGGGAAAAATAGATTGGGAAGACGCCATACGAAGTCTACAGAGATGCAGGCTACTTTGCTGGCTAACTCGAAGACCGTGCCTGCGTCCCTTTCACGCACGACATTAAAAACAAATAGCCTTTTCTAACCTTTCTTGTAACTTACTACTTGTGACACTGCTTTTAGCTGCTTTATAAATTGCCACAAATTCTGCATTCAATAGTAAATTAATTCAAAAACCCCCTGCTGGCGTTCACTACCTTGCCTTCACCTACCTGCACCATTCTACTTTTCCTTGCTTTTACGCAAATTCAGACGTGTAATTTTGTTTGCTTCCTAAGCTATCTACCATAATATTTTGTTTGCTTCCTAAGCTATCTACCATAATGACTGCCAACTGGAGTCCACACAATGCTGCTGTGCTACCAAAAATGGTGGTAAAAGAATTCTAGCAGGCCAGTAGAGTGCCAACACACACACACATACCCGCCAATACATGCTGCTTGACCCCGCAAAAGCCTGACCGATATTTGATCTCCTCAATTTGATCTCCCCTTGACGATTAGCATTTCCCTAGTTTCTACAACATTCACCTTACTGTCCAGTTTAATTTCTTGTCATGAAGCAACAAACAAACGTTACCTTGTACAAGCAGCGGAACTGGCCTGCAATGCAGTTAACACAAGCAGCTGTAAAAGTTGAAGAGAGCTGTGCCGCCACAACAGCACCAAATCAGAGGACAGAGAGAAAGCACTCACTTGTCGTGCCTCCGCAGGGCTTGTACTAGGATTGGTAGGATTCCGGAATTTATCAGATCATCAATGGGAGGGTTCCGATCACTTGAGAGTAGCCTCCTGAAGGTGGGAGAAGCATGGAGATCTCGTTACAGCACTAGAGTTTCAACTCGCACGGGCACTACCAGCAGTCAAGATTTGGGGCTAAATTTGCATACACTGTTTACGAACTACTAAGGCTGTGCATTCCTAGTGCTGGCACAAGTTTGTGTCATGCTACGCTACACTACCACAAACACAAGTGTTGCGGCTCAAAATTCTCCACCTGAAAATCGGGCCCAAGTCTACGCCGGGCTTGCTATTTTGCTCTAACGACTACGTGTTCATTCTGATGAAGTGTTCACTACAATGTTGTCGGTTACAGACAACGTGCTACAACAAATATGAATTGTCTGAAACCAGTTATGCCGTCTAACAAGTGCATTTATATTAGCCCCCCCATAAACTGACGGAATGTTCACACAATAAAAATGAATGACCGCAGTTTTGTCATTCCGATTTCTCGCAACCCATTTCTTGTTGCAATATCTGGCCAACGTAACCCAGAAAAAGTTACGTTAGGTCCCCAGGTGGTCAAAATTATTCCAGAGCCTTTCACTCTGGCGCACCTCATCGCCTGTGTAGCGGTGGCGCGTTAAACCTCATGATCAATCAATCAATCAATCAATCAATCAATCAATCAATCAATCAATCAATCAATCAATCAATCCATCCATCCATCAATCCATCCATCCATCCATCCATCCATCCCTTCACGGCTGCTTGCCCGATCCGCTGGCAAGGGCAGCTATTTCAAACTAATTGATTAACCAGGCACCTCACAGGTCAAACAGCTATGTCCCAGTTGATGTTGTGGTACCTACTACGCATTCCAAATAAACTTGGCCAAAGTAACATTTGGCTGCAGTTAACCTTTAAACCTAAACAAATGTCACATCCTGTTTAGGTGGAAAATTGTAACACTGTCTTTTTCGTAAACTATATTATACATTCCCCAAATATACACACCTAATTACTGCTACCGCCATTCCGCACTTCAGGCTGCCTACATCACTCAATGGGCAAGCAGCGTCTGCATGGCTCCACAAATGCATTCAACAAATCTTCTCTTGCAATTACCATAGAGGAGTGGAATAACCTGCCTGAATTAATAGTACGTGAACGTAACCCTAATAAATTCAAGATGTCATTAACAGTACACGTGCACAACTAGACCCCATGACTTAGCAGCGTGTAGTATGATCAAACCCAGATGTTCGTGTATGGTTTTTATGTACCTAATCTGTTGTTCTCCTTGCTCTTTTTATTCGCTGTTACCCCATGCGCTAAACTGATTCTTGTTGATGCATCCTCCTCCAATTATTGGCACCCCATGTGATGTTTCCTTCAGATTTTTTTCTTGTGATTACATGCGCTCAAACTATTGCAGGGAACAGTACAACCCTCTTGTGCACCAACATAGCTTGTTTACCCTCCATACTGCTGGCTCACCTTTTTATTATTGATGTTAAAACCTGTTGCAGTATTGTCTCCTTCCGTTTTTTTTTTTTACCGCCCTTGCTACCGGTGCCATGCGGTCAAATGGCTACTGGGATGAGTCTTTTCTTGTTGCTCCCCCAAAACATCTTTACCCTGCAATACATGTCGGCTGATTTTTTTTTCTCTTTACTGTTCCGTTTGTTTTTGCCTCCTGCCTTGTTTTTCTTTTTTTTTTTTTCAACGAGCATGTATACACTGTCATGCTTTTCGCTATCCCCTATTTATGCAATCTTCTTGCTATTACTGTTGTGTTTTCCCTTCAGTTATCATGACCATCACAAGCTCCCGTTTCTGTCCACCCCTTTATATGTAATGCCTAAGATAGGGCCTTTAAGGGTAAATAAATGACGACGAAGCCAAAAGGCCATCAGCGTGCCAAACCAGAAAACACTGCTCAGTAAAAACAAACCCTCCACCTCCAAACAAATGCTAAAAAATTTCTTGCAGGGCTCCTTCGGCAAACCTTACTGCCACTGCTCCTGTTGTATGCAAGTAAGCCTAAATTATCAGCAGGCTTTGTTCGAACGGCCACATTTCTGCAGGTAGTGCTGCATCCACTGGGCCCCCTCACCTGGCCGACTGGACTGCGTTGAGCTGGATGTTGGGGTCCCCGCTGCTGGCGTTGTGCACGATGGCCTGCAGGTCCGGGTGGCCCCGGTCAACCTCCTCGTCATCCGTCGAGTCCACCTGGGGCACGTTGCGCCTCTTGAGCAGCGACTCGTCCCGCTTGTTCTTACGCAGCTCCACGGTCACCTCGTTGCGTCGCCGGCGCATCTCCTGCGGGGAACCCCCCCACCCAGAGGCTCACACTCAACACACGCACAGCCAGAGCTGTACAGAGACAGAAAAAAAAAAAAAAACACGCTAAACGGGTGCAATGGCTAGACCTTCTTTTCAAACGCACCCAACTGAACGACATTTGAAGCTGTTACTTTGCAGAGGCACCTTCCACTGCGAAATACAGGAAAACCAGGATGCTAATCAAAGTGTGAGCACGCACATCTTCGGTGATTTCTCGGAGGCATTCTGAGACACGGCAACTATGACAACTGAAGCAGCGCCTCCATCATGTTGCACAACCATACACACATACTTGCAATCAGATTTAAATATGCAACAATAAAAGTTAAAACTCTTGTGAGAAAAAATATATTACAATACTGCAAGCTTATGATCCCTGCTTTATTAGCATTGCATTTTGTCGGCCTCAGAATATCACAGCAAGTGGCCCATATCTACGTCACAAGTCCACTGCACGAAAGTAGCTAGCGGGCCGCATGCCTATTCTCTGTTCTAGTCATTATATAGCTTATTTGAGTGAAGTTTACGCTAGAAGTGGTGTCAGTGCTATTCAAACAAGGCAGCAATGAACCAAACGTGCATTTAGTCTTCATGCCTCTTTAGCGCCCATCATTTCAGGAGACTCGGGGTCTGTAGTGTTGCCACTGTCACCAAAGATTGCTCAGGTGCTCTGTGAAAGGCACTTCCAAGAGATCTTACAAGCAAAAAAAACTGGCTTTACTGCATGAATTACGCAGGACTGGCATAGAAATTGTGTATGGATGACTTTAATCACAAGAACAAACTACTTCGACAAACTCAAGAGTCCGTGCCGCCTTGAATTTTTCACACGGTTCCCATTACTTTATGCAACTTTAGAAAAAGTTGTGGCCACATTCAGGTTTGGGAACTACTCCAAGTAATAAATCAAACCTACATGTAGTAGTACGTCAATCCCTTCATGAGGTTCTAGTAAGCATAATATCGTCCATCACATCCACCACCATTGTAAAATATGCTCAACAGAAATGGGTTGACTTATAATGCGGCACTGCAGGAGTGTCAAACATCTACAGACATTTGCAGAAGATGCCGTACTGTACTAAAGTTAATGGCACATCTGACCTCCTTCACAAAGATAAATTAACACGTTGCTTGGAGTGAGCAGAGCGAGTCGCAGACCATGCTTAAAGAAAACACCGACTTGGTAGATTTCTCATGTTAAATCTTTGAAGCATAGCTAAGGCTTTAAAGGAAAGGTTCATCATGAAAAGGCAATACTGAATGTTTTGAGAGAATTCATTCCCGTATGACTTTACCGATTCCCAAGAGATGGTACTAATATCTACCAACTGAAATATGTGTTACATAACACCTTTTTCAAGCCTAGCAAGGCGGAGTACCGCGGCTAACGAGGGAGATTACTTCTGAATATTTCTCCACATAGTGTAACGCATGACAATGTAAAACAAATTACACAGCTTGGGCGACTATGGAACACTTAAGCGTCACTTGTTCCTGTTCTAAGGTGATCACTTCATTTGAAGGCAACAATACGATACCTCTTTTTGTAATACGGACTCCAAATATTTGAAATCCCGACTCGTGTTTCCTTCGATTCCAAGTAATGCTTTTACATTTATGCAAGCACTAGGACTTTGGGAGATGAGCGATAAACTCGGAAAAAACTCCCTCTTCAAAACCACAGTGGTTTAAAAGCGAACACCTTGCAAGACACACCGCGCGGCCTCAAGAGTCGTTCTCCGCGACGCCAGCGACTACCCACAATGGACTGCGGCGTGGTCGCAACGCTGCGCACATGCAATACGAGACAAACGACGTCGTTCGCCTGTCTTCTGTCAAACGCGGGCGCCTCTACCGATGCGCAGTAAGCGAATTGCTGAACAAACAGGTTAAGGCGCAACTTCCGCGCTAATTAGAACAGGTTGACAAGATATTCAACTCGTTAACCACATGCACTGTCTTGACGCGCACCGATCCCGAACATCTGGAGCTGCGAAAAGCGCAACGAAGTTGATACGCGGTTTAATAAGGCCGTGTAGGTCACTGACTTCTCTTGGAAGCAGATCAGATAAGTTAAATTTTGAAGAACTGAACTGTAAAGCAGTACGGTGATCCCCTCGTCTTTTTTTTGTTTTTTCTTCGGTCTCGGACGTCCGCATTGCACAAGGATGATTCAAAAACTCATGAACTAACAGCGCGCAGTGACCAGCTTTTGTGCCGTTTCGAAAGTGAAAACATTTGCTGCTCCGTTCAAAAACGCAGTGCAAGAAGTGGGAGATGTCGGAAGAGCGCGAACGACGATTAAGTTGCGCCTCAAAGCTTCAAATAGGCCTAAGCCATACAAGCGATTCGGACGTCAAGGCACACAACGGCGACAGCGCAAGGAGTCAGTCAGCGAGCTGTGCGCATTTTAAGACAACTTCCCAACGATTTAATGTGGGGCTACAAAGGCACGTCCTCGGTCATTCACACTACCGAAGCTAGCAAACTCTCCGTGCAAAGCAGTTAGGCTTAGATGTCCACAAGCAAAATCGCTCCATTAAAGCGTTGATAAACACTTACATCTTGATCCTTGCCCTTGTTTTTAAAGTGCTGCAACCTAGATTTCTGTAGGCCATCTGTAGCCATCCTGGCTTCTTTGATTTAGCCGCGGCAGTCTTTGAAAAACGGAGGCTTCGAGCACCCAAACACGTCTTTCAAAATGCCGGTCTGCACTTCATCTATGACGTCACAGGCATTTGAAGACGAAGGCAACGAACGAAAATGTTTAGTTTTGCTTCTAAACGAGCCAGAAATATACAGAAAATTAAAATAACTGTCCATCCGTCACAGCATAGTGTGCGTACACTTTCTCTTTCGTTATAATAAACGAATTGCCCGTAACCACTCTTTCTGCGTTTTATCCCAAGCGCCTGCCTCGGGTTAGTCGAACTCGTTGAGGCCCCATGCGGTTATTATTTGTGCTCAGTGTGTGATAATGACAGTGTATCAGATGAAACGTTTTGCTCTCAAGAAGCTCGTGGGACGGCAAAATCCGCAACGTGACAGCAGAGAAGACACTCGTGACTTCGCTGTCGCGCACGCATCAGCTGTTCGCCGCGTCAAAAGTGGGCCTTTTATTTTTATCGTCCACAAGCGTTAGAGTAACGGTATGGTGCAATCCAGGGTTGTCACTTCAGATAAAACGTGCAAACTGAGGAGTTGTAAACGCTGTCACAAACAAACCTACCAAATAATGCTAGTGTGCTTGAAGGAGTTTCTTATACCGCATTTCAAGCAGTACGACCAGCTGGTTCCGTAGTGTAGTGGTTATCACGTTCGCTTTACACGCGAAAGGTCCCCGGTTCGATCCCGGGCGGAACCACTAATTTTTGTGCGCTCACCGCACAATTTTTTTATGTGTAGGTACTGCGCGTTGCCGAACTGGTGTTTCATGCCACAGCCATAGTTTCATAAGAATAACACTGGGGCTGCTCTGTTAACAGCCGCGACTGCCTATGATCCTGCCTGAGGGAAGTGATTGGACTGTCCGCAGTCTACCCATGCCTGGTACATCGGAGCGTGCAGACCGGGCACGAAACGCTGCACGTGATTGCATAAAAGCTTTTCGGTGCTTTTTAATGCAAAGCGTTAAGTGGCGCCAACTGTGCGAAAAAATTGCGGGGGATGCTTCGAAATTTCGAAGAATGTGAAGGCGAATGCCTATCGTACCTTCTGTTGATCTACTCTTGAACTTCCTGTTGAACTTGGCGGCCGCGCCTGTCACCACTTGACCAGTCCCCTGGACAGCACCCTCCGAAGCTCTTCCCGTTTGCTCGCCATGGCCAGGGGCCTCCTGTCCACCGCCGTCGGCACATAATTCACCCCTCAAGGCAGCTCCTGTTGCACTTGCGGCAGCCGCCTAGTTAATATTTGGGCCTGATAAGGTGTCGGCACCACACGCCAGACAGTTTCGGGCCCTTTTCACCCATCTCCCCCCACCTTAAAACCCCATAGCATAGCATAGCAGCGGCCTACCCTCCTTATTTTGCGCTTCTATTTCTCTTTCCCGGCGCTCGCCGCATCTCCTTCTCTCAGAGCCCTCCTCCTCCGAGCCTCACCCCGCACTGCTGTTTCCTCTTCCCGGCGCAAGATCGCCGGCTCGCTCTCGCTCCTAACACTTCACAGTGCGCGTGTTTGAAACAGAGAGACCTAAGGAAAGCCGCCGTACCGTGTTGGCATCTGGGACGCTATCAGCACTATCAGTGTTGGTTGAGTTGGAAGGCTGTGAACTTTTATAAAATGCCGAGGGCCATGAACCAGACAGGGCTGTGTGCAAGCCGTTTGCAACAGAAAAAGGACTGTTTTGCTAGGAGACAAAGAGACAGTGAAATGTGGAGAGTTGCAGCTGTGAGTTGTTGTGAGCTGCAGTGTTTCAAGATATCAAGCATGAACGCACCCTGTCGGCCTAGCACAGCAGTGCAATGGCCACCATTACAACACAATACTGGGAGAAATCAATGGCGTTCAATTGGACGTTAATGCTTTTGCATTCGCAACTCATAAGAAGTGCTTAGGTGTCCTCGGATTCTTCACGAATCACGTATCCATATGCATTTCCGAACGTACGGGTGTCATATGTGCTCAATGAGTCTGCGGATTCCTTAACTTTAGGCGGTTTGCAGTGCACATTTTCAAATTAAAGTGCTAAAAGAGGCGTGGTTGACAGCCTTCCACCTCTCTTCTTCACAGAGAGGGCTTATACCCACTGAAAGGGATCGGCAAAGACAAACGTACAAAAAATAACTAAACGGACCTTTTAAGGGCAAGGAGGGACGTAAAGGAGAGCATGTTCTAACAAATATGACGGCACTGTAATGCATGTGCACCCCAATCGGCCCACTTTTGACGATATCCCCTGCTCAGTATCCGATTCCAACAGTAGACCAATTAGTATGAACACCTACAATTTAATTAAACTCATTGGCGCCAGTGTGAATTAAGTGTCCCTCACAGCCCTGAGACACTGACTTCCTAAGTTAAATTTGTTTTTGAGTGCACTTGAATCAGCATCAACCGATGCTTGCCAACTTGTACTTTCATTTGGTGCCAGCTGCAGCCTCCGCCACACGAAGCAATTTACTTCCTATTTCTAGCTTTCATATGGGCCATGAAAAGGCTCTTTTGTTAGAACATGCTCTCCTTTACGTTCCTCCTCGCCCTTAAAAGGTCCGTTTAGTTATTTTTTGCACGTTTGTCTTTGCCGATCCGTTTCAGTGGGTATAAATAAGCCCTCTCCGTGAAGAAGAGAGGTGGAAGGCTGTCAACCACGCCTCTTTCAGCACTTTAATTTGAAATGCACCACCGTTATTTGTATTTAATCAATTGAACAGAAAAAAAAAGGGGAATTCAAGCAAGAGTATATTGAAGACCGTTTGATGTGAATGCATTTTTGTTTTGTCTTACTAAGGTCGTACTCGTGAAGCAAAAACTACGAAAAGGATGAACCCATTAAGTCTACTAAAATTCCTGAATTCAGTGTTTTTTTTTTTTAACTTCAAAGCTACTCACACCACCGAAATACACTTCTCATTTCTTAAAAGAACATTGCTTTTGCATGCTTACCAGACTGTTCTACACGTTCAACTGATGACCAAGGTTCCAAGGTTCTTTTGCCTACTCTGCTTACAAAATTATTCGCTTTAGTGAGGAGCAGTAATTCAGCACTGCACCAGTACTTTCAATCTTCACAAGACTTTAGTACTTAATTTCACACATAAATAAAGTCTCCTCGGACTTCCTTCTGTGTTGCTTCAAGATGTGAAGATTTGAACTTTCCAGCCCGTCCCCCCCTCACCCCTCCATTATGGTTTGCGAGTAATGCTACTAGCGCAACTCGGTGGGGCAGTGACCTAGCAGTGCAAGCGACAGCGACAAGATAACACACTGCCACTCAGTGTCGCCAACCAGGAGTGAGCAACCCAGTAGCACGGTATTACTTTGTCGCTGTCGCCAACTCTAGTTCATTGCACCCACCGAGTTACACTTTTCACATCCCTCGCCGAAATGGCTCAATGTGGTCACCCCTTCCGTGTTGGGACTTAAACCGTAGCCCATTAGTGCAAAAATGTACATGATTAATTCAACATCATGCAGGGGCGAAAAAAATGAATTCATGACCAGCCTGCATGCACCATTTATAATTTTTACTTTCTATAAAATTTCTTCCTATAACAGCACTTGTGAACAATTGCTATTTGTTCGCAAGCATGCTATCAGCTTTGATACCTGATGCATTTTACCTGGGAGTGGGCTCACCATAAACTCAAACTTTTTATAGTTACTGTATAGCAAACACATCATGCAGAAAGCCCTCAAAGCAGAGGGTAAACACAGATGCTGCTGACTGTACAAAAAAAATGAAAAAAAAAAAAAGAGAAAGGGGAAAGCAGAGAGAGAAGAGACCACCACATTTTCGACGTGACAGCTTTTATCTTTTATTCTTAAATGCAGATGTGTTCGATGATACAATAGGCTACTCTCAAATGCTGCATAACCGGAATAGCTCAATTTGGACATCTTCAGATATATTTGGTTAGGTCTAGTAAACAACATTTCACACGTTTATCACAGTTGTTAAAAGGTCACTAGATTAACCCTGCACATACAGCACAAACACTACTCGCAAATCATGTTCTCCAATTTGTCCTTTTAAGTGCACCATTTCTAAAGAAGAAAAGTGACAAGGGTGGGAGCAAAATCATCCTAAGCAAGCACTGATGTGGATTTCTTCCTTTTACCTTTTGGACCCCTGCTTTTTAAAGATTAGCATGGCTGGGATGCACTGCTTATACAACAAATACGTGAAATGTGCTGTGTGTTGTCGGCATGCTTATGGAAAACAAAACGAAACAAAAGCTTCCAATTAACAAAAATATGTTACAGTCAAAAGGAATGTACCCAAAGCATGTGGATAAGGTTTATATAGTAGTTGGGCACTTGGGCTGCACCCAGGTAATACCCAAACAAAGAAAATGGTGTGGCACTGAGCTTTCCAGAACCTTGCCTCAATGTTTAATTGTATACAACTCCCGAATTATACGCAAATTAAGCAGCCAAATACTGTGCAACAGTTGACGAGTGCAGCGAGGGGAGAAAAAAGGAATCCTTTACTACCTTCTACTAGAGATTTTAGACGCATCCATTACTGCTGATAGGCAAACTTTCTTGACAGAGTAGATGACAGCGGTTTTGGATGCGCTTACGGCGGTAAACACGAGACAAATTGCACAAAAAAGGCAACTCAACAAAACAAAATGGCGTCAGTCGAAACCAACGGATCAGGGCACGAGATTCCCATCTCAAGATCTGGATGATAATATATACAAGATCTTAAATACCACCAGACCCCAATTTATCCGTATGCTCGCATTCCAGCACTAGTTTGGGACTTGCCACTTCTCTGCCCCGTGGCAGCAAGCAACTATGGTTGCACAATAACGCACGACCAACGATCAAGCAATATTCACAATTCACCAAAACCTTACTGTTTACCATATCTATTTCTAATACCAAGGGCTGGGGAAACAAAACAATAATTTAGGGAACGAGCGGTGTACATATAGATGCCTTTTTTGTGGCAGCTGGTTCTGAAGCTCAGTGGCCTGTTTGCTTGTCACAGCATTTTATACACAGCCAGAAAAAGAAAGCTCTTAACAGTGTCATCTTTGCATGTCAAAATTTCAAACAGCTCCGAGTAAGCTTCAGTTACAAGTGGGACTAAATTAGGCGCCATCACAAGCAGCAAAAATGCAGCAGGAGGGCATAAAATGAAGTACACGTATAAGGTACCTGGGTACAGCCCCTGCTGGCACTGCAAATCACTGTTCACAGCAAGATACAGCACCGTCATGTAAAATGCGATAGAAAGAAAAAAAGTGTTGCGAACAAGTTCCTCTGGAGAAACTTTGAATGTCTGCTGACAAAAGGTGCATTTTCTATGCACTAAACACACTCGAAGCATGTGCGCTTGTCGGTGCACACTTAACTAGATGCCTGTGTATTCACCACAGGACCGGGAACATGACAACAACAATTTTTTCTTCTTTCTTCCTCTTTTGTGCAAGACAAGAAGAACTCATCCGAACGAACAGGAAAGGCCACAAATTGATAAAATCCCTCACAAGCCACGTTGATCACAATCGGGAATTAACATAATTTCGCCACAAGCACCTGCCAAAAAGATGCCGCTTTCAAAGCAAATGCCAGGCAGTTGTGAGGCGTAGTTTACGAGGCAACCCATTTGGCCTCCATCAATGAGCAAGGGCACTGCCCTCCCAACTGAGACCACAAACAAATTTCCAACAGCGAAATTCGGTACATCATCACAACACAGATTAGTTATTTGCTTATTTTAGGCATGTTCACCCTCGACAGTGTTTAATGCACTGGCATAAAGAAATTAAAAAAGCACACTTGATAACGCAGTTTGCATATATTTGTCTGTTGGTAGTTTCAGTCATTGCCCACGAGCTCTAATAACAAAAAAATGACTTTACTTCAGCGGTAAGTTACACCATTCAACCTTGTTCTAACTGCAAACGTGCTAAGCACAAGCGGGGAAATCACAAAAACTAGGCGTCCTTGCAATAGACAAGGAGACTTGGCTACAGGACTAGGCCAAATACTTTCAACCGAAGCTAGTTCCGTAGCAGACAAACACCCCCGAAATTTGACGCCATGCCTGCCTAAAAAAGGCGCTACAACAAACTTGCCCCGTTTCGGAAATGCGAAACAAATGATCTCGTTGCGAGGAGCACAGGTACACGTTAAACACATTACACAAATTAAATATTTAAAAAAAAAGGAAAAAAGGACAGAACGGATCCAACTTGCGGGTGGGAGACCAAAAGATGAAACACTGCTTGCTAACAGGAAGTCGTCATCATCTGCATGTCAGCGTCATCAAAAATGGCACTTTGGGGGCGTGTTGCTTCTACACCTAGCCCAGAGACATCATGCTTGAAACACATCATTGCACACACACGCTACGATACAACAATTGCAAGCTCACGCAGAGAACAGAGAGAAAGCCACAAAAGGCAGCTCTTATATTGTGAACATCTTCAAACTACGAGTGACACGCAAAGGAAGGGTACAAGGACCTGCTTCATCTCTCAAGCAGGGTGCACGCTGCTTGTTTCAGCTGAATCAATTAATGGAGGGGAAAAAAAAAAAAAAAGAGAGAGAGAGAGCAGTTTGGGTGTTGACTGCCAAAAGAGAATTTCAGCGTGCATGCTCGTTTTTCGGCTACTGGGTTGTGTGAGCACAAACTGACGGTGGCAAAGAAAGACTTTGCAGATTTCTCTTGGGAGACACGACCTGATTGCCCCAAGCGTCCCACTTCCTCGATCCTCGCAAACGGAACTTCGAATGTAAGTGGCGGGGGGTCACAATACAGCATGGCACTTGCAGGAATGCAGGTCCCATTCAAAAAGCCTTGAGAGACTGCTCAGAGCACTTGTGTTTGGTACGACCAGGACATCTGTCATGTCACTGCACCTAAGCGCGGGGGAAAGACAGAGGAAGCCACGATGGCAACGATGAAGTCCCCTCTTCAACGCCTCTCCTTTCCTTGCACGACGTGGCGCGCCAAAGACCGTAGCTAATGCGTCTCCTTGCTCAAGTTGGCAGAGACATTCACGGTCTCTACAACAACACCCTTTTGCACGTGGGAGGCACATTGTAGGTTACAGAGTGAGCACCACTGTCCTGTTGTAACGAGAAACATTCAGAGCAGAGGACGAAAAATAAAGCGAGCCGAATTTAGAGCAGAGCACAAAAATGAAGTAGAAAAATGCGCGAGCTGAAGTATGCACAAGGACTACAAGAGGCAGAATGGTTCACAATGACAGCTACAGTATTTCATGCACCTTTCCCCCTGCCTTTGGTACTGACCAGAGAGAAGGCGGGTGGCCTTCCGTCGTTTACACATGCTCCCACGCATTTTAGGCACTCGGCATGTCACAATGTTGACAACTTTGTGCGCTTTCTTGTTGTAGAGCGAGTGCGCTGTGGATTTATTAATGCATTATGAATGTCACTTGAACGTTAAACAGCTTGCGAAAAGGGAGCAGAATTTGTTGTTACCCTGTCAAAAACAGAGCGACGCTTTGTAAAAGGTGGCGGGATTAGAAATAGAAAACATCAGCAAAGTGTTAAGCAGGCTTGTTTATAAGCATTCATGTGCAAGTTAGAAGATTGGCTAGAAAAGCACAGGCAGCCACATTCTGTTTCTACTCTGAGAGAAAGAAAAGAAAAATAAAGAAGTGCTCTTACGGGAGTCTTTCACACGCCATTGAGACTATCGGCATGCTGGCTGAATTTTAGTACGCGCATAAGAAAATAACTTTTACTTTGCAGGGAACAGTATCTCGCATCAGAGGAGTGCAGACTGCTAATGACGGCCCGCACAAATAGGCTTTAGTGGTCTTCAATGTGAGTTGGAACACTCTGTACCCAAGAAAATACAATACAAACACCTCCGTAACAAAATCATGAAGTTACCAATGCTCAACATGAGGCACTGCAGAGAACACATGCTCACGTGGTTAACATAAACGCACAATAAGTGTACTGCAGAGAGAAACCTAGCCTCCCTTCGCTCTCAACTTTTTGGCACACCCCCAACAAACTGTTATTGCAAAAGAAACTGAGTGCCACAGCTGGTTCACACATCAACAGACTTTGCCAACAGATAAACGGAGCCAACGATCTCCAGAACTCCAAGACGCTCGAGTGGCTAGAGCCCCGCAAGGCGTGGACCTGAAATGGCTACTTGGTCGATGCCGCAAAGGCACAAAGTTCCTCCAAGCCCCACTTTATAGGCCACCGTGGCCCTGGAAACACTCACGACGTGCTTTTCCTGCAGAGTAGTCAATTGGCATGAGAGGTGCGTAGGCACAGGCAGATGCGCGCACGCGACCACCGTGGGAAAAAAAAAAACAGCGATCTAGAGGTTCCCGCAGGGATGTCTACAGAGCACTCCAAAACAGCGGCGCATGCCAGCAGGACTCGTCCAGGAGGCATAGTATATAGTCTGCGCAAAGCTGCATACACAACAGACACTTCTGGGGACTAGTACACATGCATGCATTTACGAGAAGCAACTCACACCACCGCAAGGGTGTCTCACGAGACAGATTACAAGGGAAGGAACAACGGTTGTGCTTGTCATTACGCGTTTAGTATGGTTCACGTCATGACGAGGGATGAGCAATCTTTTTTTTTTCTTTTCCATGTCCAGATCGATGACGCTCGACTAGATGACTGCAATGTAGCGCTTTTAGGCTAAGTATGCAACACAACCTCTGTTGGCATAGGATTACAAGTTTCGCGTATGCATCTGTGTGTATGTGTGTGTGTGTGTGTATGTATGTGTACGCACGTGCATGCAAAACTGAGTGGAGCTGTTCAGACAAAACAAATAAGGAGAATGGGAAAAGAAAAGCGTCACAATCTGCTGGCTTATACCAACGATAGAGCATGTCTTGCGTCACACAATGAGTGTCTAACTATGGCAACTCTTCCAAGGCACACTGCTGTACACTAGCTTCTATTTTTTCACTTCCCATCTTCCCGGTGCATCCCTCATATATATGTAGTTTATCTGGCGCACATTACTTCAACAACAGCAAAAGTTACAAAAAAAAAAAGCCCTTCACCCCCCCCCCCCCTTCCCCCCCCAATTATGAATGTGTGAGAATCGCATAAGACAGCCATACCTTTCAAAACAAAATGCATGTGACCAATGTCTTATTGTTAGATTACAGTGCTAGTGCTACAGACTACGTCAGAAGGAACAGATATAGATTGCAGACAATGATAAGCTATCACTGGAACACAAGCTGACAAATTCTTGTTTGAAGCTGAAGAAATAAACAGGTGGTTATATTGTGACGATAAGGAGGATTGTCGATCATGCCTGTAGCCTTCAATGAGCATGCGCATCACCCAAGCAAAGCATGGAAGGGGGAAGGGGGGTGGGGGGACAATCAAGCAGAACTTGGGATAACAAAGCTTTCTGAACAGCGCCACAATCCAACTACACTACAAAACAGCAGAATCCGCATTTCACGTAGTAGTTGCATTCGTATTGAGCACTTTCAAGGTTTTGGGTGCGAAAGATCATGCAAGTGCACACATTTGCCAACTCCGCGTAAAATAAAAGCAGCATCAGCCATTTGTTGGCACAGCAATCCACGAAGAGCTTCTGCGGCTTTCTGTGACATTAGCGCACATTCAATTTCACCCACAAACGTGGGCCAAACGGAGGCAGAAAAATACTGTTAAGTGGGCCATGAAAGCATTTCCAAGGGGACACGCACCTCAAATTGTAGTGGCCTTATCTGCAAAATGCTGCTACCTGTGGCGGCAATGTGTCAGCAGTTCATAAACAGATCTCTTTGAATTGCATGTCGCCTCCTTGCCCAACGTAAACAAATAAAAACCATTTTTTTCTTTAAGTAATCGTGCCCAATGAAGGATTTTACTCTCCTGTAAATAGAACGCTCGACAAGCAGCGCTCACAATTTATAGAGTTGACCTTTTGCGCAGTTTGATTCGCAGTGAAGGAGCGAAGGAAAGACGACGCCGAGAATTTGAACAGGCAGAGAATCACTCTGCCAGACACCCTGTGTGCATTTCTAGCGCTTGCCCTCAGCAGTGACTTCGCTTCTAGTTAAAGGTAATTTCATCCAGTCTCGAGAACGAAAAGAAAAGTAGACAATGCATCGGGCACATGCAATAAAGAAATTATTCCATTCTGATGCTGCTTCAAATTGTAAAGCGGCAGCGTGGAAATAATGCGGCGTCAGGTTGATGAGTATTTCGAGGGCGATAGCTGCGCGCCCTCGTACACAAAAATAAAGTAACGGGAGCTGAAACAGAACCTCGCTGCATTGGCAGACAATACCAAACTCGCACGGATGAGCATACACAACTTCCCAAGGTGAGCACGTATTCGTTGCTGCCTCCCTGCCCCGCGTGCAAGCGCAAAACGGCACCACGCTGGCAAGCCTGAGCACAAACTGGACGTTTCGAGCAAAGCACCAAAAAGCTGAAGCCATCCGTGCCACGCACAAGCATCAACCGGGCCTGCTAATGCAACGAGGCTATCATGCTCAAAGAGGACTGCACTGTTTAGATTCAGGTCATTGCTTACAGACTCCTTGCAAAACCCATTTGTGATGAAGATCAGCTCGAGTAGGTGCATATACGGAATCAACTTTAGATGTAAACAAACAAAATGCCTTGACTTGCATCTCAAGCTGGGGCAACAGGCACAGTGCCCAGAATTGCGGCACATTTCAAGGAATAGCTCGCAACTGTTTGGAGGCAGTACATCCAACAGATTTTCAAATGGCCGCTTCAGGATGACCGAGACAGGAAAAAAACGAGATGCTAGACAAGGTGGGACACTGGCCCATCCAGCTACGAAACATAATCACCCATCCACAATGATTGCACATTGTTCGTAACACAGTCCAACATGTGTTTTGCAGCACAGTGCCAACGAAGAAAAGCTTCATGCATGAAATAAGAACCTCGTGAAGAAATAATAGCAGCACTGAATCCCCACAGCGAAAAGGCCTAAAACCACTCTACGGGCTCTGCCGCTTGCACGAGAGAAAAAGGGGAATATTCCGACAGAACTACACAAGTAAAGGAACAGCACTGGAAGGAAAAAAAAGGGTTTTGTTGCTCTTCGCAAAAGGAATATTCTCCACCTTTGACAGTACCGTAAGTTGTGGGACCGTACTCACATAGACGTACCCTTTCATAACAAAAGCCATTGTTATGCAAGAGTAAGGCACAAGACTACTACGACAAGGTGTCTGAAAAGACGGCTAGACTAATAATGCACACAATACACACCGTTCACTTGCGGCAATTTACACGCAGACAGACGCGCAGCTGTTCTTAAATGCACCGAAACAGTGTGCTCGCTCAGCCCTTCCTGCCACACTCAAGGCAAGCCAGCAAAATCCATGCCTGGCCAATATATACTTTGTGTGTCGTGTTGTACGTAGTTTGCATTGCACATTCGGTAGAGATCTCTTTTTTTTTTTACGAAAACTTTTTTTTTTTGGCAAATGGGTGTTAACGTGCCAGGTCACCTGGCAAAAAAACAAAAACAAGCAAAAAACAAGGAGTGAAACCGGACTACTTATACTCTTGTACTTTGCCCACGGTCATTAATGGCTATTTGCATTTGTACAGGCCTTCCTTTTGGTACTATCTGTCAGTTATCTGTGCATAATGTTAGCACCTTCCAGAGAGCCAGAAGGTCCCATGATTTAAGTCACTTACGTCGCACCATGGAAGGGGAAGGGGTGGGGCTTGTAATGATCGAGAGAGATATGTCAGCACGGCAGAGAATTCTCGAATGAAAACAGAAAGCGACTGACGTTCCCGAATGAACGGGGCAGTGTTAAAGTTAAGCTCAAATACGAACGTGAACATCTGCCTCACTTCAAACCACAATCAATGTTAAAAAAAAAAAAAAAATCAAACGTGTTTTGTTTAGCCAGCAAAAATCCACTTCAGTGTAAACCAAGCTCCCATAAAAATAACTCCCGACATTATGAAACTGTTTTTAGACACTTTTGGGAATGCTGTATGTCGAAACGTCAATTTGCGCTGTGTTAATGCTGAACTACTTACCGCTCTTAATGAGGCATAGATGGGAAAACACCGAATAAGCCCTAGTGCAAAATGTCTATTCTTGCCACTACCCTACAGACAAATCTCTTGAGTGGCCAACAGTGCAGCGTAATAACAGCAGAACAATAGACTTGGCTTCTTATTTTTTAGCGGCACAGTATGCTGCATGAAAAAGCCGCCAGTCGGAATTCGAAGCTTGAGCATGAAAACGAGGTGAGCGAGACTGGTTTGCTGCAGAAACTAAGTGAAGTACCGTCTTTCTGAGGACACTGCCAGATATGACTCTTGTGCGAGCGAGACACCAAAAGCTGCCGTACCCAGTTTTCCCTCCCATTGTTTTGTCCTTTTGCTAAGACACAGTTTTATTTTTTCTTTTTACACACTACACATAGCCTATACTCTTGCTTGCCCTGGTTTTTAACGGAGCTTCCTACTTCGCCCACCGGTCCGTCAAACTCTTGCATCCGTTTTTTTTTTCTTGTTTTTTTTCTTTTTTGTTGCCCAGAGCTTCGCGATCCTGAACGCAAACAAGGGGGCAAGACTTTGAGGGAGAATCTCACGAGACCACGCATATCACAGGAGGTGAGAATGGGAGGAGACGGGAGGAAAAAAGAACAAAATATGGCTGTCATTTCACAAACCAGGTGGAGGGGCCGAGCCCCTTGAGTTGTCCTATGCCCTGGGCAAACGGAGCCCACTGGTTGAGGCTTTGGTACACGAAACTAGAACGACAGTATTAATACTATACACGCAGTATCACCAGAGGTAGTACCCTATTTACACGACCGCGACACGGGAGCAAATCCATTATGCTCGGAACACAGAGAGCAAAAATGCAGCAAAGCTAGAGGAATGCGTCAATACCAAAGAAAAAAACAAAACAAAGGGACACACAATACTTTCTTTCGTTCTTTTTTTTGAGCCAAATGACGGAATGTTTTGTTATTGCTGTAACGGCGGTGCACCTGTAACTGTCGCAGCCGAACGCCAATAACAGTGTGCGCCCAAATGTAGCCTTCGTTGTTGGTAGAGTAACAATCGTGTGAACCGTATTTTCTTCTTTTAGACGAAATCCAATACCCAAGTGAAGGTCAAATTACCCTTTTTAAATGTGAAAAGATAAAATAAAGTTGCAATTGCCAGCCAAACAGGTGCCACTGTATACACCTAGTCATAAGGTTGTTGCTTGGAGTTTCACTGCCCAATAGCCTCGAATTTTGGAACTCTATTTAATCTTGCACAGTCCTTGATTCACTACTTGTCAGAGTTAGGTATACTTATACCCTCACGAACCCAACTTGGTGGCAGATCTTTAAGGCGCTGCATTCAGCGGTGTTCTGTAATACATTTACTAAGTTAACAGTTTTCTATTTAAACAGAATGCAAACAATTCCAGTGGCAACTACTGCGGCAGTTATTATTACCGCTGCTTTGCACTTTGTGTGTACTAAGAAGGTGACTACTGTGATGTTGGCGGAGCCACTCCTGCTGTAACAACTACCCCGGCACGTGCCACCGAATGGACAATTTGGAGAAAAACTTGTTTAATTTCTCGGTGCATGCACCTCCTTCACACCGAGTCAGAAAGCAAAGCAACATGTCATTGCTTAATTGAGACACCAACACGGCACAAGGGTCGACGACGCGTACTGTTGTCTAAAAGACAGTTTCAGAAAGCATTGCCCCCCGCATGCGCCGGTAGTTACGACCTAATTGCAGCTTCCATAGTGACTCGAGACGTTTCGCTTATGCAATGACCAATTGTAAGCGGCACTTAGCTGACGCAGAATTACTTTTACGCAGAACTATCAATTGATCTACTCCACGTGTAAATACGGTATAACCTCTAGTAGGCAAGCAATATGCATTCACACTCGCCGTGCCATCCGCTCTATTTGGCTTCCAAGCGAGCATTCTAGTGAATATCTTTGCCCCACAGGTGATGCACACCACAGGACAATGCAAGCGCACCTTCAATAACTTGCCAGCTTCAGCAGCAGTCCTGCTAGTAGCAACTGCACAGGCAGCGAGGTAACTTCACAAAAATAACAATAATAATAATTATAATAAAAGTGGGACACCGTGTAGTTCACGAGGAAATCAAACATTCCGTCTGCAAAGCTACCTATCTGCACGTGCACGCGATAACGTCCGCGGAAAAACGACTGCCATTTGGTTCTAGCAAAAGCAGCCTAAACCTGAACTGCCAAAAACAAAACCTATAGCTGAGCTATAGAACTTGCACTATTTTTTTTCCACCCCCCATTATAATGCAGGGGGAAGCACACTAAGATTACACTTGGGACTAGTTGTAGACAATGGGGAAAAAAAAAAAAAAAAAAAAGAGAGAGAAGGATCAATGTTCAATGGAATCAAAACATGCATATACTAACAAAAAAACGGAAAAAAAAAGAAAAGAAAAGGAAAACTTTCCCAGCGTGCCTTACAAAGTGGCACACTGTGTACTGCTCTGATGGAGCTGATAAGGGCATTTCCGTGAACCTTCTGAGATTGATACTGGGCCACTTGGGCATGACTCGCCAACGCAGTCCATATACGAAATGCGACCGCCAAAGGAACCCGTCAGTGGAGGAATGCATAATCGAGCCTCCTGCTATAGAAGAGGCGATAAACGCTTGGCAACCGCGTCACCACTCGGTTGCTATCGCAGCCTTTTCTTTTTTTCTGGACGGCAGGAAGAGTGCTCCTTGCCCTCCCACTCCCACGCTGCTCTTGCGCCAACGACACTGGCAGCTAACAGGAGCGAGGCAACAACAAGCTCAAATTTTTCTTCGAAAATGCAAAGGGTCTGGTGCGCTGAGCCTCATTTGGGGGTCAAGCCGACCAGTTCTGTTCAGCGCTCTTGGCAACAATACCAACGCAGCAAAGAGAAGAACGCCACAAACTTGAAAACATGAGATGCAGCGATAGGCCAGACTTCTCCACCTTCTCTGCTCCCAACTCAAACAACAGAAAAAGCTGAATGCACCAAAACACTACGGGGAAAATATCGGCGCAAAGGGCCTCCAGATGTATCAGGAAACCGTAATGGCCAGAGAAGGAGAGAGATATGCCAACAACGCTACGCACATGCATACCTGTCTGCATAGAAAGGCTGTGAAAGCCCGGACGACAAGCGTTTTTACCGAAATGTACGGCACGCCACAGAATCAATGTGGCACGTCACGCGCTGCGCTTCAAAGCATGCCCAATGCGTGCACATCGCTTATCAAGACGGTTCGAGGAACCAAAAAATCAAGTGAAAGTGGCATCACACAGCCCAGGGAAAGCTCCGTGCGGAGAAAGCAAAAAAAGAACACCCACAGTATGTCTTTCTCCTTCAGAGGGCAGCCAGCGGACATTTCGTGCCTTGGCTAGAAAAACGCGACCGTGGCGCCCCTTTCCAAACAAAGTCTGGTAAAAGCCTGGGCCAACGACGATCACCGGTTTTCGACACAAAACAAACAAAGCTGCAGGGTAGCACACCGAGCGCATTCTCTGTGGCGCCCTTATCGGTGCCAAGAGTGTCAACCCCCCCGCAGAGTTCCCACGACAACACACAAAGGCACACTCACGTGCCGTGACCCTGCTGCTTTCTTTAGTGAAAGGAACGGTGGTGGTGGTGGTGGTGGGGCTACGGGCGGAAGAAGGGCGGAGCAAACAAAGGAACGGCGACGTGACCGGCAACACAACGCGAGAGGCCGACCGAGTGGTCAGAGTGAAGGTGACACAGGCTCGCCGCCCGGTGCCCCCCCCGGGTGCGGCGGCGGACTGCTAGGCCAGGGCCCCAGGTGGGGCCTCCTTGCCAGCGCCGCAGCCGCTGATGAGGAGCAGCGCGGGCAGCAGCAACCGTCAGTAGTACTCCGAGTCGGAGCTCTGGCAGGGCTCGGAGCAGCAGTCGCGGCTGTCGGTCGAGGACGGTCGCGTGCTGGCTGCCTGGTGGTGCTGGTGCGTGTGGTGGTTGGCCTGGCCGTCGTTCAGCAGCTCCGAGAGGCGGCCGCCCCCCTGCTGGTACAGGCTGCTCACACCTGCCACACCAACAGAGGGAGACGCCACCGTCAAAAGCCGCGGCAGTAAAACCACACCTACAGGAAGAAGAGCTGCCCTGCTCTGTGTAGAAGCTTAAAGGAGACCCCACCCATGCAAAATTTCAGGGATAAGTCATCTTTTCCAAAGAAGATGATATTTAAACATTTCTATCTAAAATAATTCGAGCAAAATTTGGACAGTTACTCCTAATTCGATTTGAACTCAAGATAACCTATTCACCTAGCCTCAGAAAATTATTTACGCAGTCTTTAGCTGTCTCAACAGATGGTTCGAGTAGTTTGAATGCCGAAGCAGCATTTTAAATACCGCAAAATTCCGAAAAAGCGCCCCCACCCGTGCAAGCCCCCCTTCCACTTGCTCCACGCCAAACCCAGGAAAATACCACACCTAGGCAACCAGGCAACACTGGTGTGCCACAGCAAGTCTATAATCCACTACAATCATGGTTAGAAACCCGACAGCCCGATCTCCATGTGCCATTTCTCGTTTCTCTTTTGGTGGTGTCAGTTTCTTTTGGCGGCTGCATGCGCTCGATTTTGCTGACGAGGCGTGGGCCGCTGTACTCAAGGATACTCTGATACGGTCCTTCAGGGGTTATGGCATAAGGAACGCACTGAATGGCTCGGAGGAAGGCGACCTGCATGGTGGATTCGTGAGGCGCCAGGAGAGTGGGGCAGACTGGTCTTAGAGCTATTTTTTTATTTACCAACCAATTTTAATGAAACTGCACTACATTATAGAGTTTTTTGTGCTGATTTCAAATCTGCCATTAGATTTTTTGTAAGTTGATTATATGTTGAGTTAATAATTGATTGCCATTATTTTGGGTCACAGTTACAAAATAACCACTCCATGCAGAATGGCAATTACCACGTGGCTAGGCAGACAAATGTCTAAAGAATACAACATAGGAAGAACTTTTTTGATTCAGCTTTTTTTGGTCGTTTTACAACACAGGGAACTTCGCTTCTCCCGCGCTCTGCCAGAAATGGCTCGCGGGTGGTGCCAATTGAACCCAAAAATAATTTTCCAAAGCCTCCATTTGAAAAATTTGTTTCCAACATTGTATTGTCCACACATTTCGGTATCAGAAGCAAAATGAATTAAAGTTATACCTGCTCTGGGTGCCAAGATATCTGAGGATGAAATGCTAGCTTTGCATTGCAAGAAAAGTGCAGTTTCACCATTGAATTCTGCGCTTACTGAGCTGTAGAGTGCACTTTAAAATGCTATTATAATATAATAACAACAAAATATGATGTCTTTTGATGAGGAAATTTACAGACTGATAGAAAAATGGCCGTGGAGGCCAAAAATGCCATTTTTGAGAAAACGCTTTTTTTTACCATTTTTCGGCCCGAAAGACCCACCCGCCCCCTTAAGCGGAATTCTGCGAACTTTTCTCTGGCACTGACTAAGAGAAGCCTTTTGATGGTTTTGAGAACGAAGACTAACATTCTTTGGCAGAACGCTAGGTGCATGTGCATTTGCTGTCGCCGCCATCTTGAATTTTTCTGTCATTCTGAGATAGTGCCCCCTCCCCACTTTGCCGGTGATCTCGACTTGCTGCAGGGGGGGTGCTTGCTTGGAATTTCGCGGTACAACATTCCAGGTGCAAAATACACAGCAGTTCTAGCTTTGTGAAAATCAAGAACGGGTCTTTCCTCGTAGCAGTAGTGCGAAGGCGGGGAGAGAGGGGAACAAGGCCGGGCAGCCACTCACGTGCGAACCCGTCCATGCGGAAAGGGCTCGATGACGGCATCACAGCCAGGATAAGAGCAAGGCACTCGGCTACTTCGTTGCTCCGGGCACAGGAGAGGGCCGGCGTGTGGCCTGCAAGAGGGACGTTCCCAGAGAGCATTGATGGGAAAAACAACAACGGAAATGGGCCACAATTTAACAGCAGAGCTGTTTAAGTTTCTGGTTCCGCCACATAGCATTACCATAAAAAAAAGACTGAGTGCACGTAAGCGTGCGCCTGGTGAGGGGCGCCTGGCCATCGCCTTCTGTATTTCTTTAATGCCAAACACATCGCCCGCTTCACAATGGGAGTGAGCGGTACGACCGTCTCGGCCACATGTCGTAAGGTGGGGCCTCAAGCTTAGCCGGGAGCACCCGATCATAGCCGAATTTGAGAGCAGCTTCTGCCAGGTTGCCAAGGCAACCAATGTTTGAGATTGTCGAAATAGTGGTGTTCTGGCCAGCAATACAGAACCCAGCGCTGCAGTGGAGCATGTTTTGCCAACATTACCGCTTGAGATTAACCGGTTACATGACTAAAGCACTCGGAAGGCTAGCAATTGGGGTGAGTGGCAGGAATAAAAGGAAAGGGCTTGGTTGGCCGCTCGGGGCTGATACGTTTGGCATTGAAAAAAATACAGGAGGCAATGGCCCGGTGCCATCCAGGCTTGCACGTGGGCTTGCGCCACGTCAAAAGGGTGGGGGGAGGACTTGTGAGGATGCAAGTTAAGAAATAAATGTGAGGTGCAACAGCTGCGTCTCCGACAGAGGAAGAAGGGCCACCAGTTCTGCTGTTTCTCCAGCCTTGCACCACTAGTACAAGCTGTGCCATTTTTTTTTTTTTTTCACATTTATTTTCAGGGAACAGTAAAAGCAGAATGTGTTATTGTTTCAACTGAAAGATGACGACTTTCAAAGAGCTTTCGGCTGATGACCCACAATACTTTGTTTAGAAATACATCATTAATTACAGTTGAAATTTTTCTCTTCTGTTTCGTCCCCACTTTTTTTTTTTTTTGGCTTAGCAGAGCCATTTAGAGTTGACTAAAGGGCACAACAGCGCGGAATTACAACGTTCCACTAGGCCTGTGGAGTGCTGCCGCTTAGGAGAAGGTGTAAAAAGTATGGGCAGTAAACACAATGGCCACTTTGGCAGCTCTGCCACTTTCACCAACGATCTTCCATCTGTGACGCTGGCTGTACCCACACATACACCCACATAATTGTTGGCACCAGTACATGAGGCACAACATTTGACTGAAATAAAAAACTAAGCCCATAAGTGTTTAAAAGCGAAGTTTGCATTTTCTCAAAAACACGCATTCAATAAAAGTTCCCAGATAAGTTTATATTACATTCACATGCCCTTACCTTACTGCTCTTTACAGAAAAATGCTTAAACAATGTCTACTTCATTATTGCCATTTCAGATGTCACAAATTATAGTGTAAAACAAATGCTAAGGGCAGCGATATCAGCCTCCAGGCTTCTGAAATTTCCTGCATTAATAAACAAATGCCGCTGTGAGTGGCGCTCTTCTAATCACAACAGTGTAATCGACCGATATAGGCCAACTTGTTTGCACACCTAGGTAAGTGCTTCTTTAAGCTCCGATGTGTGCAAAGTACACAAGGCGGAAGCAATCCCCAGAAGCTTCCCAGTGCAAACCCCCACCGGATATTACTTAAAACTGATTCCTTGGGCAGCTCCACAGCACGACATGAACAACACAATAAAAACAGAGCACCGAACAAGTTGTAAAGTTGTAATACACCAGCCAAGTTAATACATTTCACATTAACCGCTTCTCTGAGCATGACTAAGTATGGCTTTTCTATTCCTGCAGAAGCATTACTGGTGATCAGCTCAACATAGTATAAATTTTGCCTCAATGGTATGAACATTGCCAGGCATAACTTATTAATCAGACAACACTTTCATGGTTTGCACTTTCTTGAGATCAAAGAAATGTGATGCAAATCAACAGAACTGTATGTGCTATTCACAGTGCCCATACAAACTGCTACTCAACTGGAGGAGGAGGGAACGTAGGGCCGCGGCCGGCAACCAAACCCTCCACATATCGCAACTGGCAGCACTGAGCACGTAAAAAGATGAATGAACAGCCTTTAAAGAGAGAAAAGGGGCTGCAGGCCATCAGGGGAAAAAGCGAGGGCGGAATAATTGTTTTGTGCAATCATACGCACAGCCGAACAAGGAGGGAGGTGTGCATTGCCCCTAAACTCACACTACACTACTAGTTTATCAACTAGTAGTTGATAAACACACGGTCTCGCAGGAGTTTCCTGTAAAGTAAGAAGGCAGGGAGGGGGAAATGGAATGCACGAAGCATCCTCGAAACGTTCCTGGCAACCCTTCGGCTGCTTTTTGTTACAGTTATAAATGTTTAGTACCGATCGGAATAACAGAATAGAATACTACAACTGCCTGCGTACGCGTGTGCATGGCGTCACCACAACATGACCAAGCTCGACATTGGCACGAACGAGCGGCCAATCAATCAATATATAAAACTGACGTTGGTTCAGAATGCATGCACGTGCAAATTTTGAGGCAATTTTTTAGTCATTTGCTCACATATTTTAGACTCCCATATGTACCAAGACATGACTTTGCTGCGAATGCGCAATGACAGCGGCGTTCACTTTTCGTGCGTGTGGAAGCGTAAAAGTCCTGCCCTATTCCTTCCATCAGCTTTTCCAGCCATGAGCAAAGTGCAGGATTCATAAGCAAAATGATAGCAGAAAAAAAAAAAAAAAAAAAAAAGCTCAAACAAAACGCAAAAAGTCAGACAGATGCTGCAACGCAGAATATCACAGTAGCAGACAACGCCCCCAACCGGAGTTTCTTGCTAACGTCACCAAGAAGCGAGGCATCGTGGGCAGCCACGCTCACATGGTGCGAGGAGGTGGACAAAACAGGGGAGAATCGTGGCTCGGGCAGAAATGCGATGTTGTGATTTGCAATAACTCTACTAATACTCATTGCTTTTAACAAAATTCTTGAAGAAGGTGACAACTAGGACATTTGATTTATACCTGAAAACGTGAGCACCCATGTATCGGCAAAATCTCTTCAAGGGCCCTTTTGAAATCGGCACTTCTCGCAACAGCGTATGCAGCTTTGTGCTGCCCTCTGTCAGCGTGTTACAAAACCCGTCTCAAACCTCTTGACACCACTTTGCATGAACACGCAACACATTATTTGAGACCATAAAAGACTACTGACCATTGACATCTGTGGCAAGCACATCAGCACCTTTCAAGAGTAGCGCCTGGGTTGCATCAATCAGGCCATTGCTTGCAGCAACATGAAGAGCCCTGGAAATGGCACAATTGCTGCAATTCTGTGTGCGAACAAACATTACACTGACAACACCTAGTTGCACTCTCTAAATTCTCAGTCCCTCTCTCGCCTACTCAACCTTGCAGCTCTAAAGGACAGATTTCTTCCGTAATTTTAAAATACACATTTACACATTCAATCATTGTCACCCCCATCATCCCCTGCAGCAGCACCCAAAGGCAGTCCACCGCAGGACGATGGCCCCGCTCATTCCTAACCAGCGCCAGCCAAACCCAATCACTGCCCCCAAGTTTTCTCTGTTCTGCACACTGGATGTCCTGCGAACCCCACTTCCATCTATTAACTTTAGCACGTCTAACATTCCCGCAAGTTAATACAGATTTCCCTAACTGCAATAAAAGAACTGTCCATTTCACAAATTCCTAGTGAATACTCACGTTTTCATGTCGTCGTTCACCATATTGATAAGCTTCACAAAGTCTGCTTTTTCTAGTATTGTGGCCACTGCAGCTTCTTGTTTCTAGAAAAGGGAAAGGAAGGAAGGGAGGAAGTTTGCATCGCACACCAGTCGCCCTCTTCAAGTGCCCGCAGAACCACTCTGTCTTACAAGAAAAGTTGGAAGGGCAGAAGGGAAGTGGCAAGGTGCACACAAAAATGTCTGCTGAATATTCTGGGCACAACCACAGTACACACTGCGGTATTACGTAAACGTGCACAGGATTGTGTAGGCAGGGCACCAAACTGGTTGCAACCTCCCTGCATGTTCATTTGGCCACAACCACTTTTGTAGAGTTGTCGCCAATATGAGTACAGTCAAACCCTGCTATAACAAAATCCCACGACTATGGAATTCCCTCGGAAACAAAATATTTTAGGATACCCAGTGAACGTCCATAGAAGCCCATGTATTTCATATCTTTAGGCAACGAAATGTTTTTAAAACACGATCTCGCATTAACAACATTAGCTGCAAGTCCAGCATTTTATCTACCCATTTAAGGCTAACATTGTCCAAAAGGTGTTGAGATGCATTTTTTGCGGACTCAAATTGCGTAAACTTCTGCCACACCGCACGCATAGCTGCCATCGTATTTTTTTACAAAACGACCGTGCAGCAGGCTGCCGTTGAGGCAGCCTCGCAGTGACACCACCAGGGGGCGACAATTTCAGTCTGGGCTTTGGCTTGGGCTAGGCTAGCTGGCTACTGCAGAACAGCACACGTGCATCCGTTGCACATTATGTTCGGCATGTTTGCTCTCAACAAGATGCCTCCATTTTCGTGATTTCGTTATTGCGCGGTTCGACTGTGCACCAAACTGATGTTAATGAATGCTTCTGACTGATGCAGCCTGTAAGGTTATGCAGGTCCCTTTCAATGGCTGCAAACACCGCAGCCACAAATTTCCAGTGGTTAGTTCAGGTCACTGCTTTGGCACTGTTTTCTGGTGACCACCTATGTTACGCTGCATCGTGGCACTTGCGATGTGTAGACTCTCCAACTGCATGAGCCTCATTCGTGACTCCACCTCATTCTTTTTCACCAGTAAAACTGGCCCATCAATTCAAGAAAAATGGTCTGTCGCATGTAATGGAGCAAAGCTTGGAATTATGCAACAGCAGCTGAAAATTTGTGAGCAGCGCTGCTTGTAACCAATCTTGTTGTACTTAGTGCTCTGCTCTGTGTGCCAGTGGTTTCTCTGCTCAGCGCTTGTCTTTTGTAGCTCGTTGCACGTTTGCGATATCAACTAGCCCACGTTCCGGCATTATAGTCACTGATGAGTGCAAAAGGTCTGAAGATGTGCAGCTAGGCGCCTTCCTGCATGCATCAATGCACACATTCAAACCTTGCTGGAAAAAGGAAGCCTGTACACTATAAACACCAATTGGCTCGACGTATACTGGGCAGCAGAACCCAGTACAGTGTATGTCGCATTTACAGTAGGTGATCCACACCAGCCAGCATCGCACGCACTAGTGCAGCCTGCTGGGGGGAGGTTTGAGGCAGCCTTATTTCAATGTCACCAGTTTAAGCCTTTTAGGTGAGCCTAGATCACTAGTGAGATGATTAGGGCTATACTCGGTGACAACTTAAAGGGACACTGAAGTGATATGCAAACATTGCGGGATTACTAGCGCAAATTGTAGTCCGGAGTCCCCAGGCCATGTTTCGACCACTCTAGGCGCGTTTACGCGATTTTATTTAGTAGAAAAACTAATTCGAAAACGCTGTCCTCCTCTCTTTACGCTCGCCCATTTTCTGTGGCGTTTTCGTGTGACGTCAGGAGGGGATGAGCTGGCAATTGGCTGCGCCACGGCTGCGCTACTGCACGGCTCCCCGGCCGACAGAGTCAGTCGGCCCAGCGTTTCGTCCGCCGGCCGCCGGCGGGTCGTCGCAATCAAGGAGGTTAAAAAAAAATTGCTTGGTCGCAATTCGTTCGCTTAGTTGAAACGAAGCCAGGACACGTTTGTGAATGGAAGAATGTGCCTTTCTTTACTTGGTTTGTTTGTACACTGTATCTAGCTCCAAGTCAAGGTCGCTTCACACAAGCGCTGCACATGCGACGCTTCGCTGACTGGTACGCCAGTAGGAAAATATAAGGCCTCTTGAAGGCGGGAGAAGAGTCAGCGAAGTCAATATAGGTACTAAGCAAATAAAATCAACTGATATTTTTACCGTACAGCGTAAAACTAGGGCGCGGGAAGCACTTTTTTGCGCTGGGCGAACAAGCACAGCGGTCAGCAGCACGACTACGCATCTGCGAACGCTTTTCCGTCTACGAAATGCAATTGCTAGACGTGAGCTACTGTGGAAACTCGGGCGACGCTTACTGCACGATCGCAGTACAACAAATAGTTACCTAAGCGGCTTGAAATGCCAAAACTAAATAAAAGTGTAAACCGGTTGTACAATATATACCCTATATTAGCAAGGCATTCGTGTCCCGCTCCGTAGCCTAGCAGTCTGAGGCACTAGGAATTCCTTGCAAATGTTTTGCGAGTCACGAGTTCGAATCCCCGCGGGTACGTGCTTTTTTTTTTTTGTAAGTTAACTTTTTTGTTTTCCGCCGATGTTTTCTATATTGAGTTCACCTTTTTTTGGGCCGCAACGTTCATGGCTACACGAACTAGTTCACAAAACGCGCGCAGGCTGGCACTGGCGCGCTAGCGAGTTCTCGTTGGCGTGCTGTTGCCATAAGCACCGACTGCTTGCAGGCAGTGGGCACAGGCCAGAATGAACAGACCCTTGGCCTGGTGCGAACACGCTTTTTACGATACAGGCATAAGGGAGGCAAGCTCCAAATATGGGGGAAAAGCGCATGACATTTGGGCGTCTGCGGGTACGCGGAGGGCGTTCATGCACTGCGTAGGTCTCGGCTAGTGAATGCTACGACTACAAGCCGTCCTGGGAGGCTTATCTTGTGCATTTTACAGCCGACAACATGGCAGAAGCGCGGTACGATGATTACTGAGATATTGAGAATGCCCATCCAACAAAGCCATTGGTTATGTTTTACAGAACCGAAACCGAAACTTGTGTGATTGCTAACCTTGGGCATCGTCCAATCACGGCGCCCCTCCTTTCAACGTCACAGCCTTAGTTGGTGCGGCCGCCGCAAACCGCGCATGGTAGTTTTTCTTCTTTCGCGCTTTGTAAAATAATTACCGATTTGTCAACCGGATAAACGATGAAAAGTGTGCTAATTTGAGCCAGTCTACGCAGTGCAAGCAAAAATGGGAGCTTGACAAATTCACTTCAGTGTCCCTTTAAGAACGGCACCGGAAGTTGCCGCTGTGCCTAACACCGTAGCCGGCTGTTTCTCAGCGCGGTGCAAGTAGGGCGTTACTGGGAATATTTTGAACATGGCGTGAGCCGTTCACGTGATTTTTTTGGACTTAATATGCTTATAAACGACTCCAGTGACGACAAACAAACTGCGTGAGACAAGGCAGACGATATCACGCATTCATAGCAAACCCCTTTCAAAACGCGCGCGCACTGACGTCACGGGTCCGGCGCTTTGGCGGAGTGATGCACTACATGAGGTGGTGCCGTTCTTGAGTTGTAACCGAGCATAGTCCTTCAACAGCAGCTCTGCACAGCTCCACCCGTCAGATTTCTCTCCGGCCAACGGATTCAGTGTCAGTGCTGAGTGCAAAGCGGCAACGCGTCACTAGCACAGCAGGTGTGGGCAATCACCTGCAAGCAGGCATGGTGAAGAGCACTGTTCCCCCGGTCGTCTTGCACAAGGATATCCGCCTTGAGCTCCAATAAGGCCTCTGGAAAACAGCAGCGAGCGCCAAACGCGAGAACAAATCAATCTCGAGGCAAGCTGGAGGACACCACTCCACATGTCGAGATGAGAGTGTGAAAGTTTTCACAGGAACGTCAACACAAATATTCCTAGGATCCGAACAAAAGAAAAGGAGGGCGGAGCAGAGAAGAGGGGAAGAAATGAGGAGGGGAGGAGAAAGTGGGTGAAGAGATGGCAGGAGTAGAAGTTGTTGTTGCTGCCTTTGTAGCTTCAATACCCTTTTGTATCATCTTCTGCAAACAAACTAGGCTGGTTGCCTCCAGGCTACCCCCATGCCCTTCTACTGCTGCCCTCTCAGTGTACAGGCCATTAACACACACACAAAATAAAAACCCCTCTGGGAGGGAGAGAGTGATACCTATGGACTTGCAGCTCCCCCGGCCAGCGGCCATCATGAGCGGTGTTCGGCCCCTGCAGTCGGCAGCGTTCAAATCGGCCCCTTCCTTGATCAGCATCTGCAGGCACAGCACGTTGTCGTCGCAGGCGGCCGCATGCAGAGCCGTCCTGAAGGAGAGGGGGGGTAGGGTCAGAAAAAGGAAGAGCGACAATCGTGCCACGAACAAAGCTGTCGCGCGCACGCACGCACGAACGGCCAAAATGAGCTCACACCCTGAAAATGAAAAGCAGGCATTACAAGGCTGTCCCATGACAAAGAAATTACAGCGTCTGGTGGGGTTTCGGCTTCTCATTTTTAACAGGGAGCCCCCTCAAAATTTTTCCAAAAACGCCAGTTGCATTTCAAGCTTTAAAAACGCTGCAATAGACAGAAAGAAGGCAAGCAGCAGCAGCAGCAGCTCACCTTTGCTTCTTGTCCCGTAATTGCACTAACTTCTTTCCAAAATGATTGAGCAACAATTCTATACAAAACTCGCTTCCTTGGAATCTGTTCAGAGAGGAAGAAAAGAAAGAGAGAAAGGGTGGAGCAACAAGCAAGAACACGGTGCACCCAGAAAGAATGGGAACTGACATGAAAATGGGAGTTTCAAGTGCCTAAGCTACCTAAGGAGTGGGTTCATTTGAAATGCCCCGAAACCTTAAACTAGCGATCTTAACATATGGGTGCTACTGCCCTTTGCTAGCATATATATATATATATATATATATATATATATATATATATATTTAAAAAAAAAAAAAAAAAAACAGCCACCACAACTGGGGCTTTCACCCGTGGCCTTGCGTTCAGCAGCGCGACACCTCAGCCACTGAGCCATCTGCGGCATGTAGCAGGACCAGCGTGAAACAAAATACCCCACTTGTAGACACTTTAGTTATGCACACCATTCAAGGGGGTACATTTTTGCACAACAAATTCAATACTATACTGTCACCGACATAGAACAAGGCAAAGGGCTAATCAAGTAAGAACACGAGATTAATTAAAGTAAGAATAAATAATTGTCACCAAAATCCCTGCACATCAAAAAAATGTCCTTTGAGCGACACAATTCTGTTCAGCTGAAATATTACAGAGTTAGCCCCAGTCAGCAACGGATGAAACACAAACAAAAAAGAATATGAGCCCAGGCATAGCAATTTTAATGCTTCATCACCTAAAGACGAAGTATTCACATGGTCCACTTACAAGAAATGTTCTCTTGCAACATTTCTTAAATTTGTACAAATTACACCAACATTTGACTGCAGAAGAAAAACCTATAATTTTCATTAGGGCTCATCTTCTCTTATACCCGTTTTATTGGTTGCTGACTAAACGTAGCTGACACGTTCAGAGCTCGCCAATACTTGCGGGAATGCGTTGCATTAAGGACCATCAGAATTTCAAATCTAAAGGATGAAGTATCTGTCAGACAGCTCACTAATATCAATCAATAATGGAAGGCAATGTCCACTGCTTCCATCCCTGCAAAACACTCATAGCGACGTACTGGGCACAACTTTCGCCATCGGCAATCTCTCGAATTTCGCAGAGTAATCTGACTTCAACTTTCCTTGCACACACTGCTGCATTTCAGTGAGCACTGTGCCTACCACTGGTCTGAACCCAATTCTGGCAATTTATCAACGCTGCTTTAAATGAGCAATTTAGAGCTAGAAATAAGCTTGTTGTGATTGTCACAGTGCTTCCCCATTTTCGGAACACGAACCCGACACAAAAGGTGAGAACACATGCACACAACACAAGGAAGCACTGGCAGAAAAGGTGCGAGCTTATGAAAACGAGCTGTGCGGCAAAACTAGGGGCATGCTGCAATCGAGAGCGACCGCGTGAGAGAGAGCTACTTACGGGTTACAACTGTGATTCCCGTAGCAGCAATCCACACCAAACCGCAAGGGGGGTGATTAGGGAAGCGCAGCAAGGGTGCAAGCGAGAAAAGAGCACGGGAGATGGGAGGGCAGGAAGGGAGAGGGGGGGAGGGAGAAAGACATTCCAAGTGAGCAAATCAGCCACTGGTTATTATTAAGCACTGGACAGCACAGCCAATCTATATGCGCTATGGGAAACAGCAGCGAGAGCTACTTCGCCCCTCCCCCCCAACCCCCCCAATGCCTGAATGTCCCAGGAAAACCGTCTTGGACACAAGCAAACGACAAGCCAGGAAGCAGTGTTCGAATGCTGAAGCAGGCGCCCAAAGACCCTGTATCCAACTGCAGCAAAAGCCACAGTGCACCACACACACGACCAGGACAGTGCAGACATCACAAGTCGCAAAGCAGTGACACCTATAATAGGAACCATCTTTTCTTGGGTCAATGTAGGCAGATTTCAGAAGGAAACTAAAGCTAGACACACGTTTTTTGCTGCTACAATGCGACCCCAAAACTTCACCCAATTGTGAATGTTCCCATCTTAACTGTCACCTGAAGATGATGCTGCAAGCAAGTTTTACATTGTCTTTATTCATGCACCCTTGTAAAGCAGTAGTGTGGGGTGAGAAGGGGACAGCGAAAAAAGGCAACGAACAAAAACAAGCATAGTGCTCACAAGTGGCTACAACAAGCAACGCTAAACAAATGACAAGCAAATGGTGCGGATTTTTTTAAAGGGGCACTGACAAAAAAATTTTGCATCTTGTTTTTTTTTGTTGCGATAAGTAGCTAGTGACCTACTTATAACCTGTAGAAACCTCATTTGCTTCAGCGTGCGACGGTTGTTTAATTAGAGGCATTTTCAATGCTGCCAGTCGCAGTTTCGGTTTCAGCGGGTGCCGCGAAACGATGGATTTTCTATGAACAAAGCTGACCACGTGACCGTCGGGGGGATATCACAGAGCAGAGCCGCCGTAGCACTGTCGAATCCGCATCGACGGCAGTTTCTGAGAATGCCCCCACGTACTGATCTCGCGAGCCGCTTAATTAAAAAGCGACCGTGGACCTGACGCAGGCGCTGCGAGTGCAAATGCTACCGCGGCCAAAGAACGACGCGCGACGCTCGAGGCAGTGGCTGGCGAGACGCGCGCTGGGAGCAGCCGGCCGGTCTGCCTACAGGTCCGCCTACAGGTGTGTTCGGCTTAGCACTGCGGCGGATATTCGAGTGCCGCTCTCGTAAGCGGTGCAGATGACAATTTTTAATGCAACCCGCCATCGCATCATTAACTCCTTTCTCATGTAAGCCACCATGGCCGGGACTTGGGGACAATTTCGTGCAGCGGTAACAAGCTATCACTCGAGCTACCTGCGCCGGCCTGGGCCACTTCGCGGCCGTGGCCGCCGCCTGCACAGCGACCGTGCGGCTCGCTCAGTGGGCTTTTCGTGACTCCGGCGCGTTTTCGCGTCCAATGTAGACAAAAAGTAATAGAAACAGAGTGCCTGGAATCGCTGTAGAACTTTGGTCGCGGCCAGCTGCCCGATGAGCTGACGAAATCACGCCGCCTCCGCCGCCAACGATCGGGTCATTCGTTCTCGAGAGCAGAAGCTCCGCCCTCCGGCCCTCCGATTGGAGCAGCGAGCCGGGCAAGCCGGCGAAAAACGCCGGTAGTGCGGAAGCGGCAAACACAAACTTGTGACGTGTTTGCATGTTGTTTATTTACACAATATCCTCGGGATGTCGATTGCGCGTGGTCCTTTGCTGGCTGCTCGGTTGCGTTTCGCATACTTTAAAATTGATTTTAAATATGTTCTAGGCTGTATTCGCCGCTGATATTTTGCAGATGATGTATATATGTGTTCACACCAATCTATCTCCAAAGTTATCTTGCCTTCAAAATTTTGTGTCAGTGCCCCTTTAACACTTAGCCCATGCAGTAGTGCTGCTTTTGGTGCCTAAAGCACTGCTCTAAGAAATTTTCACGAAAACCACATTTCCTCCCAATTTCAACAATTTCAGACTAAATAGCTACAACTTTACTGCGACACATAGAAGACTTCCCTCCACATGCATGTTTTCAGCCCTGAAACATCCTTACTTGTTTTGTTTTTACTGAAAATTTGTAAATCTATCAGATCTATTCGTCTGCCTTGTTCGAGCACTGCAACTTTCCCAAGATGCCCACGACCTGCTCTGGATGCTACACAACGAGCGCTGTGAACGTAGCAGGCTTCCCCAATGAATCTTCTTTTAAAAGGCTACCAAGTCTCTACGTAATGAAGATAAAATTAAACTAATCTGAATTTATTACACCTTGTAAAATTTTTCGAGTAAATATCTAAACTTCAATGCCACTTGCCAGAAAAATTAATAGCTTTGTTCTTTCTTTGGAGGTAAACGGCTCTAAAGAAAGAAAAGAAATTAAAAAGGTTGGTTGGCCCGTTTTGCATAGCAGAATCTGAAGACATAAAATTCTGTGCATACTTTTTTTTTCCAAAAAGAAAAGCTTATTAGGGAACCATTCATTCATTGCAAATCTCTGACACCCCTGACACAAAGTCAGATAGGCAGGAAGGCTGACTCCACTGGAAATGCAGACATTTTAAAGCTTTGGCAACAAAGGGACCGTGGCATGTTGTCTAAATGGCAACCGTATAGCGAGAGAGAAGAAGGAAGGAGAAGGTTATAATGTCACAAAGCTCAAGTAGAAATGGGTGCATGTGCTCAGGAGTGATCCTGGGAGCAGGCAAAAGTGGGTTCTGGTGCAGGCTTGGAGCAGATATGAAACTTCGTAGCTCTCCTGGTAATTATCCGTTGCCATATTTAACAAATGCTAAGCAGATGAACTGCATACGACACTAACAAAATGTTTAAAACTAGCCTTCACTGATTCAGCCCCAACTTTGTGAAACAATACTTGATCACATTATATGTCTTTTTTGGCCTGTTTGGAGCAGTACATCTCAAGTCAAAACTCCTTCCAGGTAACACTACCTGGCAAAAATGGCTCTAGTGTGGCAGTTATTTTATGAATTCAACAACCGTAGAACCGCAAAATCGCTTCGGTGTTTTATTTTCATACAATGCAGCGTTGAGGAAAAAAGAGTTTTCCTAAAGTTTCCCCACAAGTTCAATTTTAACACACCACACCAACACTAAAACCAAGTGCTTTAGTTATTCCAGAAACCTCATATCTTCACCACAAAATGAAGCTACAATTTCATCGTTGCATTTAACTGCCAGCTTTAAAAGAACACACCACCACTACAAAGCATACTATACTGGGGGTTCTGTGCCCTACAACCTACTCCTAACCAGCAACGTAATTGTAGCAACAAAGTTTCCTACGTGCGGCGTTATCTGCCTTTGGCATCTGCGAGCGCACCCCGTTACCACTATTCCAAGGATAAAATGCCTCACGTTGCGGCACTGAAGAGGATTTGATAACGGGCGGTGTGCTTGGTGGATAGCAGATATATTCCAGCCAACAACATGGCAGTACGTCATAAAAGACAATGGTCACTCGTATTTTTCTGACTGAAAATTGTTAGTCCCTCGTTATGTGAGTGCGTCCATGAATCAGCACAATTTTCATCCACATTATCGCTTGTTTCCTAGCATGTGTAACTTTGTTTTCGCCAAGAGTTACACTCTGGCAAGGGGCAGGTAACCAGCGCCATGGTGGTCACGCCACACAGCGCAGTCGGCCCAGACCACAAGTTTAATTCCATGAGAGACTGATCATGCATGTACACTCACATTTTCTTTCTTTCTTTCTCTTTTTTTTGCTAAGTGTTCCTGCTGTCTGAGCCAGGCGGGTACAATGATGGGTTGGACTGATCTTCGGACGCTTACCAGTTAAAAACCTGCTGCATCTCTACGACAGGCACATTTCCATTGGCAACTCATGGTGCGCGTGTTGAACAAAGAGTGGCAGCCATCTGTCTTCATTGAAGGTGCATCCAGGCTCAAAAGTTTACAGGATGCAATTTCAACTTTCAACATTAGTTTTTCTGCTCTCGGGGAGCTACGCTCCTGCTACGTGTATGGTGTTGATACCCTGAAGCACGATGCTTCCCTTAGAAATTCAAATTAAGTGCTGAATCCCAAAAGAGCAGAGAAATAAATGCTGAAAGTCAAACTTGTGTCCTGTAAAATTTGGACCCCAGGTGTACATATTATACAGACCATAAAAATAACCAGTGAGCCAGCTCATTCCTTAAAGGCACATTCCCACTGGCGATTCGCCTCGTCGCGCGACGAAAAGCGACGTCGCAAAGCGACGAGCCGGCCGTCGCTTTTCGTCGCTTTGCGACGGCGGGTCCGATCGCTCTCGGTCCGAATTCCCTCGTCGCGCGACGGCCCCGCAAAACCGGTAAGCCAATCACGGCCGCGGAGTAGGCTGACGTAGCTGGAAACGAAACGTTTCTTTACATCCGGTATGCAAACGCTGCGGGCGGGCGGGCGGGCGGGCGAGGACGAGCCGCCGCTGCCGCTGCCACCTGCTGCCACCGCCGCTGGCTTGGCTGGCTCGCTCGGCCAGGCGCTTGGCCCGCTATCGCTGTACCCGCCCGGGTCGGGCCGGCAAGCAACTTCCCGTGTGCATCGGTTCTTTGGTCAGTGGCTTCAGCGTACGCGTGCACTAATCAACGAATAGCGTGGAACTCATCAGTGTGGAGAAGCGTGTATGGATTGTAAATAGAGCTAAATGGACAGCGAGACGGTAGGTTGACTTGCAGCCTCTTCGTCTATCGGCGACTGGTAAACACGCGTAGAATTTGGAGGCGTCAGAACGTTGCGCCTGTGAAAAGAAGCGACATTTGTGGGCCATGATGCGGGTGTTGTGGCGTGAAAGCAAGCGTGTGCATTTCTTCGTGCAATAATATGTTGAAAAGAGCCTTCGTGAGTTTGTTATTTTCTGCTCCTCCCGCAACCCGCAAATGCTTTCGGCATTGCTCCAGGTTAGTAGCATGTGTTTTAGTTTGATTTCTACCTGCTTTTGTCGCGTATTCTTTGACTTCGAATGGTTGACGCACCAACGAGGTCGTATGTACAAGTCGGGAAGCAGCTGCGCTGAACGCAGTCGCATCATCGCTCATCGCAAGTGCGAACACCACCTCAAGGCCTCATCGCGCGACTCGCGCCGTCGCGCGACGAGACAAATCGCCAGTGGGAATGTGCCTTAACACTGGCACCAAGGACACCAGTGGTGCCAATGCACCCATCCTGGCTTTTTACAGCCCCGTCATCCCAACTTTTAGGGTCTTGATGCAATAGAAATGCAGGGTGCTCGAGTTGGTTATACTGTCTGCTGTAATTACCTCATAGTCACTGCCCCCCCCCCCCCCTTCCCCCCCTTTTTTATTTTCACCACATTAACAAGGTGCAGCTTTTCCACAAATGTAGCACTAAATTTTTCTCAAGCACTTGGCTTCACCCTAAATGTGGTGCCACTCAGTACCTATGAAAGCAAATGACACATGACAATCACTGAACACACGAAGGGCCACACTTGAAGGGAAATGTACACCCACAATACTCACGCTGCACAATGAAGCGGGCTGAAAGAGTTCCCGTGAAATGTATTTGTTCGAGTGTGTTCTAGGAGCAGGCCGAGACACGGGCCATGGCCTGTGGAACATCAAAAGCATCCAATGAAGGCAATTAGCACCCGTATGTGAATACAACAGCACACAAAGGGCATTAATGTATCCAGATCCCTTAGGACACCCATGCAAAAAATAAAGTGAAAAATAAAAACAGCATTTATCTACAGTGGAGCCTTGATTATACATGCCCCGATTTTACAACGACCCGCTTCTTACGACAGATCAACACAGTCCCGGCAAACTCCCCATAGAAACGATGAATCAAAAACACCGATGAATGATACAATGCTCGGGTGTACGCGATCCGCTTCATATGACGGACACTGGTGGGGATGAACTGGAAATTTTTCCACCTTTTACGCAGCTTCACCGCCTTGCCACAACATTTCTCTATTGTTAACCCCATTTTACACTGCTTGATGTTCAAAGTTAACAGAGCAACAGAGTAAGGGTAACAGAGTGGATCCCTAGAGAAGGCAAGCATGGCAGGGGGCGGCAGAAAGTTAGACGGGCAGATTAGATCAAGAAGTTTGCAGGGATCAATTGGTAGCGGTTAGCACAGGACGGGAATAATTGGAGATCCATGGAGCCCCTTGACAGTCGTATAGTCGGGGTTCCACTGTACTATATTTACTCCATTCTAGCGCGCACCTTTTTTTCCGAAAAATACTTTCCAAAATCACATGCATGTTAGAATCCAGTACCGTCGGGCCCACTTATAAAGATACTGTTTATAACAATATATCGGATATAACTATGAAAAACTCTGGCACTGTGTACTTTTGTATGCGTTCTATGGTAAAATAAACTGCTCATTACAATGCTCCAGTGCTGCGATATTGGATATAACCACTGAATCCAGTTACGACAAGCACCGAAAATGCAAGCGGCCACCGGCAAGCCCACGTTTTTCTATACTTCGCCGCGAAGAAGAAGACAGAGTAGTGAAAGTATGTAGTACCATTCAGTGCGCCCTGTTCTACAGAGGGATTGCCACTTGCATCCATAAATGCCTTGTCCTCAGAAGAAAACTTCTGCACTTTTTCTTTTTTCCGGTCACCAAAATCAGGTGTGCGTTAAAATCAAGGGAGCGCTAGATTCAAGTAAATACAGTAGTGGCTACATGCGACAGATTGACAAGTTTGCATATCATTGCAACATTTTTGAATCCAGTACCACTTGTTCATAATAATGAACCTATTAGCACACACGGATCACTGGGGATAGATTTCCACGCTGTGTCGTTGAGTTTCCTATTGAAACAGAAAGTGCAAAATTTTTACACCTATCATTCCCGATTTTCGTCTCTAGTTACGCAAAATGAGTAAGTGGAGTACAGGCAGACTGGAAGAAAATGAATAAAAACTGACGAGCGGCGCGGACAAAATGGGGTTCGGTCGGCACCAGAATCCCGGGACGCTCGCCGCCGAGTCTGTACACAAAGCAGCCGCGTCGGCGTCATCCCTATTTCATATTTGCCGCGCTTTCGAGGCGCTTTTTCAAAGAAAGTGCTACGAGTTGTGCCGCACCTCCGCCAGATGGCGCCACGGGTCCCGCGACCGAGAGAAGACGCAGTGAAACATCCCCCTCGCGAGGGGCACGATCAAATACAGAGCATTTTCGGGGGCGCACGACGTGAAGTAGTTTGCGTTACGTTAATGTTGTTGCCCTTGTGGCAACTGCTGACGAGAGAGCGCTCGTCAGCAGTAATTTGAATGAGTCACGATATAAGGCGCGTTCATAGCGTCCCATTCTGTGTCGGCTGTGTGGCGCAGTGGGTAGAGCACCATGTACATTGCGTTCCGCCCGCAGGGTCGAGGGATCGAAACTGGGCGCCGGATAGTATTTTTTTTTTATATAGTAGGGAGGGGTGCGGTGCGGACTACGGACGTCAACGCGGGTGACATCGTGAGTTACTGAAATGCTCTGCATTTAATAAATGAGCGGGAATAAGTTATTCAGTTTGTCAAATTCGTGTTCTTTGCAACATCTAAAACTGGTGCTTCACCGTAAAATACATCCAAAAGAAGCAAAGTTCAAGAGACTGCACTACGCGCCACTTTGTCTTTAACCTCGCCCAACTTTTCGTTTTGCCCTGGTGGGAGTTCCCAACGAAATGCCAAGATCCCAGCCGGCCGCACCCACCTCCGTAGCAGGCCCAGTGGATGGGGGTGAAGCCCTGGAGGTCGGTGAGGCGGTCGGGCCCCTCCCCGTCTGCACACTGGCGTAGCAAGATGGACAGGACGGCCCCGTTGCCGACGGCCGCTGCCACGTGCAGCGGCGTCTTGCCCAGCCGGTCCCGCGACACCACGCTCGCCCCTTCCTTGAGCAGAAGGCGCACGCACGCCTCACTTCCCCCAAAGGCCTGCAGGGAGAGGGAAATCGCCCCGCTCCTGTCTCATCGACATCGACGCCCGAGGCTGCAACCAACCCCACAGGCTTGGCAGATTTGCAGCCAAATAAACTCCGCTGTTTTTTTTTTTTTTAAGACAGTTTTTCTTGGGCTACTTAAACGCACAAACTGAGTTCTGTCTGTCTTTGACTCGATCCAGCCACCTGGCTAAAGTGAAACAGAAGCTGCGCAACAATCTTATATACCCCCAGGCAAATCCGAACGTCCAAGTTCGGTGTTAATGTTCACACTTGCCAAAATTGTTGAACAAGAACAAGACATTATGCAAATATAAGGCAGAAAATCAATACATGAGTGATAATTGCAGTGTTCCTTTATTAATCAATTCATGGATGCTTGGTTTTTGCGATAGCAAATAAAATGCTACATTAACTGCAGAAAACCATGGCCTGCTGTTGCCCGCGCAACCTGGTGGAATTTAAAAGAATCAAACAGCAACAGCAACAAAAGGTTCCACTAGATAAGTACGGTGTTCCGCTTCGAATGCTTGTGAAGTAGGGCAACGTGCTTCTATAAACGTTCTAGTAGGGTGCCTCGATTCACGTGCGTCTCCGCCATACGGCAGCGCTGACATCGAGGCACCCGACTTGGAGCAGTATACAGCGCGGTAAATTTAACTTGACTTGGGCAAACCTCTAGTGTGTAATCTTGGGAGGCACAAGACGGGAGAGGAACAGCACGAGAGGTAAGCGGGAAAGAGAAGGGAGGCATTTACTTGCCAGGGGCACCAGTCGACTATAGTCTTTCTTCGACATTTGCAACGAAAAACAAAGATACGCAGCCAGTTTTTTTTTTTTTTTTTTACAACCCAGCAGAGACTTTGCATCATGAAGTCTCAACACAGACGCAACAAAGAATTTTTGCTGCACCACCTCACATTACAAGCAGCAAGTTCTTTGAGGCTAATGGCATCAGAGAACGCAAACGAGCAAGTGCTTGCTGCTTCCCACATGAAGCTCAGCAAATACTGAGGGTTGGCAATGGCCAGTCGCTGCTGCTACACCCATTCAGAGGGGCCACATAAGGGAAGATGCGGTGGGAACTCACCCCGTAAAAGAGGGCCGTTCTTCTGGACGAGTCTTCGGCCCCCACGGCTGCATCGTGCAGCAGCAGCAACTCCACACAGTCCGTGTGACCCTTTAGGACTGCCAGCATCAGTGGGGTCCTGCGAGGAGGGCAACACGGTGGTTAGCAGACGTAAACTCCGCCAACCCAAGCTTCCCGAGGCTGATGATTGCGCAGCAACCTTTTCATGCACCATCCGTTTCAAAACATTTTCAGGGTGGGACCATGGTGGGTTAAAGTGTCACAAGCATTTCGTGCAACACAGGAATGTGCACTTGAGGTCCCGAACTCAAGACCACAAAGAAAACACACAATTTTACTTCATTCAAAACACTGCCGTGCTGGAGTAACAAACACACCATTTCCAACGCAAACTGCATAACTATGGTATAAAAATTACTCCCATCTCCCCTCACGGGAACCCCTGTGTAGATGCGACGCATAGGGGGTTCCGTTGTTGCTTCCGTTAGGTTGATTCTCCCATCGCGTGAAGCGTGCCGTGAACCCCCTGCCGCAGCTATGACGCAACGTGGCGCGGCTATGACGAAGCACGATCCAACACAATCCACTTTAATCCAATCCAATCCAATCCAATGCCCCTCGCGAGAGAGTGTTCGCTATCGGAGAGGAGAGGGGGTGAGCAGCGGAGAGCGCAGCTCGCGTGGCGAGGAGAATGGGGGAGGGGTGTGGACGGACAACGACAACGCCGTAGGGAGGGACAAGGCGAGTGAATGAGACGCCGTCGCATCTAAAACTCGTGAAATAAACGACGATGTGATGACACGATTCTTTACAGTGGACTAAAGCCTCACTAGCCTGGTACGTGCCACCAATCAGTGGCTCCCTCTTATAACATTAGAACTAATTCTCTATCGGATCTCCCCTTGCAGATCTTCGCAGTCAGCAGCAACTCCGCCACTAATTCAATATCGGATCTCACCTTGCAGAACTTCACAGTCAGCAGCAATTCCACCCACCCCCTTTCTAAAACGCATTTGGTTGGGCCGAAGTTTTTAGATCTAGCCCAACAATATTTTAAGAAAAAGTTTCGCCTTCAAGGCACAAATGGAACTCAAAGCTGTAAAGCCCCACTGGTTACTGAGTATCATGCAATTTCATTCCAGCCAGAGGCTTCGCTGACAACACGCCATGCTCATTCCTTTGGGACAGGTAGGGTTCATTCTCATAAGGCCAAAAACTGTACTGTATTTCCCTGATTTTAATGTAAACATTTTCTCTGAAAAAATTACTTATTATTCTAGAGTAACAGAGAGCTGTCCTAATAATTCTGTATGTTTCTTGATTGTGGAAATTAGTGCACCTTAGAACTGAAAAAATACCATACACAGCAAAATGCAGAAATTTTTTCTTGCCCTGTATTCCACCTGTACTTCTGTAAAACCATGTTTCACCATCCTTTCTTTCTTTTTTTGAGGTCTTTCATCCTGTATGAATTTCTATGCTCTGATGGACTAAAATGTAACCCGCTATATCGGCCTAAGCACTGCCCCCCCCCCCCCTCCCCCTCTCTCTCTCGCACGCACGCGCCCACACATGCACACACACACAAAGCAATCAATTTTCTTCCGCATTCCATTCGGAGTGTCTCAAAATGAGCCACTCCGCCATGCATGTGCGGGAGGGAGGCACTCCCACCTGCTGCTGGAGTCCTTCACGTTGGCAGCGTCAGATCCTTTGGCACTGCGAAGGAGGATCCCAAGGCACTCCGTCTTGCCCAACGCCGCTGCAGCGGTGCACGCGCACGTGTGAGGGACCAGAAATAAGACGAATGCACTGACCGTCACATCATTGGACTGACACCATCCGCTTCTCTGTTAACTTTTTCATTTCAGCAACCACAAATGCTTTTCAAAAACCCCAACCACTAACTCTTGCTTGTGATAAGAAATGGCGGTCGAACTTCTTCAGAGAAAGTTGGGTGCAGAAAATGCACAAAGCAAGAAGAGTAAGCCCGCAAATAAGTTGGCATTCATGGCATGTGGAAAGCAACCCCATCCATCCGTGGTCCCTCCCCTAGCAGGGGCACTTGGCGGACAACCCTACAGACACATCTGGCAACAAGGAAATCATCATACTAGTGAACACTTAACAGCGACAAGGAAAAGAGGCGACGAAACACACACTAGAACTTCAACTCAGTTTCTGCACACGCGCTCAGGTTCTGCACACGCTTCTGCTCAGGTTCTGCACACGCGCATCCTGTACAGGTCTTCCTCGCAGACAGAACGGGAAATTTTTGAGGCCTTCATGACAAACAGAGAAAGGGAAAGGTGCATCAGTTCACCATCCTTGGCACTGTCTGCAAAGGAAATCGGTTTTTTGGAGAGGGGAGCAGGTTGTGCACGGGTGAGGGGTGATAGCCGAACACACGTGTAAGTTTAATTTACGCCGAGTGTTATTGGCGGGCACTGTGAGGTGGCTCTGTTATATGAGCAAGTGTGACGAGTGCGATTCTATTTTATTTTATTTTGTTTGTGTTCGCTGCTCTTTTTACCCTTTCCACGTTTCATGTACATATAGCCTTTTTTCGTGGTTCTGTTGCATAAACTGAGTTGAAGTTCTAGCGTGTGTTTCGTCGCCTCTTTTCCTTGTCGCTGTTAAGTGTTCGCTAGTATGATGATTTCCTTAGTCAGTAACCAACATGCCCAACTTACCGCCTTAGTTGGCAACAAGGAATTGGCCGTCATTTTCGGCTGCTCTAGTGCAGCAGCAATCTGTCTTTCTGGCCTGGCTGTTTCCAGCAGTGGAGAAATCCACAGGCCACGATGGATTTTTAAAATTTCCCTCGCCTCCCCCAACCCGAACATTTTTTGTACTTCTCATCGGCCCTTGTGGGCTTGGTTCCCCCCCCCCCCCCCCCCCCCCCCCCCCCCCCCCGGACTACTCACCGGCGGCGTGCAGCGGGGTGGCCCCCGTGCGGGGGCTGCGGCCCGTGGGGCGCGCCCCGTGCAGCAGCAGCAGGCGCAGGCAGGCCGTCCTGCCCAGCAGGGCGCTCAGGGCCAGGGGGCTCCAGCCCTGCTCCTCCTCCACACACTCCAGCACCGCCTCCCCCCCCACCGACAGCAGCGCCTGCAGGCAGCCGCAGTGGCCGCCCACCACCTGCAACAAGGGACAGTCACCACACATCGTCCCCCTCCACTGCGGGACAAACCTCCAATCCTGCGCAGCCAGCGTCCATTCTTTGGCCACCCTAATCCTCTAAATTCATCCCTGCATCGGGTTAACCGCCTTCCCCTACTTCTAGTCTCGACTCTCGATCCAGCAAACGGCAAACCAAACGTCGGTCCCTCAACCGAAGTGGTGTTCGTTTATTCCAGACCCACCATGTCGCAACTCATTCAGCGTGGGCCCCTTTTTGCGAGTTTGTCTTATCCATGCAAATGTTTCATTGAAGAAAAAGAAAAAAGGGGGGACGAGTAGAGCAGAGCCCTTTGCAGTTGCCAAGCAACTCACCGCAAGGTGAAGTGGTGTCAACCCATTGCAGGCCTTTGTTCTTCCCACTTCTTCAGCAGTCATCACAGATAAAACCTGCACAAGGAAGATTCGTCCACACACACACACAAAAAAGAGAGAGAGATGGAAGAAAAAAGAAGATATTTCCTTGCTTGACACGAGCACTGTGCATCAAAAAAGCGGATCTCTTCCTCTAATTCGAACTTAGTAGTGAGGAGGAAATATGTTTCAATTCACGAAAAGTCACCTAAAAACTTGTCATGTATTTGAGTTCCCCATTTTGTATTCTATGCATCCCCAAAGTTTTTTTTCCACGTAAAAATAAACCTGGATTACTTTGGTCAAAGCTGACTGAACTATGTACCGTATAAACCGGATTATAGGTCGACCCGGTATATAGGTCGACCCCCTACCTTGAGGTGGGAAAATTTGACAAAAAAGAATAATTCGGCACAAAAGCGCACTCACAATGTCTATATTTATTTTCGATGCCCGTCCGTCACTGCCACTCACTATGCCTGCCGAAGTCACTCGTTCGAGCTGTCAGAGTCGTCCGAGGGTCATCTTCCATGCCATCAGGCGCGTTGCTGATGGAGCACTTCCTGAACGCTCGTGTAACCATGTCGTCGGGCAGCCACTGCCCAGAGAAGGACACCCAGCATGCCACGGTCGCAACCGGCCCGTATAGGTCTTTGTTGTCGCCGGCTATCCACTCATTGTACAGTTCGCGGAGCCGGTGCGCGCATGGCCTCCGGAGCGATCGTGAGCGAAGTTCCCGGACGAAGTTCCCGGACGAAGTCCGCCACTTTGTTCTCCAACTCGGGGTGGACCGCTTGACGTCCACGGAACGATCAGTTTCGGGGGTTGCACGCGCACAGCTTGGCTTTTTGGCTCCCCCAGTACCGCACACTTTTCTCCGAAACGTCTAACTGGCGTTGCGCCGCCATATTCCCATTCTGCTCGGTGACTCAATCGCCGTCAGCTTAAACGCCGCGGTGAACTGGCGTCAACTGCCGCCACTCATCTCGGAACAGAGACGTACAGAAATGTATGCACGCACGCGTAATAGACGAGTAAAAGACGAAAAACTAGAGAAAAGCGAAATCAAATAAGGCCTGATAGTGCGAGAGAGCAGTCCGACTGGTCTGACACGAATGGCGATGGCGACGGACTACGCTTGCACATTGTTGCCAGACAACGATTTACATTCTGCCAATGACCGCTATATAAGACGAGGGGTGACATTTGTGCGGATTTTTCTGGAAAAAAACTCGACTTATATTCCGGTTTATACGGTATGTTTGTTTCTTGAAGTAAGGGCAGTCTAAGATAATTGTGCTGTCAAATTTCAATGAATGCTCCCATACGCTTGGAACAACTTAGACGTTTCATCGAGGCATCCAAGGCAGACATAAAAACCAGGTCAATACACTCCTTTTCAACTTCATCAATTTGCACACTCTAAATTTGTTAAAAAAGTTGCAATGCATTCAAAGTTGCTACTAAATTAGAATAATTGCTCCCCTAAGATTGCAACACAAAATTTTGCAAGCCCTGGCATCTGTCTGAACAAGACGCCAACGCTGTGCTGGAGGTCTCACGCGAGGCTTCGGCCGACAATGAAAGATTCGGTGCAGTGACATTCACTTCCACTCCTCACCAGCAGAGTGTGCCGAATGTGCACCTCTTCCCTTTCACCGTGCAAAAAGTGTGGACTGAGGATTTTGAAACCCTACTGGCGTGCCACAACAAGTGCTACATACAACGAAAAGAACCTCTGCCCCCCCAAGTGGTGGTGAGGGGCACTCACGGTGGCCAGGGGCACGGTGAACCCCTGTGCGGCCAGGTGGTGCAGGGCGGAGTAGCCCGAGCGGTCGTGGGTGGCCGGCCGGGCGCCGTGCTCGAGCAGGGTGGCCAGGGCGCGGCACTCGGGGTCCCCCGAGGCGGCCGCCAGCTGCAGCGGGGTGCGGCCCTCGCAGTCCGCCCGGTCCACCTCGCAGCCCAGCTGCAGCAGCGACAGCAGGCAGCCCCCGCCACCCCCTTGCTGCTGCTGCAGGCCCCCGCCCACGCTGTAGTGCAGGGGAAGCCTGCAGGGGAGGGAGGGGAACGCCGTTGTCCCACGATGAGAAGGCAGGAGGTGCACGGCACTCGTCCCTCTCATCCCGACTGGCTCTACGAGCAAAAACTTGTCCACACGCACGTCGTGGCACACAATCCCCACGGAGGAGTGTGTCCCCCATTAGGTGGCAAGATGCACGCCTGTCACCCAATTGGTGCAGAGATTTAGCACCGAACTCTGCGCTGAACGCAAGCCACAAGAGCACCTGTAAGTAACAGGTCAGCCAGCCGCTAGGGAGACCAAGGGGATGAGGAGCAGATGCAAAAGCTGCCTCTAATTCCCAGAAATATAATGGCCTCTCATGCCCCCCCCCCCCCCCCCCCCCCCCCCCCCCTTCTTTTCTTTCCCTCTTTTCAGTTTCCGGTCTCAGTTGAGGATGATGGGTAACCTTTCAAGGAAAGCAGAAGGGCAGCAGCAGCAAAAACAACAAGAGCTGGTGGACTGACACTTGGTACGCTGCATCCTTTCCTTTGGCAGTGGTTGGCATAAGGTGCCAGGGGTCAGTTGCAACAAAGCGAAGTTGTTGTGCAGTGTGTTCGTGGACTGCAGTGCTTGCTGTCAAAATGAGCCCAGCATGTACAAAGCCAGGAAAAGGGGCAGCAAAAGGAAAGACTTCAAACAGCAAAGATTGCTTATTGTGCAGCTGACACATTAAGTGGAGAAACTGTTTATAACAACGCAGCGGCATAAGAAGCAGTGATACATCACAGGCATTCTTTAGAATGCAACTTTTCAGCAAATTTTCTTGAACAGAAACAAAGCTTCTGATCAAGTCAGCACACTTCAAGCACTAATCGCTGGGTCACCCCAACTGCACTTGGAATTATTGCAGGGACATCGATTTTCTATATTTCTCAACACAAATAAAATTTTGAGAATTTTGACAGCTGCCATGGCAAACATGTCACAGTGCATTAGTCAGGCCTTGCAGTACAGTGTAGACCGCTTATAACGTATGTCGCGGGAGCCGCAAAAATCCGCACTATAAGCGGTACCGCACTATAACCAAAACGTGCGCGAATTCAACCAAATCGCCACCTACCTCTCAAGCCATCCTAAATTTGTCACCCAAACGCACAGCACCTAAAAACAAAGGCAGGGTCTTTATTTCGTATTATTTTTAACATCAGCCGCTGCTGCAGGGTCTCACATTGCAAAAGCGCGGTCTTACAAACGGCGAGTGCGGCTTTAACTTCCATTGTGTTTGTGTTTTGAAAGACCATGGCTGCATTTTTTGCATCTGTGAAGATGCCGCAGGACATGATAAGAAAGGCCGGCGGGATTTTTTTTTTTACCCCACCTTGTGTTCACGATGCCGAAGGCGGCTGCTTATCAGCGCAACGTACTGGTCGTGGAAACCTTCGCGCGGCTCGCTTGTTCGGAAAGAGCGGTGGCTTATCTGCACAATGTTCTAAAGTGTGAACCGCATGGAGCGATTCCTCGCGAAAACGTGCAGCGCACGCCCCAGGCGCGGCGACGCCGGCGCGGATACTGTGTGCGGCGCAGGCAGCTCCAGCGACAACTTCTAACTGCTCGCTGAAATGCCGTACGAGGCGCAAGCAAAGATGCTAATGCAGGAAAAGAGCTGATAATGTGACCGCAAAGTGGAATATAAACTGCCATCCACGCTGCTTGTGAAAGCGCCCATCAAAAAATACCGCGGTGGTAAGCCTAAACTAAAGTCCCTTTATGTGATCGAGGGACTTTAGCCTAAACACCTCTGGCGCGGCTAGCCGGCTCGGGGCGCTTCGAATCTCCCGCCATTAGGTGCGCGTCTTTCCATTGGTGCAAGTCGTCAGGCTCCTCCCACTGCCACGCGAAGAAGCCACCGCGAGCGCGGAATCGTAGACGCGAGCATGAAAAAAACGCACGCGCAACGCCGATGTGCACAATTCGTGTGCGAAAACGGGCCATGCGGTTCACGATTAATAGAAACAACTTGCCACGCGCGGATGGGGAGTCGGTCGCTATCTTCCGAGGTGCATCAAGCAAGGACAGCTGTGGTTATCACGTACGCGTGAACTAAAGGGTGCCTATTTTTTTTTTCTGTGTCGAAGTTAGGGGAGAGCAAGGGGTGCGCGCTGCGTCAGATGGCCGATTTCATCATTTCTTTTTTTCTTCTGCTACCCTAAAACGATGCCCCAGCTGCGCCGGTCGATCAGCAGACCCGCCGAAAAACCGCACTATAAACGGTATTGTGGTTCGCCCAACCGCATCTTAAGCGGTATGCTTATGCATTAAGTTTTATGGGAGGCAAACCGGTGGTCACAAAAACCCGCGTTATATCCGGTCCCGCACTATAAGCGGTTACGTTATAAATGGTCTACACTGTACCTGGAAGTCTGGCTAATGTCAATATTCAGCACTACTGACTAGCAACAAAAGCAGTCTGGGTACATTTGCTTACCTTCCAAAGCTATCACAGGCAAAGCAGTCAGCGCCTTGACTAATGAGCAACTCCAGAGTCTCTTGATTGCTGCAAACAAAAAAGATGGACAGTTAGGGTAGGGTGCACACACCGCCATACGAAAAGACAGGACCAGAACAGGCAAAAGCAGTCACCTGACAACATTTCCGAAGACCTTACAAGAGGAACAACCACTAGGAAAAAGGGGAAAAAATAAGCAAATACTTCCATCTGAATGAAGCTCACATGCTGGAAGGGTGAGGAAAAAAAATGCTTATTGGAGCCGTGCTGCTTAATTTAGAATTCTCAGGACAGTGGCGTGCAATACACCATCAAGCGTGCCACACAATCAGACCTAGATAACCTTTCACACACCACCCTGACACAGTTGTATAAGACACTCAAGATGAGAAGATGGGATCCCTTGCAAAAGTGCACAGCCACCTTCCTCGCCTCAACATTACTGTATCGTATAACCCAGCTCCCACATCCATCTACTCGTGCATGCTGTCTGCACCTAGTCTTGAAGTGAATTCCATCGCACTATAACTGCTTCCTGCGTGCATCGGATTAGCTATAGGTGGTATTCACTGGCGAGGCACGCATGCAGGCAACCATGTGAGTGTGCCGTTACTGGTTACATGGGGCTTTGCGGGACGGTGGTACTTGTCTGTGCTAAGCACATGATGTGTGTTGGACGTTCCAAACCCCACCGAACGCAAAGTAATGCCTCGAGTCCAATGCGAGTGCGATTAATAACATCTCTGCTGACACCACCATTGAGAATCGAGTTGAAACAGAGCAGACGACGGGTGCCAGTGTTTTTTTTCTTCGGCGTGCGGGCACAGTAGCACAAGCCGCGCCATGTCCGTAGCACATCGGCGATGTCCGTGGCCGTTTTTAATGTTGCCAAGCAAAGAAATTGACAGCTGCATTCTTCAATGAATACCACCTACACGTCTCACTTGACTTGGTAGCTTGCACCCGTCCCCGCCACTATATACTCACCCGCCATAAGCGGCAAAATGCACGGCTGTGCGACCCTGGTCGTCCCTGGCCTCCAGCTTGGCACCCGCATGGAGCAGCTTGCGGCAGCAGTCAGTGTAGCCGCCCACGGCAGCCCAATGCAGTGGTGTCATCCCCGCAGAGCCATGGCTGCACAAGCCAAACGGGGAAAGAGGCCCTTTTCAGTGACACAGCAATCCATAATACAAGCCACAATCCTCTTTCTCAAGGACAAGCGGAATTCCAAGACACAAACCTCCTCCTAAAGAACTAGCGGCACACGCAAGGTTCATGCCAAACTTCTGCAGCAGCACAACACTGTTAACAGTTTCCGATGCCTTTTGGCCTCAGCCAATGAGCACATGGTGGGCACAAAGCCATGGTGGAGGGAATTCGAGACCTAGAAAAAAAGTAACTTTTTTTTTGCTGGGTATCACATTATACCACACAAAAAAGAAAACAACATTACCAACCAAAAGTAACATGAGAAAGAGTGGTGTGATGACTCTGAAGCTTTGGTAGAGAAAAACGAAAGACAGAGTCCAGGACAGTGCTGTTATTCGTATTACATTTTTTCCCACTAATTCTTTGAGTAATTGGTCAATGGGCACTAAAGGGACAATCAATCGCTGAAACTTTGGCTTAGCAACGGGCTCGCAATTTGTCAAAGTTAGAAATGATGGTGCCATTTTTTTTTCAGTTGTTCAAACCCCAACAAGAATCACAAATAAAGGGGAGGGAGGGAGGGAAGGACCATTTTTTTTCGAACCACTGATCTCATTCTTGGTGCTGTGCCAACGTTTATCACTGAGCTTCATAAATACAAGATGCAAATATTTAAGGTTCGGGCTTATACGCTCATGCATGAAATTAAACACTGATAGCCGAAGGCGAATGGGAGTGGAACTGCTCAAGCGGTGCTAGTGCTGCTTTAACGTGCACGGTAGCAGACACATGCTTCTAACGCGCCTGCCCATAGCGTCACACACCACGTATCCCCGGTGTCACCTCGCAACCCATTTTCTTGCTCGCATGGCACTCTTTCTGTCTATGACCTTGATTGAGAGCCCTCACACTTTGACAGGATGATGTAAAGGGGACCCAGCAACAAGCTTTGAGCAGTGCAAATAAACCTGTGCGACATTTAGATTACGCTGGCAGGAATACCCAAGCCAAATACTACACGTGCACATGAAGCGGTGAGTTTGAAAATCACTGCCAAAAACGTGGAAAACCAATTGTGCTCTCTTCATTTTCCCTCATTATGCCCCACTGGCACCGCTTTATTTACGTCATTACAGCAGTAGCTGCCTTATTGGCTGTTGCTGGTTAACTTCGCTTATTTCTCGCATTTCCTGTGACGATCCGCCGTCGTCAGTGCTGTGCATCAACCTCTTCTATGCCTGAACACGTACCAACAGTTTTGGCTTTTTTTGCGTGTTTTGAGTGTGCGCAGAGTTTGCTTGACAAACCCAATACTTCCCTTTCAATTAGACCACTCAACAACAAACATTTATTGCTTCAAAAACTCCTTACCCGCCTGAGCGTGCGCTTGTTAGCAGGCAGCCATGCCTGCTTTTTTTGTCGCACCAGAACGGGAATAGACCCCTCCATGTTGCGCAGAAAAGGAGAAAACTCCCCGGCCTGTGATATATCGAAGGCTGCCGAAGAGAACGCCACTAGCTGCCCCACTCTCCGGGAGAGAGTGCGCAGCTTCTGGTGCGTAGTCCACAGTCGATTTGTGAGGGAACAATTATGCGCAATTTCTCATCACACACAGCTTTGGTGATAGAGAACGGATTTTCATAATTCTTGCGAGAGGAGATTGCCCAGACAATAGACTTTATTCCTAAATGCATTATGAGTGATCGGTGGTAAGTGCTGCAGGGCCTCCTTAGTTTTCCGATGCCATGCATTGTTGATCAGCAAGCTTCACACACCTGCAACACAATTGTCAAAGTATGGGCATCTACGCTCACACGTAAAGTGAACGTGCTCTTCAGCAAAGCAGCCTTTTCGCTTGCTGCCAATGCTTGCCCAATCCCATGCCAAACAGAAAAGATAAGAAGAGAAGCAGAAATATAGAAACAAAGAATGACAATGTAGGGGTGTTTCCTTCGAAGAATGTGGCCTTTTGAAGGCCCTTAAATTTCTTCACAGACCCCTTCCTCCATGGAGTACCACAAAGCTCAACTACGAATTTTTAAAGCAACTGTGCACTGGCTTCCACATGTGTGGGAGCCAAGAGGAAAGAAGACCAGAGAGAAACAGAATGACCAATTGGTGGAGACCTCTACTAAGAAGTGTTGGTTTTTGCTAGCCCTCAAAATTTTTTTCCGCAGACGTGCACTCGATAAATGCCAAGTACCAACGAGGCACCTCCTAGAAATGGCTTCCCAGGATGAAAAGGAGATGAAGAGGAAAGGGAGGAAGAAAAAGAGGAGTGCAACGCACGTGTCGCAGGCAGCCCCCGCCAGCAGCAGCCCCCCGAGCAGCAGGTCGTGGCCGTGCCGGGCGGCGACGTGCAGCGCGGTGCACCCCTGGGCATCGGGGGCGTCCACGCGGGCCCCGGCCTCGAGCAGGGTCTGGGCGCGGCTGCAGCGGCCGTGGATGGCCGCCATGTGCAGCGCGCTGCGGCCGTCCCCGCTGGCCACGTTCACTAGGGATGGGCCCCCCCGGTGGCGCAGCAGCACCTCCAGGCAGCCCGCTCCGTGGGTCGAGGCCGCCGCATAGTGCAGGGGCGTCTGCACGCATACCAGGCCGGGGAAGGAGAGGGGCGCTTTCACAAGACACCCTACACTCGTGCAACCAATGCGCAGCCACCCTCATCCGAAGAACATCCAGTGTTGCCTCAATAGAGAGGATACACCACAGCCAGTGCCAAGAAAAGTAGTGGAGCAGTGGGATAAAAAGAATTCAGGGTTAATCTTAATTCAAAATAACTGGCAAGAGCCCAGAATGTCATGACGGGTGATGGTTGTAGCCATACACAGAAGATCATGATTCTGCTCAGTGCTGTGCTAGACGATGCATAGGGACAACGGTTCTTTGCCTTGTAAGGACACTCTTTTATCAAGGGGAGCGGGCGGTGGTGCTGCTTGTCGTTTCGCTCCGCTCTATCTAATGTGAGGGACGCTCAATGTTCCAGTTAGTGAGGAGCGAGTCAAACTGACTAACCCTGGTATTCTGAGTTCTTTCTCCACACGAGCCTCCAGTGGAGATTTTTGAAACTGATTTCTTGATGCACAAGCATTATGAAATCGTCATCTCAGTTGAGTGGATGGAGCAAATGGAGTGGAGGAGGGACTCAGATTACAGCCTTAAGAGGTGTTGAAATGTAATTTAATTAAAGCTGCATGAATACAAAATTTTTTAATACAAGCTGAATACAAATAAGGCAAGCTTAAAGAATGACACTGAACATCAAATAATTGAGGGAAGGAGTATCAAGCCACTACACAACCTTCACTTTGGCACTTTCGAACATCGCTGTTATACTGAAAATGACTAAAATCAGTTAGTAGTAAGTAAATGCAAAAAGTGTAGCTGCACAAAAAAATATCAAAAGTGGAGCCCCTTCATTGTGTTTAGAAGAATGGACCACAGTCAAACCCCGCAATAATAGACCCACCAGGGAAAACCAAAAAATTCGCTTTTGTGGGAATTTTGTTGCCGTGAAAATGAGACAAACGACAGCAAAATCGCCCACAAACGGAAAATTAATTTCTGAAAGTCGGCAATATTATTTTGCGAGCCTTACCTTACAGCAACTTCACAGCTCAGCTCTCGCACTACAAGAAGTGCTTCATTACTAGTTGTGTGCACCTAAGAACGACCAAATCATGTCAAACGCATCCAAAACACCCCATGGGTTCGCCTTTCCTGCACGGTTTTCTCCCTGGTCCTCGGTCCCGAGCATGCAGAAGTAGTCCAGCTTTTTCTGTTGACAAACTTTGCCAGACAGTGGCACCTCATTGTTCCAATGCTGTCCAAAAAAACTAAGTGAGCACTGTTTTGCTGACGTCCAGAAAGGCCCCAGCCGTAACTGTATTGTTATGCGCACGTGCACCATTAACGAGTGGTTTCCTTGCCTTTCAAAATGGCAGAGCTAGCTGGAGGTGGTTCCAAACTTGTCGGCGCTATCCTTTCTTCTTCCATTTGGGCCACTGACTTGGGCAATGATGGCTGGCTTATCTTGTAGCGATAAAACTTCACTTTTGATTGAGAGCAAACGCGCCAACTGCCGCACATGCAACGAACGCTGTTCTGAGGTAGCCGGCTAGCGTAGCCCAAGCTAAAGACGTGCCGGAAGTCATTATGTGTCGCCTCCTGGTGGTGTCGCTGCGAGACTGCCTCCAAGGCCGCCTGTTGCATGTTCTTTTATGTAAACAAATATGGCGACGGCTATGCGAGCTGCTGTGGCAGAAGTCTACGCACTTCGAATCCCCCCCCCCCCCCCCCCCCCCCCCCCCCCCCCCAAAAAAAATGCATTATAGCACTTTTTAGACACTGTTAGCTTCAAATGAGTGATCGGACTTGCAGCGAATTTTTTTAACGCGGGATCGCTTTCCAAAAACATTTCATTGCCACGAGATATGAAATACATGGGCTTCTATGGACGTTCTTAGAGGTGCAAAAATATTTCGTTGCTGCGGAGCTTTCGTACCAGCAGGATTTCACTATCGTGGGGTTTGACTGTAAAACAATGTCTTCTGCCGTGTACATGGAGTCATGTCCTTTACCTCTGCGGGGTAGAATCAGTGTCAAATCGTCTTTTCAAATTTTCCTACGTAAACCTGCCAGCGCATTACAATTGTGAAAATACGGTACTACAGTGGACATGCAGGACACGTCACCGCTGCCGTACTTGTACGTTAGTGACTGCGAAAGGGTTAACGTTCTCTTCTCTCAATAATTTCTATAGCTGGCAACAAAAAAGTCACCACGAGAAGGAAAGGGAAAACAAAGAATGTGATTACTGTACGACCCACTTAGTGTGCCACTGCTTCATTCAAAGCCCGCTCACCTGCCCCCGGCAGTTGACGGCAGAGATGTGGGCGCCCGCGGCGAGCAGTTCGTCAGCAATGTCCTCCTTGCCGTTGAGGCAGGCTACGTGCAAAGGGCTGTTACCGAAGGCATTGGGTGAATCCACGTCGGCCCCAAGGCTCAGAAGCTGACGCAGGGCGCTCAGCCGCCCATTGGCTGCCGCGCAGTGCAGTGGAGTGTAGTACTGCCAGGAAAACAGAAAATGCACACATGCAATGCAGAAAACAGCCTTCTACTAACAACAACACTAAAGTAGAAAAAAAAAAACAATACACAACAAATTTGGTAACAAGCCAACAAAGACTTCAAAAGACTCGCACAAGGCGGTACGAGAGGTATGCAGTTCACCACTGTTTGCAAGATGTTTATTTCTGCATGAACTAGATCTCACCCTTCCAGTAAGGAGAGAAGCTGCAGTGGTGGACCCAAGCTTTTCAGTTTTTAAACGCCCATGCAGTTGGGTAGGGGAGAAGCCAAGTTTACACGAGCAGTGAACACGGGGATGCTGCAGGCACTGCGAATCCCCCAGCCCCACGTACGTCTTTGTCTCGCACGTTGACATCGGCTCCGTGGCTGACCAGAAGAGAGATCACTTCAGTGTGGCCCATGTACGCTGCCCAGTGGATGGCTCGGCGGTCCCGCTTGTCGAAGAAGTTGCACGTCGCCTTGTGCTGCAGCAGTAGCTCCACCATCTGGGCAGGGTGGCAAGCAACAGCAAGGCAGGAATTGAGTGCAACGACGCAAAAGGTACAGCAGCCAAGCACAATGCAATAAAACCTTTGTCCTGCCGACAATACCATTTATCAGGCTAATTAATGGTGGTAACGACTGTATGTGCAAGAAATCACAAGAGGAAACAAATTTACCCCAAACTGTTTCCTGACAACGAAGAGTGTAAACGGCGTGAACTACAGGTGACCAGAGCGAGAGCTGGACACAAGGACAGGAGCAGATGTTACAGTGGGCAGTGGGCGAGTCAGCGTCTCGCGCATCCACAAAATAACAATGCCGACGTACCGCCGCATGCCCGTTGTAGGCGGCATGGTGGAGACTGGTGCGCCCTGCCCGGTCCGAGATGTTGACGTTGTTCTGCAGGGGAATGATGAGCTCGGCACAGGAGACCGCGTTGTTGGCAGCGGCCACGTGCAGCGGAGTCTGCCAGAACTTGTCGCGCGCATTCACGTCAGCCTGGTGCCTGAGCAGCACTTCCACCGTCTTCTGCAAAAAAATGGGAGAAACAAACAGAATTAGGGTGGCCGCCTGGATTAACCATTTTCAGGCAATTTGGTTGATGCCATAAACATTACAGTGCGCAGTTTGCTAGTTCAACTTACTGTCGATAGATGGCAAGCCAATACATAATCCCCAAAAGGGAGCAAACTAAAGGTTGCTTTTTGAAACATGCATACAGCAAAAAAATTTTACAACTCAACCTATCGAAAAATTCTCGCTCTGAAGCCTCCTACACTGCAAAAAAAAAAAAAAAAAAAAAAAAAAAAAACACACTAGTAGTTTGCAAACCGTCATTTGCTTCTGCCTACATGTCACCACCACAGAGTACTATTCTTGGCACAAGACACAGCCTGAGGAAAGCAATGTGGGATTACTTGCGCAAATTGCAGTCTGGAGTCTCCAGGCCATGTTTCGACCACTCTCACTGCATTTACACGACTTCATTCAGTAGAAAAATCAATTCGAAAATACTGTACTCCTCTCTGCATCCTCCTCGCCAATTTCCTATGATATTTCGTATGACGCTCAAACGAGATGGCTGGGCTCGACTGCACTACTACTGCACGGCTCGCCTACCCTCCGACAGAATCAGTCGGCCCAGGGTTTAGTCGGCCGGTGGCCGGCGGTTCGTCGCAATTCATTTGCTCAGTTGAAATTAAGCCAAGACGTGATTTGTGCCTGGAAGATGTATCTTTAGCTTGTTAGTTTGTAGGCCGTGTCAAGCTCTACGTCCAAGTAGCTCCACAAAGGCGCACATGCGACGCTTCGCTAACTGGTACGCAAGTCGAAAAATATAAGGCCAATTAAAGGCCGGAGAAGAATCGATATAGGTACTAAGGAATTATAATCAACTCAAACTTTTATCGTACAGCGTAAGAGCAAGGTGCAGAAAGCACATTTTGCGCTGGGTGAACTAGCACAGCGGTCAGCAGCACGACCACACACTTGCGAACGCTTTCCTGCCTAAGCAACGCAATCGCTAGACATGAGATATTTGTGGGAATTTAGAAGATGCTTACTGCGCGAGCATTATTCAAGAAATAGTCATCTAAGCTGCTCAGCATGCTAAAACGAAATGAAATTGTAAACAGGCTATACAATATATACTTTGTATTCCCCCCCCCACCCCCCCCCCCTTCTACCCACCCCTGGCAACCCTGGCTTATGGCTGAGTAGTTTGGAGCACAAGGTATATTGTTTTGAAATTTGCTAGTTCAAATCCTCAATGCGCATGCTCTTTATTTTAAGTGGATTTATTTGTTTTTGGGCAATGTCTTGCATACTGCATTCACCATTTTTGCACTATAATGTTCACTGCTCAACGAGCAAGTTCGAAGAACGTGTGCGACGCGATGGCGAGTTCTCGTTGGCATGGTGTTGCCATAAACACCGACTGCTTGCAGACACAGACCCCAACCGGCCGACCCTTGGCCTGCTGCAAACGCATCTCTTAACTCTTTGAGGGTCGAATTTTTTCGCCAAATGCGACCCCCCAGGGTCGATTTTTATTGCTCATTTAAATTCTTTGCATGAATCTATTTCGAGAAAAAATTATAGTAATTTTTTAGGGTGACCGTAAAGTGACAAAAAAATCGTTTATGTTGCTACATATATGTGGTTTATTCATGAGTAACACAAGAAAAATTCTAAATAAAAACGAGAGAGTAACAAGCCAGCACCTTTTGAGTGAATCAAAATCAGATAGACATCAGTTTTGCGGGCGCAAAAAGCGGGAAACGCCTGGAGGACGATACCGAAACCAGCCGCTGCGCGTGCGTGAGAGCGCGCGGCCGGATGCGGGAGCGATAGACGGCGCACCGCTCCCAAAATACAAAAAAAAAAATGAGAACAGAGCCTCATCAGTTTCGCAGGTGACCTTGGTCTGCGGCAGGCGCGAGAAGCGAGAGGCGCCTGAGCGCCAGGTGGGCGATACCCAGCGTGCCCCCTCGTTAGCAGATGCGCAAACGATAGCCGGCGCGCCGCTGAAGTAAATCATAAAAAAATAAAAAGAAGAGCCATCGGCGCAAGAAAAAAATTTGACGTATTTCCGAAAGTGGCAGCGCATGCCAGGCAAGAAAAGTTGGCGAAAAAGGCGCGCTTTTTAAAGATATGAGCCATGCCATACATGTACGTCATTGACCATTTTGAAAGTGTTTGCCGACACCGTACATGCACGGCCGTGACCCTCAAAGGGTTAAGGTATGGGCACAAGCCAGGCAAGCTCCAAAGGTTGGGGTGAAGTGCATCGCATCTGAGCATCTCCGGTGACGCAGAAGGTGTTCATCCACTGCGCACGCCTCAGCTAGTGATTGCTACAATTCCAAACCATGCTGGCAGGCTTATCTGACGCATTTTGCAGCCGACAACATGGCAGAAGCGCGGTATACCAATTGCTGAAATATCGAGAATGCCCAGTTAACGATAACATCAAATGCCAAGCATGCTGTTTCGGTTCTGTGAAACTGGTTTGAATTGTACTCTTGGACTTCGTCCAATGAACATCTCATCTCGTATGCGTGTCCCAGCTGTTTGTTGGTGGGGCTGCCGCAAATGTCGCATGGTATTATTTATTTTTTCAGGATTTATAAATTAAATACTGTTTTATCGACCGGATAAACAATGAAAAATGTGTTCATTTGAGCCAGTCTATGCAATTCAAACAAAACCAGAAGTTTAGCAAATTCACTTAAGTGTCCCTTCAAATAGAACATCTTTCAGGTGGAGAAACGTTGCATGCATACAACATACAAGGCTGCAGTACACATCGACTTAGCGTTTAAAGCCCCCCAAACAATTGCCACTGAATGCTTCCACTTAGGGGCGCTTTTTATACGCGGGCACATGCATCTATTGTGAAGCGCACCCCTCAAAAGACATTTTTCGCGTGGAGCTACGTGCCCCATACAGCACGGTTTCCTCTTCGACTGCAGTGCAATGACACTAAATCGTTCAAGAGTCTCCTGATGCATTGCACAACACATGCAAAGCAACATAGTTGTTGAGCTTGGCGGCGGCTGCCAAGGGTTAAGGGGGCAGGTTGCGATGCAAAATTGGCCTGATTGGTTCATATGGCAGCAAGCAATTAACAGAGTCTACAAAAATTAACTGCAGCAAGGATATTACTAGACTAACTGACCCAACTAAAGTGCAGAATATTAAAGGAAAACAACCAAAATCCCATATCTGTCCTTACCTTCACATCTATGGGTTCCGGTCTCAGCTGATGTGTGTTGTCATCCTGCAAACACAGACATACACCAAAAAAATTTTAACAGGCTTCCAAAATTGCAAGAAGACAATTTATTGCAAACACTTTTTTTCTACATCACTTTTACACATTTTTTTGGAACTAATGGTGGTCTTATGTCCTTTAGGTTGCTTTAACACTTTCATGATCGTGCCTATTCCCATCGATAATATGCTATCGGTGAATACCAATTCAAATTTTGGCGCTCTCCGAGAGTTTCTGGACAGCTTACACCATCCAAATTGTAAAGGAGGTATTTTATCACTTTCGCTTTCGAGTTTCGATTGATTGTGGGGTTTAACGCGCCGATGCAACGCAGGCGATGAGGCGCGCCGTAGTGGAGGGCTCCGGATTAATTTTGACCACCTGGGGATCTTTAACGCGCGCCGAAATCTCGCACGCACGGGCGTTTTTGCTTTTCGCCTCTATCAGAAAAGCGGCCGCCGCGGCTGGGAATCGAACCCGCGACCTCTCGCTTTCGAGTTTCGTTTTTTCCCGCCGAGGGAGATTTTTAAATGTCCTTCGGAGGCGGGGAGATGAGCTCACGTGGTTTCAGTTATGGCGTCACCGCTGCTCGCCGATGCTTCGCGCAAACGGCGAATTTTGACATATTCCAATGTATCTGAGCTTGAATCTGTGCATGATGGTAGCAGCACAGACACGGAAGACGACTTCGATTCGTATAATTTAGTATGGACAGCGAACATGCGTCAAGTCGCCCTGGACCATCACCAGGTGTGTGCAGGTGAGTTTCGCTTTCTTCTCCGGTTGCTCTATCGAAGGGGACATGTTGTAAGCAGATCCTGCCCTGTTCTAAAGTCCACAGCTTTCATCTGCAGGGTGTCGACTTCGTTCCAGCTGCAATGAGAGTCGAGTTTTCTCCAAGAAGATGGCCTAAAGTTGACCTTGGCGTAGCACTCCGGAGTAGTGCGTTGCTGTTTGTGTTTATATTAATATTTTTGTATGTAAATAACTTTTGTACTTACACCACTCCTATTTGCAGTACTATTCTATAAGCATTTTGTGTTCAAAGTGTATATTTCAAATTGTTTTTATGTCTAGCGTGTGCAAAATAGCATTGAGGTTATCATCAATTTTTTTCTTTTTGTTACTTTGTTCTCCCATTTTTTTAAAAATAAAATTCCTAATGCATCTGCTTGAAATTATTACTGTTGGAAAGCTCCATTCTTCCTCTATCATTTCATAACTTACACTTTAGCATCCATCATTTTCTGTGGCAAAAATGAAATATTGCCTGGACTACCCAAAAACAACCGGTACGCACTAGTGTTTATGTAATTGTATGTATGTAAATAACTTTTGTACTTACAGAGCTCATTTTTGAAGTATTACTTTATAAGGCCCTTATGTTCAAATTGTATATTTAAAATTTTTTGTGTACCCTGTGCAAAGTGGCATTGATGTTTTCATCATTTTTTTGTAACTTTCTTTTGTTTTGATAACTTTTTAATAAAATTTGTAATAAATCTGTTGTTTCAAATTATTACTGTTAGCAAGTCCTATTCTTTCTCTATCATTTCGTATCTTACACTTCAGCATCAATCATTTCCTGTGGCAAGAAAAAAATATTTCCTGGAACACCCAAAAACAACCGATTTTTCCGCGGTCACGAAAAAGTTAATGCCCAGGGTGAAGCCTACCAATTCAATTTCAATTCAACCTTATTTCAATAATTTATACATTGCCACATTTCAGGGTCGTACTGCGCCATTTAGGAAATAGGCATCGCTGCATTGAGCACACACTTTATGCCTTCCAATAACAGTGCCACAATGAAAGTCATATTCACATTTGGGGTTTGACTCGTGCTGCCACACCTCAGCTACTTATGGTGCCATATAAGGGAGTGCCAGATTAATTCAGACCTGCCTGGGTTAACCTAAGCATACCGTGAACACATTTTATTTTTGTTTGTTTTTTCTCTCATATTTAAAAATGTCCTTCCACCCTTGCCTGTTTGCGAACCAGCAAGCAGAAAAATGCCTCCATCGTTACATAAAAGATTGACGTTTAGCCCGGCTGTCCATTCTTCCACAATGGCCTACAGAGGAAGAGAAGCAAGAGCAACCCCTCCTGAGTGTGTTCCTACGGCTAATGGACACGTCCAACAAGTTGCACAAGAGAGACTTTGGCATCCCCATGGAAGTTCGCATCTGAAGCCCCCCCCCGAGGGGCCATTACTAGCTCACTTTGCACCTTCCTCCCACACTAGTTGTCCCCAAGCGGCCTAGCGCCATCCCTTCCGATAAACGTTCCTTCAGTCCGTCAGCCTTGCCTCGTAGCCCGAGGCGCAGGCCCGGTGCAGCGGGGTGGCCCACTTGTTGTCCTTGGCGTTGACGCGGGCGCCGTGCGCCAGCAGCAGCGCGGCCACCTGGTGGAGGCCGCAGAAGGCGGCCGCGTGCAGCACGCTGCGCCGCTCCGAGTCCTGGTAGTTGGCCTCCTCCCCCTCCACAAGCAGCTCCTCCACTTCCGCCACATCGCCCTTGAACACCGCTTGCACCAGCTGGGGCTGATGGACCGAGAAGGAGAACAAGAAGAAGTAGAAGGAGAGTCGGGTCACTCGCCCGCCCTAAAATGACCCGCCAAGTGTTGACAGAAGACAACAGCAAGGTCACATCCTGTTAGTAGACACTGTCGTCTACGAAAGTAAAGTATGTAAACATTGTTTTTTTCTTCAAGGCTGGCATTGGCTTTGACATGACAGCTTTATGTGAGGCAACGGCCAGACGCACAGCACACTTTTCTTTAATGAAAAATGCTTCGAGGAAAATGCTTCGAGCGGTTTCTTGCGCTGCTCAAATATTGATACACGAGTTCCAAGCAGAATGTGTACGAAAAAATAAATATCCTGTGAGTTTTTGTTGCACAGTTCGCGGTTTTCTTTACGGTGCTAGAAACTGGCAGAATAGCTGCCGACCGGAACGTCCAGAAATTCGGTAAAAGTTCCAGACTGCAAAGGGCTGTGTGCTCAGGTAGTTTTTGTCCAAAAATTTTTACATCTTTAGAAATCAAGGTATTGATATTAGTACTGCTTGAAATTCAAAAGAAGTCTCCGACGCACCCTCAAGTCGGAAAAGAAAAGCAAATTATAAATCAATTCGCATCTTGTTAGACTGCTCATCCGGACTCAACGATTGCTCAATAAAAACATGCCCATTTGTATGGGACTTCAGAGCATGTTTATAATTGTTTAGAGGCACAAAAAAAGAACTAAGTTTGGTGACTTTTTTTTTAGTACTAACAGGACAAACATAGGAGAGGCAATAGGTCAAGCACTGAAATCGCGTCTCCAAGCTATAAGGATGAGAGTTGGATTTTAATGGTGCAAGGCGTCTCCAAGGTATAACAAACTATCCCAGCAACAAGTTCTTAAGCTCTGCAGGCACATGTATTAAAACCGACTACATCTAAGCACGCCCGAATAGAAACATTTTTCTTAAGTGTAAGATTATTTTTATTTGGCAACAAACTAGTATTTCGTTGCAAAACACAAAATGCAAGGTTAGTTTCCTGAAGTACAGTTTATTAACAGATGAAAAATTGCCAATTACTTCGTTGTGAACTAATTACACACGATAAAGCAACAATAGAACAAATTTAACACATTTTCAGATCATGGCTAATTTTTTCTTATCTACTGAATGACACTATAACCTGCTACGGGTCCAAATGTCATTTAAACTAAATGTCATTTGACGAATGCCATTCAGAATCCGCCATGCTCCACTACAAGTTCCATGGCATTTGTAAGCTTTAACTATCGCTCGTCGTGCAGCATGGCGCTGCTGCTGTCGAGTTCTGTTTTCACACAATAATGCAACTATCAAATTTAGCAGCAGTTTTTGACATTAAAATGATATCAAATTATCAATAATGCAAGCTTTGACACGGTTTTTGCTTAATTCTTAATCGCAATCGAGGTTTTTTGTGCTGTCTGGCCACAGGGGTTTGTCACTTGCTCGCACTGGTGCCGAGAGGACGGAATTATTACATCTTGATATCACAATTTAAGTGAACGAGAAGTAAACTAAGTCTCACAATTAAGCATATTTTGTTTGTTTTAAGTACGCCAGTAATGTATTTGTTTATGCTGCCTTGTAGCGCTGCGTGCGAGAGAGTGCTAGAAATGGCATTTGAGAGCCCAAATGTCTCTCTGGGTGCTCATTTGGCTCGAATGTCATTTGAGCTGAATGGCATTTCAAAACCCAGTGGAGCAGCACAACTTTGCATTTAAGTCAAATGACATTTGGTTGAAATGACATTCGGACGCTAGTGTAGCAGGGGTATCCATGGCACTGATCTACCGAGCGCGAAATAACGAGTTCGATTCATAACTGCAGCTGCCAATTTTCTAATAGCGGCAACACTAAAATGCTCACATGTCAATACTTCTGCACACACTTGAATTCTCCCAGTGGTCAAAATTAACCCATAACCTCTTACCACTACGTATTGAACAGCCCAGGTTTAGCTTTGGAGCTCAAACCCCCTTGATTTTATTTTTTTGTGTGTGTGCAGATAACATGAACCATAGAAAAGTATAATTCATAGGATAGGCACAACATTGCACAATCATCTGGAACTGAGTGCTAGCTTACCACCTATGAAACTAGATTGTTCATACATTTTTTTTCTTCGACGAGAGATGTCACCCATACAAGTGAGATTCTGGTTTACTTGGAGATAAAACTTTGCGAGTTCACAGAATGCCGATACTGTGAATGGATCGCGGCTACAACAGACAAAAAACATGAAAAAAAAAGGGGGGGGTGACCACCACTACGACCAAAGCTTTGCACATCACTGCGCTTCCTCGCCAACTGAAAACTTAAGCTGCAAAAAGGGTGCAGTGAACATTTAAAGCACGGCAGAAAACTATAGACACTTGCACGTAAGTATTTATCGTCATTACACCTGTCTTCGATTATATGGCGCCAAAGCGACTAGCATACAGGAAAAGGTTGCCTTTTTTTACGAATTTCAAAAGCCAGCCGAGCGAAACAACCTGAACGGGGAATTGAACGATAAGCAAACGGGGGGTGCTAAACATCTATGTTCCTGCCTGAAGCTAAATGACGATAGTCCCCCACAAACTTGGCCCCTTCAAGCTCGCTTACAGCACAGCAAGATGAACAGGCACACGTAATCTGGGGGATGAACAGGCACTAAGTTATAAACAGTAACTGTAGCGTGAACAACGACGTCGTCAGCTTTATCAATTAGCATGCAAATGCACAACGGTGGTGAAAACCGAAACAGAAGACCAGGCGAAAAGCGCTTTTGCTCATCGCGGATTTGTCGACAAAAGCACACAAGTGCCCAAATAGAGTCAATGCGCGTGGCATAACGGATTGTATGAATGCTCACAGAAAACAAAGCCATACGATCAGGAATTGTAAAAGCATTTTTTAACGCATGCGATATTGAGTGCGATGGCCGACCCCTGACCAGCTCGCCACAAGCCTGCACCCAGTCGCGCCGCAACTCTTGGAAGCTGTTTAGGGGCTGTATTGAGTACGCACTATAAATGACATAATACACGATTTAATAATAATGCTACCAAGTCATCCCAGCAGTACAAGCTTGCTGGGTGCCAAATCCGCTCGAAGCCACAGCGCTGAAACGCCGCCCCAGTGCGGGGCGCAGGCATTGTCGGAGTGAAGCCGCGCTGCTTGGTCGCACTCTTCCTAGCTAGAAACGCTCAAATAAGGTTCAATCACATCATTAGCGCTCGAACAACGTTGCGTAAAAGGAGCCACGTGCCTATCGATACAAATATTAAGCCTAATACGGCCGATGCCGCTGACTGACGCGAAACTGCTCGTGCACGCGCTCTTACCTCATCAAAGATCTGTCTGGTGACCATTTCACCCACCACACCACAACACTAACAACCTAACCACAAAAATAAACGGGAAGGCATCTTGTTTCCGTCGCCTCATCAACCAACCCACTTTGGTGCTCGTAGATGCGATATTGAATATATTGTATATTTTTAAAGATAAAAACAAGAGGGCGGTCCTGTCGGAAGTTTGCGATAAAAACGTACTAGCGGCACTTCCACCTTCGCGACTCGCTCGCTGTACCATTTGGCGAACATCAAGCGCGCATTAGCACTGCGTGGTTTGTGATTACGCCGCAGACAACACGCATAGAGTTAACCAACAGCGCCACAACATAAACCCGTTAGTGGCGCTGCTGGTCAACCGCCCAAGTTGGCTTGTAGCGCCCTAAAATTTGCTGGGTAAGAACACCGCGGGTAAAATTTTAGCCTTGGCGTTTTAGGCGCAGAGCACACTGTAGAAGTATAAGGAAGTGGATCACGCCCTGTCTTTACATAATACGGTAGCACTGTTAGCACTGTGGCATTCTCTTCAGAACGGAAGCACGTGGTACAAATGCACTCGCCTCCCCTCTCACTACGCACCCTCCTCTCCGTAACTTGTAAAATGCTGATGCCGTAGTCGTGCTCCGCTTACCGCGGTTTGCCCCAATGTTTCCGTGTGGGTTTCCTCAAGCGCAGCTTCGACTGAAACTGGACCACAGCGTCAACTGCCTACAAGAGTACGTATTCTGCAAGGCAAGTGCTAATACCCTAGCAGACGCTTCCTGTGTCAGTGCGTCTCGTTTTCATGGCGCGTGCAGGCACGCAGGTGAAGTCGTCCGCGAGTTGCGTAAATAATGGTACAAATTCTATAAAAAAGCACTGGTACTTCTGGCGGTATCACGCATACGGTCTACGTGCTGTCTACAAGCAGAAGCTTGTTTACGAATGGCCAACCATAGTTTGTTGATTTAATACATTTGCTTCCCCCTGCACTTGGTTCAGGCAGGTAAGCACAGCTGCTGTTACCCCTCTTGTTTGCCTTGTACGTCACCGCGTGTCGACTTTCTTTTGCGCTAATAAATGACACTTGTACAATTTTAAAAATGCGGGTATTGGCAAACCATTCGTCTGATCTTTAACCCTGCTCCATATGTCTCGCGGAAAGTGTTTTCTCCTCCAAATCCTGCTCTTGCGTGCTTGCTAATTACTTCATCGTTTTTCCTTCCTTATTTTCAGGTAACTGCGGGAAAGAAAGTTTCAACAATAGCACTTCCTTCAGCACCTCGCCCATTGTAAGGAAAAAGGGGGAACGAGAAGGAAGCTTCTAGAGAGCAAACTCTCATAATAGAACAAACATATACAAGGCGTGCCATGTTTCAGACAGGTCTTTTAATTCTGACCTCGTCTCCAAGAATCCTCACATCAAATGTATCTGCCTACCTGAAGGCTGCCAAAAACCTTGTCAACAAGACACTGTACATCAAGCTCGAACCCAACCGGCACCAACTGTGGCCCGTGCAACCACCCGTCTTCACGCCGTCCGAGTTGTCCCAGCTGCGGAAGCTCATTCCAGACATCTACTTCAAGGCTGCCGGAGTCTGCTCGCACCTGGACGTGCGCGTGCTCCAGAGTTGCTTCAAGGAGGCCGCTCGCAAGGAGACCCACGTGAAGCCGTCCTTCGATGTTGTGCTGACGGACGGAAGCCACGCCCGCTCGGACCTGGAGCTCTACTTGGGACACCAGTTCAGCAAGACGTGCACCCACTTCCACTGCCTCGACACCAAGCTGGTTGTCGGTGACAAGAACGACGAAAGCTTGAATGGTCTCAACCATGGTGCCAGCAACGGAGTTCCCAGCAATTCTACGTTCGAGACTTTTGAGAGTGTCTGCCTGGGAGGCACGTTTGATCGCTTGCACCTTGGCCACAAGGTGCTGCTCTCTGAGGCCGTCCTGCACGCTTCGGAGAAGCTGGTTGTCGGAGTGACGGACGGCAACATGCTCAAAGGTGGATTGTGAAGCCTCTCTTTGTTACGTTTTTGTGGGTTGGTGCTTGCCTCTTGTGGCAACCTACTGACTGTGCCTGTGAACAGGAAAACAGATTTAAATCTGTGGGGGGAAATTCATCTATCCACATGATGCGCGATGCGGAACATAAACCAGCCCTTACAGTAATGTTGCTACACCCTATTGCTGATTCACGGTGATACTCGGATGACGTGTAATCAATCTTTACAATTGAGATAAATAAATCAATCAAAACTACAAGTGCGAGAAAATTTGCGTCATGTTAGACAAGTTTTTATTAAGTGCACCACTTGATGTTTCTCCTGCCCTTATAAAGCAGCTCATAAACATGTGCACTAAAATAAGCTCTCCAAAGCAGAAATCATCAGCTGTCCACCTATCGGCTGAGATGTACCAAAAAAGTTCTTCGCTTTTTTTTTTTTTACTCTGTTCATTTCCATGTCACTCGTTGCCCTTGTGCATCTTTTCCTGCAGGCAGAAAAAAAAAGTGACATGCTTTTTAGTATATGGGCATCACATTTAGTGGCATTCAAAAAAAAATAATACAAAGGGCACTACAAAACACAGCAGGTGCCTACAACGTGTGCAGGCCATGGATGGCTCACTCCTAAATGGCACTGACAATTTAATTGCTTTTTAAGGCAGTGCTTCTATCTTGCATTTTATTTACTGTAGTTGTATTTTATTCTTTTAATGGGGGCCACGCGCATTCAAAAATGAATGGTTGAGAGAAGCAGTAAACAATCATAGATTTTATTGACTGTATCAGCTGTACAGATTTGCTTTCTTTTTTACCAATGAATAATTTGGGGCCGTAATAGGCTGAGAGAGTTCCTGCGTTTTTTTTTTTTTTTTTGCATACGTGTGTTATGGTTTGCGTACACGTTCTTCTCTTCTCCGTCTTACTCTCGCCCCCCTTGGCAGGTAAGCTACTATGGGAGCTGATAGAGCCCGTGGAGCTCCGCACAGCAGCCCTGCTGGACTTCCTGCGTGAAATTGATGCGACGCTGCACTATGATGTGGTGCCCATTTACAACCCGTATGGGCCGACCATCGAGGACAGCAGGTTGCAGTGCCTGTATGTTAGCGACGAAACCATGAAGGGAGGAAAGAGGGTCAATGAGGAGCGAGAGAAAAGGGTGAGTCTTGGTTTCAAACTCGGTGGTACCTGGCTCAGTGGTACCACTCAAGATGCGCGGAAAGGAGATGCGCTGAAAATGTATGTGTGTTGTTGATTCGTGAAAGTGAAATTGGGAATTGTTTTTAGTGCTTTCCATTTTGTTTTGCGATTCGAAAAGCAAATTTCTATCCGTAAGAGCTCAGTTCTGAGTAGCTAGCGGGTGAAGAAATATAAAAGCTGCTTACAGTTTGCCCAAAAATATAATTTGTGACCAGAAGTGCAGGTACTGTTGAATGTAGCAAGTATAGAGTGCTAATTATCCGTATTCTTCTCGAAAAATATTTCTATCCATAATCTTTCTATCCTTTTTGTCGGTGTGTGTTTGTTGTCCACACGTGGACGCAATCTCTCGTTTGCGGGGGTTTACTTGCTGGGCCTGATTTTTCGGTTTCCTTGCCCCTGACTTCCACACGAGGACACCTGCTTTTGTTGTGTGTTTGCACGAACATTTACCGTCCACTGCAGCTTGTCGCTGATAAAACGGAGGTTTGTTTGTCTCTTTGTCTCTGTATCAGTACTATGTTTGTCTCTTCAGAGGTTTCCTCCTATCTTATCTTTAAAGTGCTGCCTTGTTGCTTATATAGAGTGCTGCCCGCTATACCCGGCGACGCTGCTTGTTTGTTTCGTGATGTTTGCACAAGCTTTCAAGGTGAAGTCTGCCATGCGTAGACTCTTTTTGATAAACCTGCCTAGCAAGCGATAAGGGGGCAAGAAATGCCACTGTAGCAAAAAAGATATCTTTATCGCGGAGATTGCTTGTTCAAATTGAGATATTTCTCTGACTGCATCGAGCGAGCAGCACGTGTGTCCGGCTTATTACAAAGTTATCACAAAGATATCCTCAAGAGCATCAGAATACTAGTCCAGGATACAATCTTGCAGGCTTTTGCAGGGTCAGGTGTTAGTGTGTGGGTTACTACATCTGTAATATATGCATGTTTGCCGGAGAGAAGAAAGGTTTGGCACTGGACCATCATGTGGATTAGATAGCACGCCTTCTGGCATGTTTTCTTATGGGCCACCCAATACTCTATAAATGGTTGAATCCTATATATAGCTTGCACATGATGTCATCACAACCCTTTCCTGTGACCCACTTCCAGCTTTTCTAGTGCTCCGAAAGATGAGAGCACCAGATAAGTGTGCAGCCTTTCGCCGTGCTTGTGGGTCACAAACATTGTACCTATGGTGGCGTCAGTGCAAGTCGCCTATTACAAGTGGCCAGCCTGTTGAAGCTGAAATTCTCGGCACTTCAGTGTGGTCGTTCCTCAATTTGACGTTCACCGATTTGAGTGAGGAGTTTTAAAGGGATACCTTGTTTGTTTTTCTAGTGGAGGCAAAAACCTGAAATGCTTGGATATTGAGATTTTGGTGCATGTAAATGATTCTAAGGTGCCTTAAACTAATGTGTCCCCCTCCACTATGGCATTCCGAGTAGTTCAGCGTCTAAAACCCCATTCTGATCGTTTTCTTGAAGTTTGCAGCCTTAGACTTGGCTGCTCAGCTTCCTCTTAGCCATAGTTCATTTGGAATGAAGTTTCATGGTATTTATCTATACATCCTTGATCGAGGTCTCAGCTGTTATGTGCTCGATGCATTTATTTAGTTAGAACAGTAAGCGAGCTGTGACAAGTGAGTTTGTGATTCAGGGTAGCTGGTGTCGAAAAAACGGGTGTGAACAAAATGACATCAGCACGCGACGACATACTACACAAGGCGACACCGCATGTCTTCTTACGTAATATGTCCTCTTGTGTAGTTGTCATTTTGTTCACGTTTCGTTTTTCAGTATTTGAGCACTTTTCCATAGCTGCTTCTAGTCTGCAGAGCAAACTCTTGCCTTTGAGATTCGCGAGCCAAAGTCATTGAAAAAAGCTTCAGAAACCCTGTAGTGAGGCAAACAGCCCGTTGCAGTGTACCGCACAGGTGTGTAACGTCATATCTCTTGCTGCATCCCAGGGCATGCCTCCAATGGTCATCCGATCAGTGGGCCTAGCTGAGGACGTTTGCCGCAGCGATGGTGAGGAGTTCAAAGTGAGCTCGTCTTCACTCAGGCGGCGGCAACTGGGAACCATCCTCAATCCACCTAAGGTAGCGTGCCTTGCAGTATAGTACACACTTTTGCTTCAAAGCTGCTTGTTGAAGTGGTGCGTTACTCCATAGTGCAACAACATTGGCTCGGACAGTTACTAGTATAAGTATAAAAAGTATGAACTTTTATAGTGTAGTATCGACATTTATAAGTATAGTATAGGTTGTATTCACCGGCGAGGCACGCATGCAGGCAACCATGTGAGTGCGCCGTCACTGGTTACGTTGGGCTCTGCGGGATGGCGGTACTTGTCCGTGCTAAGCACATGATGTTTGTTGGACGTTCCAAACTCTACTCCACCAAACGCAAAGCAATGCCCCGACTCCAATGAGGTTGCAATTAATGCCATCTCTGTTGACACCACCGTTAAGAATCGGGCTAAAACAGAGCAGATGACACATGCCGATGTTTTTTCTTCTGCGGCGCGCGGGCGCAGTGGCACAAGCCGCACGATGTCCGTGGCGCTTCGGACATGTCCGTGGCCATTTGCAGTGTTGCCAAGCGAAGAAATTGACAGCTTAACTTTTCAGTGAATACAATCCACAAAAATAAGTTGGCCTGTACCGGCCGACTACAGTTCCATGAATACCAATACCACTTCAGCAGCAGTGGCGGTTTAATAACGCAAAAATTGCCGAAAGTGTGAGAGCAGGTGTTATTTACCCGTGCATTTTTCCAAGCTACAATTTTGTGACGTCGCAAATCATGAATGGCGAAAATGGATTGGGGAAGTAGAATATGTGTATGTGGGAACTTATACTCATGATGCATGTTTTTGAAAGGAGACGAACACAAATGTCAGCTAGCAAACATTGTAAAGCAAACTGTCGTACAATCACACACAGTAAGTTTTGTTTCAGTTTTGACTTTGGTCTTATGTTTTGCTTATTGGACAAGTGTGGTCAAAAGATTTAGTATGGGGGTGAATGCAAGAGCTATTGTTCTTTTTTGCTGCCAGGGTCAATGTATGTGACGACCAGCTGCAAAAGTCAGGTTATTGTTGCACTCTGCTGTGTGAGCATTCCAGTTGTAAGCTTTTTTATTTCCATGCTGGCCAACTGCACAGGTGTTTTCTGCCTGCCCTCATCATTAAACTGGCTTGGTTTTCTTCCTGATAGCATGTTCCTTATCTTGTTTTAGTATGTGTCCTTGTACGTAATTGGGAACTTGCAAGGAAACAGGACAGAGGAATGACAGCTCTAATTATTTATTTCTATACAAACAAAACATCATTTGTTGTCGAACAAAAGCTGAAGAAGGTACAGTAGTTGTGAGCTTTAATTTAAAACAAAGATATTCAGTCTTTAACATCCATTTTGTTAGATTCAAGCTTCAGTGTTGCGAATAAAAACAAAACAAAGTGTGTAAAAACTGAACTGCCATGCAAACGCAATTAAGGTTACAGCCAAAAATATAAAAAAAAATCTTGGAAAAATATGCATGTGGAGCAAAATATGCTGCTGTGGGGTATGGCTATAATGGATTGATTGGTAGGCTTCAGTGTTATATTGAATGGACGTAGTGTTGAGGAAAGATTCACATGGGCTTATATCTCACTCCAGTGCGGTAAGGCTGACTGAAGTTGGTTAGGCTCAAGTGGCAGAAACTAATCCGTAGCTTTCTGCTGTAGCACACCGCTTAGCCCGTGTGTACCTTTAGTATACTAAAACCAGTAGAAAAGGAGCTGCTTTGGGCAAATACTACGCTATGGGACAGTTCTGGTAATTCAATACTCACAGTGTGATAAGTGATAGCTTGGAGTCATGATCAATGCAAGGTTAAACATGGGCAGTGGTGAAATGCAAGTGGCCATGAATGCTGTGTTCCCATACATGGCACTGTAGAACAAGTAGAAGTTTCTATTTCTTAATTCAGCTGTATTCCTTACAGCCGGCAGATGTTCTAGGCATCCTGCAATCACTAAAGTAAGGGGTTGAAATCAACGTAAGGGGGAAAGATGTCTGAACAGTGCCTCCGTGCATACAACAGTAAGACACGTGAGGGGAACGTTTAGTCTTCACATAGTCACTGTCTCATTTCGCAGCCTTTTAAAAAAAATTTTGGCAGGAGCTGTGATCTGTCGACTTCTAGTTTGCTTTGCAGCATTGCAGACAGTGGCGCAATGGCAGTTTTCCACTTTGTGGCGAGTCTGCATCCTAGGTTGCTTTACCACCACGAAACTATTCTGATCACTATGGCACACCTTCTAAATCCCAATACGCAAATATGTTGTTTTAAATCTTCTTAGCTGTAAATGTGCACGTTTACAATTGACTGAATACATTAGGATATGTGGGATTTACCATTCACTTTCTCGCTCAGCAATCAGCGTCACTCAACCTGCACGACATCTGTGTGGCTTCTTCTCCCCCACAAACAAAGGAGGCAGAGCTAAGGTGTTCTTGAAACTTTGTGCAAGATTAGATACTCCGGGCAACTTCTCTCTCACCATGCTGAATCCGCCAAATGGGCTGCCACAACAACTACTGATAAGTGGTTGCGGCTTGTGTAACGGTGCCCTTATGGGAAATTTAACCATGCGCAAGTTCATTGAAAGACTATCAAACCCATGCACTCTAGAAGTTGAGACAAGGCTGTGAAAGGCATTGTAACACTTGATGGCTTTCGCTTCACACATTACTGGTGTGAGCTCGTAATTGTGCCCTGTTTTCAGGCCAAGCCGCATCTGCCCGACCGTCCATACCTGATCGGCCTGACCGGAGGCATCTGCACAGGCAAGAGCCACATCATCCAGACCCTGGAGTCCTTGGGTGCCACGGTGATCCAGTGCGACCCCCTGGGCCACGAGAGCTACCGACGGGGCACCCAGGCCTATGCCCGCATTGTGGAGACCTTCGGGGACAGAGTGGTCGCCCCGGACGGCAGCATTGACAGGAAGGCGCTCGGTGCTGTCATCTTTGGGGACGAGGTGAGGCCAGCTTACGGGGTCCAGGCTTGCTTTTAAGTGCACAGCACTTTAGGGTCCCGCCTTGTCGCCTTAGCTCATTTGCTGTCGCGCTGTCTAGCCACCGCCGCAATCAGGTGGTGTGGCGACGCAACGGGCCCAAACAGAGCCCCACGGCGCAGCGGTGTGACGGAACCAAACAGAGGCTTCGATAAACAAGTGGTTTACATAGTCATGACCGTTCGAAACTCCTGAATTGCTGGTGCTTGTCATACACCTCACCCATTGTTAGTGCAAAAAACAAAAATGCAGGTACATTAGAAGCAAAATATGTGTTAATAACCGGCAGCCCTCCTGTCCATTTAGTTAGGAACGCCCGTTGTGTTAGTTTTTATGATGGTAAGCGAAAAAAGTGGCCACCAGAAACGACGTGTTCCAAACTGCGCAGTAAGGCGCAGCACGTGTGGGTTTGAAGCAAGCACAAAAAGAACAGAACTCTTGCCCGTGCTGTTCCAGACAGGGGGCGGGTGAGCGCTGTGTAGACGGGAAATTTGAATTGCATTGAACTAACCTTCGTTTAATTAATTCATCAAGAGAGGAGTGATACGGAGGCCAAGAGTGTGATGGGCGGTAGCAGTGAGCGGATGACGGCGCCACAGCCCATTATGGCGAATCACTGTTCTGCACTTCTGACAGCTTTCATGTTGAGTGGAACGGCTTTAATTTTTTTAAGCTCGTTACGAATGCAGAGGAGGTGTTGAGGGCTAGAAGTATAGATTTTCATGTGAACATCGATTGCTGTCTCTCTGTAGTGCTTCCTTCTGCAGTATCAGTGCCCTGTATGATGTCAGACTAGGCTTTATCCATTTTCACATTCTTTACTGTGGGTAATTCAACCTGCTTGCCACTTTTGCAGATCTAAAACGCACTGGCAAGTGTGGCACTGCTTGGTCAATTTCCACTTTTCTTTAGTGCAGAGCACTTTGTGCCCGGTACCTGGGTTTGACGGAGGTGGCGTCGATATCTGCGTAACCGAGTGAGCGAACGAGGCACGGAAGGCAGGAAGAAAACGGAGAGGAGTGTCTGGAGAAAGTGTGAAGGGGATGGCGGCACACTCTGCTATAGTGTCACCTCTCTCACTGCCTCCCCCTAACCCTTTTGCCAGATGCCCCGTGTGCAATTGTGGTTCATCCGAACCACATAACATTTGCGCGAAAGGTTTAAACTTGATTTGCAACAGCATGCTCGGTGGCGGCGCCGCGCTGCAAAATAACAGTGGAGCAGCGTGCACCGCCGTGCATTTGCTGATCACGTGATCACGTTTTGAGACGCAGTAGATATGCGCCGTGATTGAGAAGACTGCAGTTCGCACTGTGCACAAATCACAAATTTCGTGTTACAGTGTATAGTAATCGCCAGTGCTTGCAGCATCATCATTAGTAGCAGTAGCAGCAGCAGCCTACGGTCTTTATTTTTAGTGTAGGCCCATCATGTGCTAAAAACGGCCTGACAGCGGAAGGTGCATCATTGGTCCACGTGCCCTCACCCCAGGACTTTTCTTATGCAGTGTGTAAACACACATTTCACTGTCAGACCCATCTTTAACAACGCACTGTTCAGTTATGGCGAAGAAGCAGATGTAAGGGGAAAAAAAGCTGGCATCTTTACAGGGTCTAGAAGTTCGTTTTGTGTGCTGGATCGTGTTGTGTAGAGGGACAAGGGTCATGTCTTGTGAACTATTGGTAGAGATTGAATGCGTGCCTCTGGGCTTCACCGGTGGAGTTTCTCAATGCCTGGTGGTACATGTTGTTGCTACTAGGGACACCCAGTAAACATATACCTGTATTAAAAAGCTGGTGGGCATTTTTGCCTGATTGAAATACCAGCTTATGTGGGTTGTAGACTAGTTACGCTTCCATAACCCATGCTTTGGAAGAAATGCTTCCAACCCTTGCTTTAAGTTTCAAAATTTTTCATGCAGGCCAAGAGGCAGCTGCTGAACTCAATTGTTTGGCCTGAAGTTTCACGGATCGTTGATGAGAGGATAGCAGAGCAAAGAAGAAAAGGTGCGTTCACTATGGATTGCTTTTCCTCTCAATACAGTAAAACCTTGTTACAAGAGACACTGTTGCAAGAGACACGTGGTTATAAGAGACATTTGAATAAAGGCGGTTTGGTTGGCTTTCCTATGTTCGCCATGTTAGCAACGTTGCATGCAAGAGACCTTGGTTGCAAGAGACACGTTTTTTGGTTCCCTTGAGTGTCTCTTGTAATGAGGTCTTACTGTAAAACAAATAAAGCAATGGAAACCCCCCAGCCACTTTTTGACAAAGTCTCCGAGATGTCACATAGTAATCTTGTTTGTGGCCACTGACCAAATCACCATAAATAAACATGACTAAAAGAGACTGCTAAAATGTTGAAAACAACAAACAAGAGACGTTGTGTGTGATCGTTTAATGGTGCTTAACGTGATCGTCTAGTGGTAGCGTTTCACCTCTCTGGAGTCTTGCTGCTCAAGTGCAGGAGTCTTGCAGCAGCAGAACTTAGTATTGCATGGAGAAACGTCTGTCTCCGCAATCTCTTTGCGCAGTGTAGTCCGTCAATATTGAGTATGAATGGTTGAAGAGTTCTGAAAGTCAGCAAAACTTTCGTGGCTGATCAGTTGCTTTTGACTGTCACAATTTTTTGTCCATCTTAATTGCGCACCAGTGTTGTGAAAGAGAAAGCCAAGCAACAGGGGCCAGTAGCCAGCTCCTCCATGGCTGAAAATAGGCCCAGGCACAAAGCAAGTCGCTAACCAAGCAACAGCTACTACAGACCGTTTAGTTCCTTCTCGTTAGCTAGTCTGCAGTATGGTCTAAAGGGGCTATGGAGACAATATACAACCTTGTTTAGTATGAGAGAAGTAGCCTTTGGTAATTCACTCAGCTCTATTCGAGCCAGGAAAGACATTTTTACCGTAAAAACCCGAATCCAAGACGACCCCGAATGCAAGACGAACCCTTAAGTGACAACAAGCAATTTTGGAAAAAAAGAAAAGAAAGCTTACATGCGTTTATTCCGAATCACTATCGCTGCTGACTTCCTTGTCACTGACTTCTTGCCAGAGAAGGTCATCTTCCGACCCGTCTAGCGCATTTGAAATGCCACATTTCTGGAACGAGCGAACGACCATGGTGTCCGGAATCCCGTGCCACGCATCCAAAATCCACCCCACAAGCTGAGACAGCGACGCGCGCTTCAGACGGCCCGTTGGAGTGAGCGCGTGGTCACCTTCTTGCATCCACTCGTTGTACAGGCACCTGACCCTGTCCTTAAAAGGCTTATTAATGCAAACATCCAGAGGCTGTAACTGGGAAGTCATCCCTCCTGGGATGACCACCATGTCGCACTTGTTGTTCGCCAGCAACGCTTTGCTGGTATCGCACGTGTGGCCTCTAAAGGAGTCCACGACCAACATGGACCGCGGACTCAGGAGTGCTCCGGGACGACGAAGCCAGACGAGCCGAATCCACTCGTCGAACAGTTCGGCCGTCATCCACCCTTTGTCATTGCAGCAGATAATGGCTCCACGAGGAAACACTTCCGTCTTCGGAAGAGTCTTCCTGCTGAAGATGATGTAGGGCGGCAGTCTCCTCCCATCTGCAGTGCAGGCCAGCATGACAGTAACTCGTTGCTTCTCGTTGCCCGTCGTTCTCACTTTCACTTGCTTGGCTCCAACTGCCTCTACAGTTCGGGTCAGGGGCATGTCGAAGTAGATCGGAGTTTGGTCCGCGTTCCCTATTTGACCCAGGCAATAGCCGTGGCGGCGCCGCAGTCCGATCACGTAGCGTTGAAAGCTGGTTAGCTTCTCTTCAAAGTCGACTGGTAAGCGTTGACAAATTGAAGTCCGCCGTCGAAGAGAGAGTCCAGAGCGCTTCATGAACCGCTGCACCCAATGTTTGCTGGCCTTGAACACGGCTGCGGAAAGGCCACGCTGCCGAGCGATTTCCCTCGCTTTTGTTTGCAACATCTCGGTTGTGACGGCGATGCAGCCATTTCTTGCATTCCGAACGAATGTCAGCAACTCCTCTTCAAGTTCTGGGTGCCGTCCTTTTCTCGGCCGCTAAATGCCTTCCGAGTGCCGGAGCAGCTTTGCAGGCGATCAGCGTCCTTCATCCATCGTCGAACATTTGCCTCGGAAACGCCGTACCTCCTTGCTGTAGCGAGATTGTTCCCTGTCTCCTTCGCGACTACAATGACTTTTCGCTTGAACGACGCTGTGTAGTAGCTTCGGGATGACATCGCATCCGCTGCTTCGAAAGTGGAGTTACAACTGAAAGCGCGATGGGCGCGATGTAACACGATCAGCGAAAGCAACACGTCAAAGGCCGATCCACACGACGGACCGAGTCCGCGGTCCAAACGGTCACGTGATGCTACGTCACGGTCCGCCGCGGTCCGATGCAGCGGCGAGAGCATCCACACGGCGGACCGCCGTAGCAGACGACAGAGCGGACCAACCAGCTAGGTAGTACACTCTCTACCGCAGTGCTCCCAACCAGACGTACTTGCGAACCCATACGAACTGCTCGCGCCCGCGCCGCGCATGGTTTACGGTATGTATATTTTGCGCTGGGTTTCGTGGTTCACGCACGCATCGAGCCTCGACGGCCTCACGCACGCATCAAGCCTCGACGGCCTCGATGCGTGCATGCTCCCTGTCTCCCACGGAGGGACATGCGCGCGCGCTCATTCAGGCACCCAAGACCGCGCTTGTTTTTTAGACAAATCGTTGGGCGACTGATCACATTATTTTGTTCCGATGGAGAATAAATTCGTGAGTTTAGGTATACTCGCGGCGGCCGCTGCCCCCCCCCCCCCCCCCCCCCTCTTTTTTATTTTTAGGATTTTTGTTCGCACCCGAATCCAAGACGAACCTGCGATTTGGCGTTTCCATTTTTGGAAAAAAAGGTCGTCTTGGATTCGGGTTTTTACGGTAACTTAAAGGGGCCATGCAGACAAAACACGAGTTTGGTTCATTCGAAAGATTGCATCATTAGAATCATACTGACGCCACTTTTAATGCACACTTCGCTCAAATAAGCTACATAATTAGGAAAAAAGGGAATGGCCATGCGACCCACTCGCTCGTTTCCCGCAACAGAACTTATGAGGTCGTATGCCCAGCTGTGTGATTGGCTGAGGCGGGCAAAAGCAAGCGCAAATTAGGCAGGGCTTATGAGCTTGCTGAAGGAGCTATTTGCGCTTAAATGTAATGCATATTTGTCTTACAGCAGTAAGAACGGTGGAGTAAGCAATGAAAGTTACGAAAATACACGTAAGCATAGAAGAAAGTTACGAGAATACACGTGAACATAGAAGTACCGACGCGCACTGCTGTTTGTACTCGGTGCACCATGCTTGTTTTAGCTGCATACAGGTTCGCCGTTCTGGAGTTTTCTTACGCGACAATGGCCGATTGGCATAAGCGACGTTATCTTATGTGACCCTGTTTGTTGAGCATACCCCATGTTTCATAAAACGATCACTTTCTACCGTAACAAAAACAAGCCAGGTGCAAGTACGGTCTAAAACAAAACGGCGAACAGCGGTCTGCAGCTGACTAGGTAGCGCCATCTGGGAGGACTGATGGTAAGCGAGGCTGCACAGCCTCGCTTACCGCCATGATGGAGTCATGAATGATGGGGTGGAATTTTGCTTGAATACCCGCCCTCATGACTTCATGGCAGACACCACGAAAACGCACGATTTGGCGGGAGAATCAAAATTTTAACCTAAATTAATTTCTCGGGGAATACGGCATCATTTGCTGCCGGTCAACCGCTGGGGCCACTAGAAAACGTGAAATCTTTCGAGTAAAATAAACTTGTATTTTGTCTTTATGGCCCCAAGAAAAAGTGCAAAAAATATTGAAAAATCTTCAAATTTCACGCTGCATGATGTCACTAGAGGCACAATAGAGGGAAACACTGAAATCATGGTTATCAGTATTCTAACTGCATGTTAGCATTTGGTAAGAGACACGATCACACGGAACCAGAGCCACCACTACAATTGCCCAGTCATATTTCTTTGGTTAGTGGCCACAAACAAGATTCTGTCTCAGACGTCTCAGAGACTTCGATTGGAGGTGGCTGGGGAATCACCCACTGGCTCATCTGCTTTATTTAATATCTGAATTGTTTGTTTGAAGCTTGCAATAAAATTAGGATCATTTTTAGCAAACCAAACTTGTATTTTGTCTTCGCGGCCTCTTTAACATTGGATGAAGTTGTTGTCGAGTTACTCTATTTCGGTATAAAAGGTAGGGAACATTGCCTGTGACTTACAGTGTGGTATTGTGACTTTTTTATTTTTGGGGCAGCTTTTTTAATGTAGTTGTGCTTGGAAAGTTACCTCTGAGGCTCAGGAAATTGCAAGTTGTTTGTTTGGTGCTGGTGTCGTGAAAACGCGTGTTTAAATGTATGCGCACATGCTGGGAAAAGTAAGAAATGTATACATTAAAAAGAAATTAGTTCTTGACAGTTGTGAGTTTTTACATTTGCTAGGAATGTTTCACAAAGGGACCCTGCAACACTTTTTTCAGCTTTTTCTCAAAATCTGAAATGCTTTAAGGACGTATCAACCAACACATCCAGCGCTTAGTTAGGGAGTGGCAAAGTACCTCAGCCAAAAATTACTGCTCTATGCCCATCAGATAACTTAGAAACTTGCTCAAAAGATTTTCCTCTGTTTCCCGGTCCTGGCGTTCTTTGATTGCTGGAATCGCGTCTTCACAGCGATGTAGCAGCTGTTGGCCGGCTATCCTTCAATTGCAGCAAGGAATGCGTTCGATAGCCACTTTAAAAGGAAAGCCACAAAAGTAAAGCAGAAAAAAATGGAAGCCGTATCTGCTGTGACGAGCAAATCACGCAGTGCCGCTCCGCACTGGTGATAACTATAGCTTTCACAATGCTTCCAGACGTGAAGGGAAGAGTGAAAGCGTTTATCAGAGGTTTTGCAGAGTCCTTTTAATGTATTTTAATTAGAGCTCTGCTCCAATTCCTCCTGTATTAAGAAATTTTTCTTTCATTTGGAGGTTTTGCTATAAACGCTCTGCTGCAGGGACTTCGCTGTGGCTTATATTTGCTGCCATGCGTAAATTTTCAAACTACTGCGAGCTGTCACTTGCTGCAGTTTGATGTGCTCTGGCTGTGCTTCTTGTGTAGGCACCAAAGTGGTGGTTGCAGAGTCTGCTCTTCTCTTGGAGGCAGGCTGGGAGAACCAGTTCCACCAGATCTGGTTGTGCATCATTCCTGTTGAAGAGGTAAGAAGCCCTATTGGGCACTTCGCCTGCATCTTTTCTTCATTTCTCCCTCTCTCTGTATAGGTAGTGTTCTTTGAATGAGGTTTAGTACTTTCGGGGCGAGTGCTGAAAATCTGCACCTTTTGGCGAAATTCTCTCCCCCCCCCCGTACATGTGTGTGTGTGTGTGGTTGTTTTTTCTTGGGCTTTTTACCATAACATTCATGAAACAACAAAACAAGAAGGTGGCTTTGCCACAATGCGTGCACATTAGTTCGGTGGCACAGCGTATCGCATACCCACAGAAATAGCTCTTCTGTATGTTTGGCTCTCTGAGGCTGCGCAAAAAAGCCAAACATGTTCATTAAAGCACTGCATTGAGTCAAAGTACTGAAATATTTTGGCTACGTGAAGAAACTGCTACAATAATAAGTCATGCTTTCACGTTTGCTGCCCCTCTCTCAAGTCGTTTTGATGATGTCTGCATGGCCTGTGCGGCATGTTCCCGATGCATTATTGAGGACATTAAGTGTAGTGCAGTTTGGTACAACATTTTATTGATGCAGACTGTGCCCAATAGGCCTTGGCTGCTGGGGAGCCAGATTCAAAGGTTGTGTAGTGGAAGAACTGTATGCAGGTGAAGTCATGGGAAGGTGGTACATTGATGGGAGCCAAATACCAAAATAAATGCCCCTGCTTTTTGTGCATTTGAAAGGGACACTTGAAAGGGACCTTTGTGAAAGGGACGCTGAAAGCAACTTGCGAGTTGGTGTTTTCTCTCTATTTCTCTCTTGTCCTCTTTCTTTTTTTTTTGTTGCATGATATCAGTCCATGCAAACCATCTCTACAAACTTTTCATGTATTTCTGCACAAAATTGCTGCAACTAGAATGTGTGCCTGTGGTGCATGCATCGTCTTTTCCAAAAATGTACAATGCACAGGTTTGCACTACGTAGAAATGGTTTATATGTATATGTACTGCTCCTCTACATATCCTTTTTCAACACCATTGCTCATGGCAGTCAGAGGTCAGACACAGCATGTTGTTATTTGATTAGAGCTTGAAAACACCAATGAAGGGTGAGGGTAAAGTGGCAGACCACTTTTTAAGGGCAAAGAATTTAATTTTTGTTGCATACAATACACCAGAAGTGGATGATAAAAGATGACACAGGGATACATGGGTGTTCCCCAATTAAGACATTACATTATGACATTTAGCTGAGTTTTTTTTTTTTTAATGAAAAATGGAGTGTCCTATTGAGTTGGTGCATGTCAAGTGGGAGACTGTACATTACATCATACTTTTAGGTTTTGCTGTTTTGTGGCACCATTGATGCCATTTTGATGGTGAATGACCAAAACAGGCTTCATCAGTGACAGCTCTGCTGGACATGCCATGAAGTTTCAGGAGAATTGAGCCGGACTATTCTTAAATGTCACGTTTTCTACACTTTATCACACCGATATTTGAGTTGAAGTGATTATTGGTTATGTAACTGTATTCATTTAAAGAAACCACGAGAACAATACAGCTCTGTTTTATTAGAAAGAATTAGTCTTTTGTAACCCACCCAAGTTCATTCTGACAACAAAGGATATTGCTATCTCAAGAAAAAGCTAAGAAATACTGAATAACTTTCGAATTTCCTACTACATGATGTCAACAGTGAATTTTTTTTTGCTTCATTCACTGTTCATTCGTCAGTTCACTGACGAATGAACATGATGTCAACATTCACTGTTCAATGATGAACATGATGTCAACAGTGAATGAATGAGTTCAGTTGGCTGGGTTTGACGAGGCCCCCGCCCCCTGTAACATTGGCAACATGAGGCGCAGCACATACAACAGCATTTTGTTGTCAATTACAGACAAAAGACTATGCTGTCAATTTTTCAACATTGTATAAATACATAGTTACACACAGATATGTCAAATACATACGTATGCAAAGGTAAAAGCAACTTGGCATGCATGCTAAAATTCGCGTGTATCCCGATGAAGACAAGAGTCAGAAGTGTATCAAGTACATACACCTGCATACAAATGTGAAACACGCCGGCACAAATCTTCATGCTTTTACATTGGTATCAATCTTCCAGTGAACACAATATTTATTTAGTTACGTCAGGAGTATGACACAAGGAAATAGTAGTACAAAGTTCAAAATAATTAACTATTAAGGAATAGCTCAAACGCATGTTTAACTGATAGGGTATCTATGTCCTTCCCAAGTCCGTGAAGACTGTTTAGAAATACCGGTATTTTGCTTCGTAGCTTATTGTCTTCGTAAATGGTTTTGTTAAGAGAGACCGGCCAGAACTCCAGGTGTCTCGTAACACGTGTATAGACGTTTTTACTTAATTTAGACATAATAACTGGGCTGTAATTGGCTTCGTGCAGAGACTGTAATCATAAGATGTTTGGTATGCGTATGAGGTTACATTTTTCCATCAAAGGATGCACAGGGTGGTCAGAGACAACGTTTGAGATATTTCTTATTATTCTATTCTGCAATCTAGTAAGTTTATGTATATTTGTAGAAGTAGTGGTACCCCATACAAGAAAACAGTATTCAATGTAAGGTAAGAATGGTGATTTATATATTAAGAGTCTAGTTTTCATTGGAAAGAAGTCTCGGTGACGGTAAAGTGCACCTGTGACACGTGATAGTTTAGTAATGACTTGATCTGTATGCAAGTCCCAAAGCATATTTTCAGCAAATGTTGCTCCTAGTGTCTTGAAACTACTTACTATTTGAATGGTAGAGCTGTTTAGAATAGGCTGTGGCTAGCGTTCCGTCCAGACGAAACGATATACAAGTGCTAAAGTTCCGTCCACACGGAACGAAGCGCTGCGGGTTATCCTTCTGTCCAGACGGAATACAACTGAGAGCTTAGCGTTCCGTCCAGAGGGAGCCGGCGTGAAATTTGTACAGTTGCATCCAGACGAAAGCAAAACCGACTGATTAGACGCCATGTTCAGTCTTCAGATTTGGTGTAGAGGTTGCGCCTCGAACAATGGCACTATTGTACCACGTTCGATTCTCCACGGACATGCTTTTCTTTTTTTTTTTTTTTTTTTTTTTTTTTTTTTTTTTTTTTTTGCACGGCTGTGTTAGCGTTTTGTAACAGCTAACTTCGTGCCCACTTTACAATTGACGCGGTGAGAGCAGTGAGTCTTGATTTTGCACTGAACCGGCCGCTCCGCTACCGCTCAATAGAGCCAAGGCCGACGTATCCATCGCCAGAGTTCCGATCATCTGTAGTTCGTATTGGTGATTACTAATTAATTGTTATTCTGGCTAGTCATAGAGCGGAAGCAGTTAGTTCGGCTGGGTAAACATCAAGAAAGACTGCTCTCGCTGCTTGTTGTGAAGCGGGCGTGGTCGAGCTTGGCGGTTCGTTTGACGGTCGTGATCATCTCATTGAGAGTGATTATTAATCAAATGTGACTCTGACTATATAAAAAATCATGGGAACGGCTCACGCCATGTTCAAAATATTCCCAGTAACGCCCTACTTGCGCCGCGCAAAGAAACATCCGGCTACGGTGATAAGGCACAGCGGCAACTTCCGGTGCCGTTCTTAAGTTGTCACCGAGTATTGTCAATGAGCGGAAGCGGTTTGACCGGTTGGGTAAAAATCAACAAAACTCAAGAAAGGCGATCGGACTCCGCGCTTCGCGGAGCGCGGCCACTTGAGGATCTGCTTTGGCCCCCGGGCAGTGCTAGGGAGCGAGACAAAGTGCTCGAGGCCCTGGGTACATACCTGCGGGCCTCGGGGCTGCACAGCACACTCCACTACAACTCTGCCTAGCTGCCCAGATTGTGGTGGAGTGCTGCTGCTGAAGCAGCTTCTGTACTTGTGTGTGTGCGTGTGTGACCCCATTTACATGTGTGCTTTTTCCTTTGTAGATTCATGTGTCTATATCTGTAGTGTTTCGCTGTAATGCTAATTTTCTCAATGTGCAACTCCTTTTTTTTTTTTTCTCGTGTTCCCCTTTTTTCCTTTTTTTTCTCGTTTGTTTTATATTTACCCTTATTCCCCTTTTTCCTCCTTTTTCTTCTCTTTTGTGTTTTATATTTACCCTTGTGTGTGTTATATACATTGTAATGCCAACCTTCTCCCCTATCCTCCTATTCCTATGTATTCTTTTCTCCCTATCCTCCCCCTCCCCCCCTACACCAGCAGGCGTTCCGGTGTCCGCCCCCTAGGCGAGACAATTTACGCCTGTTGGTGGATCTTCCTTCTCCAAAGAACAATAAATACATACATACATAACTCCGTCAAACGGAACTCCAAGCCGCTACCTTGACCACGCCTGCTTCACAACAAGCAGCGAGAGCAGTCTTTCTTGATATTTACCCAGCCGAATGATCCGCTTCCGCTCATTGACTAGCCAGAATAACTTTTAATTAGTAATCATCATTACGAACTATACAGATGATACGAACTCTGGCGATGGATACGTCGGCCTTGGCTCTAGTGAGCGTCAGCGGAGTGGCCGGTTCAGTGCAAAATCAAGACTGACTGCTCTCACCGCGTCAATTGTAAAGTGGGCACGAAGTTAGCTGTTACAAAACGCTGGCACAACCGCGCAAAAAAAAAGCATGTCCGGGGAGAATCGAACGTGGTCCGAGGCGCAACGTCTACACCAAATCTGAAGACTGAACATGGCGTCTAATCAGCCGGTTTTGCTTTCGTCTGGACGTAACTGTACAAATTTCACGCCAGCTCCGTCTGGACGGAACGCTAGCCACAGCCTTTAGAATAACAGTTTGATTTTGGTGCAGCTGTTTGCTTTTTGCTCGGAATACAACAGCTTTGGTCTCGTCAGTGTTCATAGCTAGTCCATTACACGATGCCCATTTATCAAGTTTAAACAGAATTTCATTTCCCCATTGAACCAAAACATCGCAGTTAGTAACAGAAATGAATAGACTTGTATCATCTGCGTAAATTACAAATTTAACGAAAGAATCGATTTGATATAGATGTTGAATAGGTAGGGTCCTAATATACTCCCCTTGGAAACTCTGAACATAGTCTCTTTTTTTTTTTTTTTTTTTGAGGAATGGTGATTATTTATTGAAACATATTGGGTTCGAGTACTTAGATGTGATTCGGTAATATTGTGCGCTGTTACACATATACCGTAGGATTCCAATTTTTGCAACAATACTTTCCTAGTAAGGGAATCAAATGCCTTGGAGAATTCAACAAAAAATTCGAGAACTAATTTTTTGTCTTCAATAGCTTCAAGAATGAATTCTTTTTGGTCCAGAAGTGCAAGTGTAAATACAGAGAAAATACTAAAAAAAGAATTATCGGTGTGTTAACTCCTCGTTTCATCAAGTGGAGCGATACTCGAGTACAAGTTAAGAACGGCAATAGCTGACATGGTGTATCCCTCTCCTGAAGCAGCAGACTCGGACGTCAACGCGTGCGGACGTTTTGAAAGTAGACTGCGGTTAATGCGTGGCATTGTCTACTTTTTCTCACCTAGCTTCTTTTTTGTCGCTGCAGTAATTTATAATGAGAACAAGTCCAAAAAGTCACAAAGACGACTCGTGTCACATTCAAAGTACTCACATTAGGGCACTCTTTGTGCCGTGCGGAAGAACAGCCGGTGCAGTGACGAGGTGCAGTGGCAACTGCCATTGTCGTTCTGAAGTTGTACCCAAGTACAGAGGCACGGAGCTACTGCTTATTTAAGTTATTTGCAGTGGTTTTGGTTGGTGGCTGCCAACCGGACTAACATGTTCCTGCAATGCCATAAGGTCTTAACGAGAAAGAAGTGGCTGGTGAGTTGCCACTGCTTCACCTGGTTCCTTGTTGTCCAGGCTAATTGGTTGAAGTTGGTGCTAAAGGTGGCATCATTGGGACAGTGCAGCCCTTTGAATGCACCTAAATGTGTACTTCGCCTTCATAGTCCCTTCATGGAAGAACCAAATATTCATCTGGCCATAGTGGTCTGTCATTGTTATCTTTATCATTATCTCAGATTACCCGCTACATAGAACACTCCGGAATTATTTGTCATATTAGTTGCTGCACTAGTCAACTTTTACCAGGGATAATTGGTCCTGCTGAGGGCTTTGTAACGCGGCATGGTAGCAAATCTTTCAATTCTATGATGCATCACAATGCAGCTATCATTTATAAATTTTTGATGTCTAAGCAGTAGAGAAATGGAAAGAACATTGAAGTGCTGTTGAACTCTGGCCAGCCGTGCAGCCACGATTTCTACCTGTCAACCTTGCACTGTCTTCTACGGGAAGCTGCTGTGAGTTAGTGCCGTAACGGTGGCCGAGTAGTGGCTTTGCACAGCCACAGTTGTGAAGCATCCTGTCGTGTCGGCTGCTTGTCCTCTGCACAGGCGCTGACCAGAGTGATGGCCAGGGACAAGCTGGAGAAAGACCAGGCACTGCGGCGGATCCAGGCCCAGATGTCCAACAAGGACCGCGTGGACAAGGCCAACGTCATCTTCTGCTCCCTCTGGGACTACGCCACGACGGAACGGCAGGTAGGGAAGGAAACTTTTGGGAAAGGGTGGGCAGCGCTGCTCTCCCAGCATCCGAGGGGAGCAGCCGCTTGACTTGCGAGTCTCAAGCACGAGTACACACCTCCAAAAACGCCACTTTTTTTTGCTTAGGTTCTGGGGAAAAAAAAAAAAAACGATTGAAATGCTATTGGCCTGAGTGGCTAAAGCATTGCGCTACTAAAGAGAGGTCATGAGTTTGATTCCTGCTGGTGGCAGTAGCTTTTCTGGCAAAGGTAGAAAAAAAATTCCAGTGCATTGAGATTTCGGCATACATGTACATTTGTCAGGTGGTCTAAATTAATCTTGAACCTTCCACTACAGCATGCCTTTGTAGACCGGGCGTAGCCTTGGTGTGTAAAGCCCCCATTTGAACTTTTCGAGAAGCAGCTAAAAGTTCCTTTAAGGAGTGGAAAAAGATTTCATACACCAGGAACTGGAGAGGTGCTGCTGTCGGGCTTGATGGCCAATTTTTGCCAGTAATCTGCATTGTCAGTGCCTCTTAATTGAGCTGATGTGGATAGCAATCATGGACTGGCAAGAGGGCCTCTGTGGCATCAGTTAGGAACCAAGGGCTTCGGCCTCTTCAGTGTGTTTCATGGCTAGCCGAATACCATTGAAGTCTGCAGTGGCTCCTAGATTTATATGGGGGTTGTAGCATGCCATAGCACATGACTCCATGCATTGAAAACGTGTGCCAGGACTGGCATTCCATGATAATGTTTGTTGCATTGCTTCACTCGTCTGGTCTTTTCATCTTTTATAACTTTTCACGAAATTTTCATCATTAAATAAATTACGGTGCTTTACTTGTTGCGAGTTCTTTCGGTAACTTCTGGTAACTTCCTGGTGAAGAAACCACGCATGTTTATGTCCCTCATCCCAACGCATCATTTTAGTGTTTGCTGGTGGGAATGTTCATTGCTGTTCCAGTCAGTTTTTAATATTTGTATCCGATTTGTTGTCATGACCAAAAAAGTGTCGAAAGAAAGCACCATGATTCATTATGATGATACATAAATAAAAAAACAAATAAGGGTCTCCATTTATCTGAAAATTTCTTTAGGCGCTGGGTTGTCTAAGCTACTGATAAATACAAGTGCAGGGCAACTCAACTAGTACACATTTCCCTCTCGTTCTCCCTCTTAAAGCCCTGCATTTGCAAAAAAGAGAAGGAAACTTTTTTTTCCCCAGTAACCTATGCCCTGTCAGCTTATACTCTTGCAAATATGGCATGCTGTTTTATCTGTTATAGGAAATGCAAGTCTTCTAGTTTACTAGTGCAGATCCATGCTAATCTGTTTTCCCCAATACTTTACATGGTGAAAGTTCAGTCCCGACAGTTTTTTTTTTCACCCAAAGCACCGTACGTTAGTAATGCATTTGCTAAGCTTGTGCATTTATGTTCTGTGGTCCCCCGAAGAACAACGTATGATGCAACGGTTGTTTTGTAGGGTTTGCACACAAATGAATTACTGAAAATGGTATAGATTGCGATTGCAAGGCCGTCCAGTAATTTTGTACTCTTCGCTTCTTTTCAGGTGGCAAGAGCATGGAACGAACTTCAAGAATTCTTGGCCAGGAACAAGTCGTTGCCTACAGTGTAATCATTGTTTTCTGTACAGAAACTGTCGTCTTTTCTGTATCTGGGCTCGTTTAGGGACTCTGCGAGGATCACGGTTGTGTTGGTGCGTGTGTGGGGGGTGCGGTTGATGGGCTTATCTCTTCTATACATGGGGGTGGTTCTTTTCACTTTATAGAGGGGAGTGGGGCATGGAGCTGTGATACCAATGTAACATCCAGCCTCGAGAGATGGTTGCCCAACTAACACCATTCCCTTTTCCCCAAATGATGTAGTCTGCGTAGCATATGGGCAGGCCAGGTATTTTTCGCAAGTAGGCATCTGGAATCGTTGCGCGTTCTCGCGCGCTCATTTTGTACATTGTAAACCGATATATATGCAAAGACTAAAGCCTGTATTAATGTAGAGCACATGTTTATATGGTGCTATATTGCGGGAACAGAAAATTTGTTTCTTCGAAGACATTCGAGTGCGGGGACGTTTCTTGCACTACATTGAGCAGCTAGTTTCGCCTTAAACCTCACGTGCGCTACTTCATTCTATCTGGAGCTTGGACACCTATAGTTATAGATTACCAACTATGCTTGCATCGTCTAGGAGCCCATTCCTACATATGCGTTGTACCATCCCCTTGGCTGTGAAGAAGCATGTTAGCAAACTGTGATCAGACGTGTGATAAGGGGAGGTTGCCAAACTAAAGCAAGAGTGGAAATCTCGTGTACTTGTTAAGAATAGTGTTATGTTCGGCTTGTTGCTCTGTTATTTTTACACCACTAATATTTGAAATCATACGGAGCTCGTAATTGGTGCACTGCGTGCAATCACAGACATTGCCATGCTGTTGCGGTAATTTCTACTCACTGTAACAAATTTGCATGTAAGCGTAATAGCTGACATCTTCTTTAATGCAGCACCTGCAAGCATTTTCCTGTACTCCAGGTATGGTTCTTCATTGCGTACTAAATAACAATCCAGCCAAATGGCTTAGTGCAATGTTTGTGCGTACCCCACTCTATGCGGAGAAGTGGTTGCACGTTTTAGTCTGCTGTATTTCACAAATAAATTTTCATTACGACATAGTTGGAAGGAGACTTAATACCATTGGTCAACAGTACCTTGTCATGCCATTATTGTTGCGAGTGGAGCCCAATTATGCTTTGCGTGCTTGTTTTTACTGGCACAATTTTGCATACTGTTGTGTAAAAATTGACTATGCATACATCACTGAAATAAAAAAATTAACCCTTCGACTTGAAATAAAGGTGGTTTACTTGAATACAACATTGTTTTCTCCTGCACTTTATCTCGCTCAGCCAATGAGAAATCACTCTTCTAGTAGGTGCGGGTACTTGCTCCAAAAGTCCTTCTGAATTATGTCCACATTAAGCGCCGTTGTTTTGTACACCTTCGTTTGCTTGCTGTTTCTCGCGGCTTTGGTAACTTTGCGGTCGTCTCCGGCCGCCGCAGCGTCCACTGGTTCGCGGATGACCACCGTGCCCTTGCGGTAGAGAGGCAGGAGGTTGTTATAGTTCGTTTGGAACTCCTGGAAGAGGATTTCGTTTTTATCGGCCGAGACTGTGCCACGGAGCCTCTCCTCGGCCTGCCTGGGTGTAAGGCCTCCTTTCTGCACTAAAGCCCAGAAGACGGTGTTGTAGAGGTTGTTAATATGACAGTCCGCTTGCCGCCAACTGAGGTAATCCATCAGGTTGGTGTCGCTTGGGTACAGCACAACTCTGCCGTCGAAAGATGGCGGGTACTGAATCGGGTTGGAGAAAAACTCGAGCCAGTAGAAGAGGTACGAAGACGTAAACAGACTGCAAACGTTAGTCATAATCTTGCTTGCCCTGCGGTTGTAGAGATCGGCGTTTTTCCGGAACACGAAGCTGTACTCGTCGCTTTGGCCGTACGCTAGGCAAATCTCGCTGAACTCTTCCATGACTCGCTCAGCACAGCGCGTCATCAGGTCCAAGGCGCGCTTGTCGTTGGGCTTCTCGAAGCCGTGTACCTCGGAGAACTTGTGGAACGCCTTCCCGTCGACGCGCGTTACAATCCAGCAGTTTGGCAAACACTTGTCATCGGCCTCGAACAAGCGGACGTATTCGAATTTGCTCTTGGCCATCCTGGCGACGCGGTTCCCGCACAGCGTCGGTGGGAGCTCTGATCGCAGTAACGCGCGTTGCGAACCAGGCAGTGCTTGTGCTGTGCTGACAACAAACGTGTTCAGAGCGCGGGAAAAACGGATCATACCACCGAAAGTTCGAAACGGCGTTTTTCCACACTCACGGCATGTAACCGAACGTGCAAGCACATGGCACGGAAAACTTCAAGCACTTCAAACCGGAACCGCCGGAACTTGGCAAGCGCTACCTCGCTGCGTTCCGAAGACTTTTTAGCAAACGGCACAAAAAGTGTGCCGTAAAACTTTTTTGCTGTAAGTAATCTTTCCGGTTTTTGTTACTTCAATGATAAAATATTACGTGAGCTTTATTTGTCGATGCATCTTTAACGTGCGAAAATATATTGCAAAAATTATTTGTACGCGGTTTATGCGATTAATACGAGTAAACGTAACAAGGAATGTGTATTTGAATGCGGCCTTTCTCGGTTTAAAGCGGCAAGGAGGCTTTGCAAGATTTTACACATTAAAATGCTCAAATAAAATTTGTCGTCTGAAAAGCTTGCCGAGCTAGGGGAACGATCTGGCCAGACATGCATAGCTGCCTCCGAGCTGCGGAAAAAAAATCCTTAGTGTTGTTGCTGCGTGGCAACCTTCGGGTTCCCGTGGGAGATTTTTAATAGCTCATCTGTTCATTGTGGTATAAGTAATTTTTTCTTACTGCTTCGGTAATTGGAAACTGCGAGGCATAGGTGCGAGTTGAAAGTCGGTCATGGCAGTGGCTACAGTGCGCGAGTGCTAAGCCTGTCAGAACAGTTGTTTACTGATGTCTGTGACTGGAAACTACTCAACAACGGCCGCCTAGAGCTTTCTCCGTGAATGTGCGTGCTCGTCTGAGCTCTTGCCGTGTCCTGAACGCACAATGAGTTTGAAGCCCGGCAAGAAGGATACCAAAATGCGTATCCGAGCGTTTCCCGTGAGTCCCGGATCCTTACTTCGATCACCCCTAAGCCTAATGTGCCTTCATAAAATGATTTGTGCGACTGTGAAGCCGGAGAAATACCTCTTAATTACTCGTTCACAGCAAATTTTATGTTCCAGGTAATGTACAGTGGCAGTTTGCAGCGCTCTGCGTATGATTACGCAGCCACAGTCGCTTCACCGATTTAGCTAAAATCGGTGCTTCAACCCGTGCTGTATCGCCTGCTTGTTTATGAGTTACTTGCGAAGTGCCGCAAACGCATTGAAGGACATAGTTGCGTTATGTAACGCAGACGTGACTGCGCTTCGGCGAAAGCTGATGCCTTGAGTTGCACTAGCTGATCTTTGCAGTGGGATCAAATGTGTGCCCCTTATCTGTTTCTGGTGCCCTTCGTAGAATGAACGCGCAGCGGAGTTAAAAAGCGCCGGCAAGCCATGGGCGATTTGCAATGCTAGTGGAAACCTCAGTGCAGTTTTCTGTGGCGGTATTTTAGGAATGAAGAGGGCCCGTTTTGGTTCCGTTGGTCAGTTGCAAACTGCGAGATTCGCTGTAGATACGGCGGAAGTTAAAAATTTCTTAGCCCTGCGACTGTTTGCGGCGTCGTGAGGATGAAACTGCTCTAACGCCCTTATAACAACAGAGTGATGTCAAAGCGAATACTCTGCGCAATGAACCATGATTTGCTAATCATCCGGCATACTTTTTAAGCGAAATAGTTAAGGGCTCGCAGAAAACTGTCCGCAGCACACTTGAAACGGGAGCTCTTTTTGTTGGCCGCCAATCGTACCTGGTAGTGTTCGGGCAGATGTGTTGATTACGCGCATTGGTCGCTGTTGAGACTTAAATGCACTGTGCCTGTCACAACTGTTGTACAATGTTTGCTGCGGTCACGTCTATATTTTCCCCCGAATTGTCTTCTCAGCTTTGATCGTGCGGAACCACTTCTTCAATTCACTTTCGGACGGCCCTCAACTAAGAGTGCGGATTCAGATTACCCTTCATTTAGATAACATTGACGGCCGTGTTTTCATGCAAGATGCAGAATAATGTAGCCAGGTTGGGTTCTCCTACCGTTATGCGCTGCTTCCCCCTTTCTGATGCATAAACCTTACTAGTGATAGCCTCAAGGGCAGGGCCATTCAGTACTGCTGCAAAAGCGTGCACAAACAAGAAAAAACGAAGTTGCAGGATCGTCCAGTGTGAGGGTTATGTCACCACTACTCTAGTGTGAGGTGTTGTGCCAACCACGTTAACCATAAAAGCAGGTGTGTAGGCCTTGACCACAGCACGCCTTCTCCCCATCCTGCTCTGTATGTGTGCTTTCTAGCATGTCAAATGGGTGGGGCGCCAATACTCCTCAACACGAATGCGTGCGCTGAAGGAAGAAATTCAATTAATTTCATTTACCTAAGCAAAAGAGCGCAAACCGTGAACAGTGTTAATGATTTTGGGCTAAAAATGTGTTGCTTGCTTACGTCTTTAAGTAATTTGCTTTTCTTTTGTAACTGCTTGTGATGTTTCTCTTCGTTTTCCGATGCTTGTGTTTGCTTTTCAGATCATGTGCTTCATTTTTGTTGCAGTCTGCAGACATTATCATGGCAGACTTGTGAAAAAGCATATAGGTTCTTGGTGCCACAGATATCATTGTTTAGTTTGCTGTAGTTACAGCATCAGAGCCATATGTTTAAAGCTATTGGGCAGTAGGAATGGCAATGGTGATATAGCCATTCTGCTACATAAGTGGTGAGCTACATAGTTTAGGAATGAAACGGGCCTTTGTACCGTCCGTTCAACAAAATAACAAATTCTATGTTATGTTTAATAGAGTATTGTAAAATTAATGTTGCTGCAGGGGTGTAAGTTTCGCATTGGCTGTGGTTTTTAGGCTTACTATTTCTGAGAATGACAGACAATTCCTTGATAGGTAATGACACATTCACCTAGGAAGGTCACATTTTTTTGTTTTAAAGGGTCACCAAAGGGTAAAAACCAGTTGGTTTAAATTAGCTGGTTGTAGTGGTGGAAACAAAAATAAGGTTAAGGTAGTAAAATAAAAAAATTATCGTTCACAAAGGTATTCGCCTGTGTTGAAGGGGCCATAAAGGCAAAATACAGATTTAGTTCACTTGAAAGACTGCGTTGACCCAATAACAATTATGCTAATTTTAATGCAAACTTCGACTACTAAGCTAGATATAAAGAAAAACATAGCAGGGGTAACTTATCAGCCACTATCTCGTGCTGTTTATGATGTCACAGGGAGTTTTTTGTGCGGTTTAGGGAAAAAAGTAATGTTTTTTGAGTTTAATGTGTTTTGATCGTAGTTGTGCTCAAGTTCTGTTTGATCAAATCACTTGAATGGTAACATGTAGTTAACACACTCACGACTGTTTACAGTATTTCTCCTATTACGTGACTGCTGACATCTAGTAACACAAACAAAAAAATATGAAACTTTACCGTTTGTAATTTTTGTTTAGTTTCAAAAAGTCTTTACCAAAGGCTAGTTATTTTCAACATAAACGAAGCTTCGTTTTGTCTTCATGGCTTGTTTGGTTGTCAGTGAAATGCGTGGTCAATTTTTCCCGACAGTAATATGGTATTGTACGCGATGGCAAGGCACCTACTAATGACGGAAATTAGCAAACCAGCACCTTAAAACAACCACGAAGGCTGCTTGTTTGATCTAGGAACTTGTGCGTCTTGTTATGCAAGGTTGGGATCGTTTCAAATCATGCACTCATGGTTTTTAACGAGCAAGGAAAGAAGCTGGTGAATGAGTAGTTTTTAACAGCCCTTTAGAGCCAATAGAGCAGTTTTAAAGCAATAAAAACAGAACAGCAGCTTAGCAGCTTATTTGTTTGTGTGTTCTGTTTGAAGCATTTATTTCCACCAATTCTTGGCCTGTGTTGTGCAGTGGAAAAGGTTTGGGAAGGGAGGAGGTCCAGACACAGTGTGGTTGGGTCCATCAAGGTGGAGAGCAAAGACAACAAATGCACAAAGTGTCTCATCCATCTCGTGTGGGGTTTACCTATTCCCTCGCCTCGTGTCGAGTGTGGCCAGTGTGGTTCACCCATTCCTGCTAATTTAAAGGAGCACTGACACGAAAATTTTATGTTACACTTTTATTGCTTTTATCGATGCTTAATGGTCTGGCGAACCTGAAACAGCACTTCAAATACTTCAGCGCGCGATAGTGAATTACATTGAACGGCCTGAAAACCGTTTGTTTCAAATTCCCGCGCTTTCATCCCGAACGGCGCATATGACAGCCTCCCGGTTTGACCTCACCGCTTTGTGCGGACGTCACCGGCGCCCGCTCACCGCGGACGTGTGCGCCCGCTCGCCGCTCGTGGGGCCGCGCGCGTGAAGTGACGTCACGAGTTTTTGACGAGCGCTGCGCGTCACTTCTTTTTCTTCTCCTGGAGTGATGTCACGCTGATGTCCATTTGCTGAGTGCCGCTCCGCGCGCTGCTCTGTCGGCGCGATAAATGCGATCCAATTGAACTATGTTCTTCGCGCCGCAGGCCGCTCATATTTCAGCCAGGGTATTCTGTTGAGTGAGGAAAGCGAACTGTGCAATAATATTAACGCAGAAAATTGGTGTCAGTGCTCCTTTAAGGCCTAAGCGGCCTTAGAGAAAGCCGAATTTGTTTTCGAAGATTCCGGTAAATGGGGCATGTCTACATGATTAGTGTGTTGAGCTGTAGCCGATGTGCCTCATGTCGTGCAGTTTCCTTGATTTGGTTTGGAACGGTATAATCTTTGGTGTAAGAATGGAGGATTTAATGCGCCTGCATGCGCGTGGTGTACAGCCACGAGCAAAGGTTTACGGACCAGGAAAATGGCAATTTTGGGCTATTCCTCTTCCGGTAGCAGCCCGACAAACTGCTGTGTGCATGAAAGAAGACATATAGTTACTGAAGTAATGAAAAATACTGCACATAGTGCCCCGGGCTGCCATGCGTCAGAGAAATAACCCAGAATTGCTGCTTTCGTGCTTCGTGAATTTTTGCTCTTGGCTTTACAATGACCTGTTATTTGCAGGAGAAAGTATGAGGTGGGCTTTGGTAAGTTTTGTCAGGATTATTTAGGTATCGCAGAGAGGGCCTTCTCTAGACCTTTGCCCTGGCAAGAGCCTTTGCAATGTTTATCTCCATAGGGGTTGTAGAAGCCTCTCCCTGTGGGAAGGGCTCTGTGAAAGCGTTCTTTCTTGCGCTGCCGTGTGTGCCCTCATGTTGCCAGTGATGTTTTCACGGCCCGGGATCTGGCTGATTTAAATGCCATGTCTATTTTCTTGGATGCATAACTCCAAAGTATGAATTATTGTGCGCGGATTGTCACGCAAAGTTTTTGGTAATTTGTTGATGTACAAAAATCTTTGACCCGTGATCTAGCCAGCACTTCCTGCTGACAACAAAAATACCCAAATGAGGACTGCCAGCATATGCGGCACAGTGGATGGCTCCTGCAAATGGGTCACTCACGTGTAAAATATGCCTCCAGTACTTGCAGTAGCAGAATGTGAAAAGCTTGCACTGTCGCAACCGAAAGTTTTAGAGGTCATCCTAACAAAATATGCAGCATGTAAAAAGAGCACATAGCTTGCAGCATATGTGTGATCTTAAAATGTGTGTGTGTGTGAATATTAGCAGAGAATAAGAAGCTAATAAGCTTCAGGCTTATCTACTTTGTTTTGTCCAGGTTTGAAGATGTCAGCATACGATATTCTGTGTGCTATGCAGCCATATTCTGCTGGTATCCAATTGGGAGAAAGTGAATAGTTAGCTCCCAGTCCGGCATATTCTGCGTGTTAGCAGTGAAATAAAGCAAATATAACCCGACATTGTTTTAATTTTTGCCTTCATTTACATGTAGCACGAAGAGAAAGGTCACGTTGAAAGTTCTTGCTGGAAATTGTGCAAGAGGTATTGCAAAACCACCCTGTATGCAGATCAGGGCCTTATTAGGACACCATGCGGTGACGCTGAAATTTCTTGCCTAGTTTGTTGGGGAGTTGTTGCTGTTTCAACACAGTTGGCGTTTTTCTCTTGATAATGAGCACAGCAGCAGTGGGCTCCCATCCGAATTAATAATGTTTGCAGGCATAAGAGAAGCTGTTATCACGCACGTGGGGGATTTTCTTGGTATCGTTCTCTGTTGGTTGGAGCTGTTTGCAAGCTCCGTCGTAACAGTGGCCCAACCAACTTTGATATCACGTTTTTGCCTCAGGGAGCAAGAAAGAAGGCAAACAAAAGAGGTTATTTGCTTGCATGTATCCAGAGTAACCAAAACATCTAAGCTTCTTACTTTGCTGTTTTCTGCCTCCCTACTTAGCTTTTGCTTTGTGGAGAATTAATGTGCAATGTGTGTGAATAGTGTGGTATGGCCAGTATAAAAAGGGGGTTCGTGGAAGGAGGCAGTAAACACTAAAACCTATTTCACCTGATTGACCAAGGACATGAGCACTAATATCTTCACTTACTAAAGTTGTTTTAATTGACCAGGTTTAGGGGAAATCGCCAAGGTGGAGTAAGTTTACAAAGGAAAATTTGGCATCCACCGGAAATGCAGCCGTACGGCAACAAACGAAAGCTAACAGCTTTCTCAGAAACCTTGCAGTTGAAGAAAAATTTGTCCTGGTCAAGGATTCGAACCCAGGGCAAGTGCCTATTGAAGGCAGTCATTCTATAAACTGAGCTAATGAGGAGGCTAGCTGTTTGTAGCGCGAGAGGGAATCGATCAACTCAAAGCAAGAGACAGGTGTTAATTGGCCAAACCAAAAAAAAAAAAATGGCTGCTGTGCCTCTTTCTGGAGCCGTGTGAGCCTCGTTTGCAAGATTTCCGGCGCTGTTCTCCCTTGCAGATGTCGATGGACGAGCGGTATGTGCAGAACATCTGGGGCCTCTTGCGCAACGCCATTCAGGAGATCCAGAAGAAGAACAACAGCGGCCTGAGCTTTGAGGAGCTGTACCGCAATGCGTACACCATGGTACTCCACAAGCACGGAGAACGGCTGTACACAGGCCTCAGAGAGGTAGTCACAGAACATCTAGTGAGCAAGGTGCGTGCCTCTCCCCCTCTCTCTGTCCCTCCCCCTTGCTGCTCCTGTATTCTCGAGATATCTCTTTGAGGTGGTTTTGAATTTCACTCGTCTTTTGTCAGCAAAACCCTTTTTGCAGTGTGCCTTTGAAGTGTGGCCAATCAATTTCTTTTTGAGGATAAGCCGAGAAAAAAAAAAAAAAGTAATCGCGTTTCTTTTTCTACTCGCTGCAGGTTCGGGCAGATGTCTTAGACTCCCTGCACAACAACTTCCTGCAGACTTTAAATCAAGCCTGGAATGACCACCAAACAAGTATGGTCATGATCAGGGACATCCTCATGTACATGGCAAGTGTCTTGTCTGTTACTGGCTTGGTTCGGTGGTTTAATAAATTAAGGGCACGCGTTTGAAATCTCGTGAGTTTGAGTGTTTGCTTATTATGCTTTAGCTGAAACAGGAAAACAGTTTTGAAGGTGCTGGCATCACAGGACAGGCTGCATGTGTAGCCACAGTTGAGGGGCAATAGCATTCAAAGGAATTGGGTGGGGGGGGGGGGATGAAGCTACAGGGTACTATGGAATTGTAGCTGATTACATTTTTTTGACTAAAACGCTTGCAGAGTTATTCTAACAATGTCTGAAGGCATTGAAGGTACCAGAGGCAATAAAAAAAATGCGAACCTAATTATAACATTAAATAAGGTGATGTCAGAGCTTAAAAATTAAGGGCACATCAGCTAATATTTACAAAAGTAACAAATACCTGCTGAAGCAAAACCCTAGACTTTCAACAACAGAGAGAAGAGGATAGCTTTTGGAAAGCTTGTCAACTATGGATCACATTCTTGCCGTTGATTAGGTGATCGAAAAATCTGTGGAATATTGTAAACCTTTATATATGACATTTGCAAAAGGCTGTGAAAAGGTATTTGACTCAAGCGTCCACCGCTAATGTGATTGAAGCATTATATGATCACGTAGTAGACCAGCCTTTGCTCCAAGGCATAAAATGATGGATGCATGGGTACTATTTTTCTTGATAGGAATACTAAGTTCTTTATAAAAAAAGTTGTCAGACAAGGGGTGACAATCTCTTCGAAATTATTTACAGCCTGTCTAGAAGGGATGTTTAGGAAGCTTATAGGGGCCTTAAGAACAAAATGCAAGTTTGGCGTATTGAAAACAGTGTCTCGTTGTAATAACACTGGAACCACTTTTAACGCAAACTTCACTCAAATAAGCTATATAATTAGAAAAACATATAGTAGCCATGTAACTCACCAGCTTCCTGCACTAAGGCATCAAGTTGCTGAGCATGAGGATGCGGGTTCTATTCCTGGCAACGGCGGCCACTTTTCTGATGGAGGTGCAAAGCAAGAACGCCCGTGTGTATGAGATTTCGGCGCACGTTAAAGATCCCCAGGTGGTCGAAATTAATCTGGAGCCCTCCACTATGGCACACCCCATCACCTGCGTTGCGTGAGCACGTTAAACCCTACAATTAAGCTTCCTGCACTAAAGGTGTGATGGATTATGGCCTGCTTGCACGATTGGCTGAGGCCGAAACAATCAAATGCAGATTAAACAGAGATACTAAGTTAGAAAAACAAGCTATTTGCAGTTTAGATTGGTACATATTTTTTATATAGGAGTAAAAATGGGTCAGCAACGAAGAGAAGTTCTGAAAAACATGAACATGTCAGTTGCTGCACCAATAGGGAACTATCACCGGCCGATGGTGCACAGCTCCGCCGTCTGCCAGGGGGACGATTCTGGCTCAACCCTGCCCAACTGGCATAAGTGAGACTGCCACTGTGTGACCCTGTATGTCAAAGTTGTATTGAATGTTTCACGAAATGATTACTCTGAACCATAACGTAATACGACACTTACTGGTCCGATCAGAACTCCATGCATCAGAAGTAAAATGAGTGGCTTAGAGTCAGAGCTGGCCTACAATCGAGTGACTACGGTGTATAGCACGGTGTTAGAGTGACCCGTAATTCTGTGACAGTTGTCTCCATGCCAGTATGGTTGCCTTACTTAAATTTCTGGTAGTCTGACATGCAGAGGCCATAGTTGAATAGCCAGCAGCAAGCATGCCGGCAGGTGCACGTGGATACCAACAATGCCCTCTTAAATTGGCGACTGCTGCCGTTAGGCTGGGTAGTTCTGAAAGTGTTTTTCGTTATAAATAATGGTGTGCAACTCGCAAGTTATAAGTTGTTGGGCCTTTAAGTTACCCCACTGGTAGCTGAGGGATGTGGCCACCCTGATTGCGGGCAGTGTGTTGGTGCTGCTTCGAAGAAGTGCGAAACAGGAGGAGAGAGGGTGTTGCTAAAGTGGTTGGGCGTCTTCCCCTTCCCCCCTGCAGGATCGGGTTTACGTGCAGCAGAACAATGTGGACAACGTGTACAACCTGGGCCTGATCATCTTTCGGGACAAGGTGGTGCGGTATGGTTGCATCCGAGACCACCTGCGGGACACCCTGCTGGACATGGTCATGCAAGAGCGTCGGGGGGAAGTGGTCGACAGGTACTGTGCCCCCCCCCGTACAGGCTCCCTCCCTTCAATCATTGACGGGGGAACAGGGCCTGTCTCTCTCTGTTTAAGTGCACCTGCTAAGCACCCATTCCGGGCCTTGTCTAGGCGGAACCCAAGCAAACAAGGGAGCATAGGGGAGGGTGAAAGAGAGCGAACGTGGAGCGCAGTTGAGAATGAATAGTTGTGAAAGCAAAGTGAGCACACTCCATGCTAAGAGATGGTGCCACAGTGCACGACGTAGTTCATTTGCTATTCAGTCAATACATCCACTGCTACCGTAATTGGAAACACAGTGCTGCATGAGTGGACATCTGTGTGCGGCGACCGGCTTGAAAAGCACCCACGCATCACCTGTGCATTCCCTCCGGTGATCTCCCAGTTAGCGAGGCAGTTGTGCCGCACTCCACTCAGTTTGCGATTTGCCGCGCAATACATTGGAGGCTCATTAAGAGGGTTAAACTTAAATTGAGGACGACTCTGCAAGCAGTGGAACGGAAGATGATAAATGTAACATTAAGGGGCAAGAAGAGAGCGGAGTGGGTCAGGGAACAAACGCGTGTTAAGGACATATTAGTTGAAATTAAAAAGAAGAAATGGGCGTGGGGAGGGCATGTAATGCGAAGGCAATACATCTATCTACCAATACCAATAGATGTATCTGTTGGTCATTAATGGTAGCAGAGTGAATCCCTAAAGAAGACAAGCGTGGCAGGAGGCTGCAGAAAGTTAGGTGGGCAGATGAGATCAAGGAGTTTGCGGGGATAAATTGGTCGCAGTTAGCACAGGAGCGGGATGATTGGAGATTAATGGGAGAAGCCTTTGCCCTGCAGTGGGCGTAGATAGGTTGGTGGTGGGGGTGATGGTGATATCTTCTCCACTAGCCATGCTACTCAAGCATTCTGTTAATCATAATACAAAGTATGTCACAGAATTAAAACAGCTAAAGAGGTGTGCTCAAATTTTGAATTGGTGCGTATATAATTGTGGGTGAATTTTTTCGCTCCTTTGTCTGGTTTACATTTCCTGCATGAGAGACAATTTTGCTAGTGCAGATGTATCTGCTATTGAAGTATAGTAGGTGAAAGCACCACAACGCTTGCCCTTTTATGCTTTTGTCTTTAGAAATACAGCAAAGGTCTACGTGGGTTCAGTGTGAGCAGCACTACGTTAGTATGTGTAGGCTTGTTCTGACTGTGGTGCGTTGTACAGTTTATGTATATTCATTATACCGATGTGGCTATTGCTATTTATCGCATTTGTCATATTTATTTACGCGGAGTGGTGCTGGCGCTCCTCGGTTCTTTTTGTAGGCTAGCAATCAAGAATGCCTGCCAAATGCTGGTTCACTTAGGCATCGATTCGAGGTCAGTCTACGAGGAAGATTTTGAGCGGCCATTTCTGGCGCAGTCGGCAGAATTCTATGTGGTAAGTCCCTTTCTCTTGCCCACCAACTTGCGTCTACAGAAGCTAAGCCCTCCTTTCCTACGTAATGTGGATATCTGTGGTGATGCCTGCCCTCTTTTTTTTAACTCGCATTCTGACTTATAACCGTAGCAACATTGGATTGTCTTGGAATGTGTCTTGGCCAACCTGGTGCCTTTGCGATGTCCCGATGTTACTGATATGCACTGTGCATTGTGCCCAGTTACTACTGTAATTTTTGTGGCCACATTTTAGTGCAGCCCAAGTTCCCAGTAGGCGACTATGCAAAAGCGCACATTTTAAATTGCGGCGGTTTTCACGAAAATGGTACAGTTGGCAAAAATGCAGTGTGCCTGATGCAGGCTACATTCTATGTTGAAAATGCAACCACAACTTTTGTTTCAATAAGCAGACGTACTTTCACTAGTAACAAATTTTCAGTGGCTGGATAATATTGAAATTGCATGTTGCTGTAGAAATATTGAAATCTTGTTACTACAAGCATCCCATTAACGAATTTGTCTGAATATGTTGTCTGAATTTGTTACGAATATTTTAAAATCCCTCCAGTTTGACTACATTTCTCAGTGTAAAATTATTTCAGAACTATAAATTTCAATTGAGTGCTTATTTTATAATAAAGTATATGGTTTGTTTTGTCTTTTTTAATTAAAAATACGTCAGTGTTAGGAATTTGGCTAGAATAATGGAGTCGCAACTCGTCCACGAAACAGAAGCTGTCATTTTTGTGTGCATGTCCGGAGTGCAGTGCCTGTCATCATCACCGTGCTTAGTGCCAACTGCTGGTGGCACAAAGCTTTGGTTTAAGGGACACTGAAGTGATTTGTAAACAATGCGGGATTACGAGCGCAAACTGTAGTCCGGAGTCCCTGGGCCCTGTTTCGACCACTCTGTGCGCGTTTACGCGAATTTATTTAGTAGAAAAATCAATTAGAAAATGCTGTCCTCCTCTCTTTACGCTCGCCCATTTTCTGTGGCGTTTTCGTGTGACGTCAGCAGGAGAGGAGCCGACAATTGGCTGCGCTACTGCACGACTGCACGGCTCGCCGACCTTCCGCGGCCGAGTCAGTCGGCCCACCGTTTAGTCCGCCGGCCGCCGACGGGTCGTCGTAATTCGCTCGATCAGTTGAAACTAAGCCACAACACGTTTGGGAATGAAAGAATGTGCCTTTCTTTACTTCGTTAGTTTGTACTCTGTATCTAGCTCCAAGTCAAGGTCGCTTCACACAAGCGCTGCACAAGCGCACATGCGACGCTTCGCTGACTGGTACGCCAGTAGGAAAATATAAGGCCTCTTGAAGGGGGAGAAGAGTGAGCGAAGTCAATATAGGTACTAAGGAAATAAAATCAACTGATATTTTTACCGTACAGCATAAAACTAGGGTGCGGGAAGCACTTTTTTGCGCTGGGCGAACAAGCAGAGCGGTCAGCAGCATGACTACGAATCTGCGAAGGCTTTCCCGTCTACGAAATGCAATTGCTAGATGTGAGCTATTGTGGAAACTCGGGGGACGCTTACTGCACGAGCGCAATACAACAAATAGTCACCTAAGCTGCTTGAAATACTAAAACGAAATAAAAGTGTAAACTGGTTATACATTATATACCTTATATTTTCCATTGCCGCCAGCGGCCCTCCGTGGCCTAGTCGTCTGGAGCGCTAGGTATGTCAACTCAAGTGTTTTGCCAGTCACAAGTTCGAATTGCCGCGGGTACGTGCTTTTTTTTTTTTATGAGTTAACTTTTTCGTTTTTCGCCGATGTTTTCTATACTGGGTTCACCTTTTTTTGGGCCGCAACGTTCATTGCTCCACGAACTAGTCCACAGAACTCGCGCAGACTGGCACTGGCGTGCTAGCGAGTTTGCGAGTTTCTGGGCACAGCCCAGAATCAACAGACCCTTGGCCTGGTGCGAACATGCTTTTTACGATACAGGCATGAGCGAGGCAAGCTCCAAATATGGGGGAAAAGCGCATGCATTTGAGCGTCTGCGGGGACGCGGAGGGCGTTCATGCACTGCGTTGGCCTCAGATAGTGAATGCTACGATTCCAAGCCGTCCTGGGAGGCTTATCTTGTGCATTTTACAGCCGACAACATGGCAGAAGCGCGGTACTACGATAACTGGGATATTGAGAATGCCCATCCAACGACGCCATCGAATGTCAAACATGTTGTTTTACAGACCGAAACCGAAACCGAAACTTGTTTGATTGCTAACCTTGGGCATCGTCCAATCACGGCGCCCCCTCCTCCTAACGTCACAGCTTAGTTTGTGCGGCCGCTGCAAACCGCGCATGGTAGTTTTTCTTCTTTCGCGCTTTGTAAAATAATTACCGATTTGTCAACCGGATAAACGATGAAAAGTGTGCTAATTTGAGCCAGTCTACACAGTGCAAGCAAAAACAGGAGCTTGACAAATTCACTTCAGGGTCCCTTTAAGGTGTATACCGTACTTACCCGATTCTAACGCGCCCCCGATTCTAACGTGCACCTGATTTTCCAGGCAAAAAAACCGAAAAAACTTGCTCCTCCCATTGTAACGCACATGGAACTTTGTGACCCAGAAAAACAAATGCGAGAGAAATGGGCGATTTATTTCCCGAAGTAATTTAACTCATCTCACTCCTCGTCGCCCTCCGAGAGCTCCTTGTTCCACTGACTACAACATCTCGTCCTCGGTGCCGTCAAGCGTGTTCACAATGCCACACTTCTGATCAAACGTTCAACCATGGTCTATGGGATCGTGGCCCACGCCTTGCATGCTTCAGCCAACCGCTCGTTTTGAACGCGTGAGAGCTGCTTGTAAGCCACTCGTGGAAGTAGTGCACCTTCGTTGCCGCTGCTGCCATTGCTGTTATCAAGTGCGCCAGCGGAACGATTTGACGATTTGTGTGAACGCCGATAGAAAAGCCTAGGCGCCTAGGCTTCCAGCATCCGAAAAATTGTTACTAAAAGCTTTGGCCCCATCTTGAGATGGCAATGATGATGGGTAGGATGAAATTTCCGCTCTTTCGGCAGTTTCGGTTTCGTATCCGATTCTAACGCACATGCGATTTTTCGGCCTATTTTTTCGGGAAAAAAGTGTGCGTTAGAATCAGGGAAAGTACGGTAGTAGCCTAGCAGGCCTAGCCACCTTTTCCTCTCATTTCTCTTTCTGTTTTGGGTGTGCCACTTGCATGTGGGGGTTAGTATTTTTTTGCGGTAGACATTTATATTTTTGTGGTTGTGAAGAAAATTCCAAATTGATAGGAGAGCAGCTCACGCAGTCTTCATCTCTGTGTGAGGAGACACATTTGTGCATAAACGTTGCTGTAAGTGTCTAACCTGGTGCACCAGGGACAGCTGATGCTTGTCATGTGCGCAAGTTTGTAGTGCTGAGCCATGTGCATTACTAGTTTTACGCATTGCTCAACGGGTGTCATTGCATACGTCTTGGTTCCTTTCTGTATACTGGCCTCGGGCTGGAGTGAACCCCCCCCCTCTCCTGCTTTGTGCAGGTGGAGAGCCAGAAATTCCTGACGGAGAACAGTGCGTGCGTGTACATCAAGAAGGTGGAGCAGCGCATCAACGAGGAGGCTGAGCGGGCCAAGCACTACCTGGACGAGTACACGGAGGAGCTGATCGTGCAGGTGGTCGAGAAGGAGCTCATCACCAACCACATGAAGACCATCGTGGAGATGGAGAACTCGGGCGTGGTGCACATGCTCAAGAACCAGAAGACGGAGGACCTGGCGCGCATGTTCCGCCTGTTCAACCGCGTCCAGGACGGCCTGCGCACGGTGGTGGAGTGCGTGAGCCAGTACCTGCGCGAGCAGGGCAAGTCCCTTGTGACCGAGGAGGACGGGGGCAAGGGGGACGCGCTGAGCTTTGTGCAGAACCTGCTGGACCTGAAGGACCGCTTCGACCACTTCCTGCACCACTCGTTCAACGGCGAGCGCCAGTTCAAGCAGATGATCGCCAGCGACTTTGAGTACTTCCTCAACCTGAACCGCAAGTCGCCCGAGTACCTCTCCCTGTTCGTGGACGACAAGCTCAAGAAGGGCCTCAAGGGCATGAGCGAGCAGGAGATTGAGCAGGTGCTGGACAAGACCATGGTGCTCTTCCGCTACCTGCAGGAGAAGGACCTCTTCGAGCGCTACTACAAGCAGCACCTGGCCAAGCGCCTGCTGCTCAACAAGAGCGTCTCCGACGACTCCGAGAAGAACATGATCTCCAAGCTCAAGGCAAGGGGGCCGTGCCGATGGCGCGCTTTCCCTCACTTGTGCACTTGGTGGAGCTCTTTCTGTAACTCTTCTTTTTGCCTGGCTGCTGACTGCATTGAACTCTGCTCAATTTTGTATCAAACTGTATACTTCCCTTGGGACCGGTAGGAATAAGAAGCCATTACAATTGCTTAAATTAAGTGCAGAAAAAAGCAAGTCTCTAAAAGTGTGGGGGTAACCGGTGCGCACCAGTGAGCTGAGAAATATTGTTTCTTAATTAATGAACCACGCTACAAGTTGGAGATCAGTTTCTGCTGGTAAGTGTCGTGCTACGAGCTAATGCCATACTGTGGACTGGGGTCTAAGGTATTGCAGTAGCAGCAAGTGACCTGCATTTATGAAGCAGTGCTAGGAGAGGAAATGTAAAAAGAAGAAGACAGGTTCTGCACTTGTTTCTGTTACCTTCTCTTGTGGTTTTTATGATGCACTTATCAGCATCAACTTGACCAGCTTCACATGTCTGGGAAGCCTTGAGATGAGACTGGATGCTTTTCTTGCAGACCGAATGTGGTTGCCAATTCACCTCAAAATTAGAAGGCATGTTCAAGGACATGTCTGTCTCAAACACCATGATGGACGAGTTTAAATCAGCTGTCGCCTCTTCCAATGTGAGTAACATTTCTGAGCTGTCATTAAAAACCCAACCATTTTTCGAAGTTTAGTGCTTCTCTTCTTTTTTTTTTTTTTTTCTTCTATATGGTTCTGCCTGTTTTCAAGAAAATGTTCTGTCTGACTCACAGTTTAGGAACAGTTATCTGGATTGATTAAAAGAAAACACTGTTGATGAACAGCTATCGTTAATCTATTGTTGATGTCTAAGTTGCAGTTGGAAAGACGGAGAAGCCAGGATAAAAGTGATGCCACGCTGCCAATCATTGTTCCCTTGTTGCTGCATACCGTTTTATGACACCAGTGTTAGTGAGCATAGCTCATTCAGTGAAATACGTTGCATTGAACACTAAGGGACCGTTCCAAAGTCTAAAGGAGTCATAGGGGTCAGGGGTGATCTAATGCCAAACACGATCCGACAAATTGTATTTGCCTTTCAGAAATATTGAGCGATGCAAATGTTCGAATTCTTGATGGATTGCACAAACATGTGTTGCAGTACTGTTAGAAAGCTCCCGTAAAATTGGAGCGAAGTGGAAAATTTGGGATTTAGATTTTGTGGATTGTTGATACTTGTTAGTTCCTTTTTTTGAAAATGAATATGTATGTTGCTGTCTGTAACAGTCTGTGTTGGTGCGGCCAATAAAATGTCGCTCCTCACCTTGTTTTTCTTTGCTCCCCCGCACTCCCTGGCTCCCCCTTGGCAGATGAACTTGTACGGAGTGGATCTGAATGTGCGTGTGCTCACAACGGGGTTCTGGCCCACCCCAGCGTCCACACCAAAAAGCAACATTCCCTCAGCTCCCCGCAACGCTTTTGAGGCCTTCCGCAGGTACGCCTCAGGAGGTAGCGCTGTTCTTGCCCTGTTCCTGTTTGACCGTGCAGAAGAAAAAGGGGGGAAAAGAAGTTTCAGGTGCTGGGCACCTCGATCAGTTTTTGTGATATTTTATCGGGACAGCACTGGACCACGAGTCTGTATTGCTGCAGTGTTGTAAGCTTGGAGGCCAGTGAAAAATTTGATTGGGGTAAAAATTCTTGGGTGGCGATTGTTTGCAAGTGCAAAATATGGGCATTGCACTGTCGAAGACATCAGCACAACACAGATGTAAGGTAACGGTAAGTGTGGAAGAGGTGGTAAGGGCTTCCAGGAGTGTCGAACATTGTTGATATAGATGGCGAAGGGAATCATGTTAGAGCACCGGTAAAATCCCAACCAGGTCACTAGAAAAACACTGCTGCTGCTGCTGCTCCTTTTGGCGGGCACAAAGAATTGCACAAGCACGATTTCATTGCAGTGCTGCTTCAAATGGGATGCCTGCAAGCACATGGTAGTTTGGTCTGACATCGAAGAAATCCCCTGCCATCCCTCGCTGCTATTGTAAAAAAGTATCCTCGTCATTAAAAGCGAGAATGCCCAGCTCTGAGCGCAGGGGCACTGTAGTGTTGCCAAAGGCTGTCCCTGATGGGCGACAACTGATGGGGTGGCATTGCTGGCAACGCGCACACCCTGCAGGTTCTACCTGGCCAAGCACAGTGGTCGGCAGCTGACGCTGCAGCCGCAGCTGGGCTGGGCGGACCTGAACGCGGTGTTCTTTGGCCCCCGCAAGGAGGAGGGCGAGGCTTCGTCGGCGTCCTCGGCCGGCAACCTGCTGGCGGCGGCCTCCTCTTCGGCCGCCCAGCAGCAGCAGCCGCGCAAGCACATCATCCAGGTGTCCACGTACCAGATGTGCGTGCTGATGCTGTTCAACAGCCGCGAGCGGCTGCTCTACGAGGAGATCGCCTCCGAGACGGACATCCCCGAGAAGGACCTGGTGCGCGCCCTCCAGTCCCTGGCCATGGGCAAGGCCACCCAGCGCATACTCATCAAGACGCCCAAGACCAAGGAGATCGGTGCGTCTCAAAAGAGGGAGCAGTTGGGGGCACCAGACCAGCTGCACTGCCCTCTGCTGATCACGAGGACATGAATAGATTTGATTCCCAGCTGCCAGTTTTAAGTGCAGAGCACTTTAGGGGCTTGCCTTGTTGCCGTAACTCGCTCGATGGACTCAAGTAGAGCCACATGGTGTTCCGCACACGGTGTTCCGTCGTAGCGGCTGTCGTCGAGGCGTAGCCCAGAGGCTTCAAAAGCCAAACGGTTTATATAGTCATAAGTGTTCGAAACTCGTGAACCGCTGGCGCTTGTCATACATTTCCCCGTTGCTTAGCGCAAAGAAAACATACTAATTAACCGGCAGAACCTGCGTTCATTTAGTTAGGAGCACTTTTGGGGTTGGTTTTTACCATAGTAAGCGAAAGAAAAAAGCGGCAGTGAAACGCCGGCACAAGCGGAAGGAAAAGCAAGCACAAATAGAACAGAACTCCCGCTGGTGTAGTTTCAGGCAGGGGGCATGTGGGCACTGCAAGGCGGGAAATTTGAATTGCATTGGGTGGCAGCAGTGAGCGGATAACGGCGCAACAGCCCATTATGGCGAATCACTGCTCTGCACTTCCGACAGCTTTCACATTGAGGGGAATGGCTTTAATTCTTTTTTAAAATGAAGGTGGAAAGCAAAACACAAAAGCAGTATATAAAGAAAGGCTTCCTCTGGAATAAGGAATTGTACCTGCTTGCAAAAGGTGAGATGCTTTCCGTGGCATAAATTGCTTTGTTTTTTCGCTTCTTTTCGTTTCAGAGCCCAGTCACACGTTCACTGTGAATGACTCCTTCACGTCTAAATTGTACAGAGTCAAGATTCAATCAGGTAAATGAACAGCGGGGCTGCAGCTGTTTAAAATGTTGCGTGTTTGAGCTGTTGTATGCTTGGGGGTCAGAAAAGTGTTGGTTTTAAATTTCAGCATGTATCACCAAATTAATGAAAAACTGTTTATTTCGTTTTGGCATGTTTCAAGGATTCAGTTGTTTTCTTTTGATTCTGCTTCGTTTCCAAAACCAGTGTTTTTGTGCACTCATTTTGCCCGTACCCTTTGCTTGAGAGCGAAAATTGTGAGAACAATCATATTTTTGGTGTGATTGCACCTTTTCCTTTTTCTAGTTGTTGTTTGTTTAAAATCTCCAGATTTGCCCTTTTCCTTAATATATCTTGCGCGGCATGATATCGCTTTCAAAGTGAAAATATTCCAGAATGGTGCTCTTACAGTGCTTGACTTTTGTTCTTGCTCCTTCTCAGTTGCTGCCAAAGGGGAGAGTGAGCCCGAAAGGAACGAGACCAGAAGCAAGGTGGATGAAGATCGGAAGCATGAATATCCTTTTCTTGTAAAGTGTAACTGTGCGATGCGTATGTGGAGAGTTGCTCTTGCAATAATTAGTGCAAGAGCAACTTTCATTAACGCATGAGCAAGAGCAGTGATGCCTCTTCACATTTAGCCAACAAGTTTCGTTTAGCAAGCATTTATTTTATTTATTTATTTATTTTTCACCTTCAAAAAGAGCTTTATTACCTTTTTCACATTACACGGGGATGGCCCTGAGAGCATGTTGAGAGCTGATGGCAGTCCCGTGATGGTCTCTCTTTTTTTTTTTTTTTTGTCCAAGAAGGAGAGTGCCAGCATTATTGGCTTTCTTTCATTGTATACTAGCAAACAAGACTGAGGGGTGAGCACCGTTGATACAGCACAACCTCCTCATTTCTTGTATTTCGCCGTTGTGCACTGTGTGAGCTGCCTAGCACGGAAGCTGCTGTCTGTGCCAGGTTTCCTTAGCATTGACTGCACGATTGAAGCTGCCATTGTGAGGATAATGAAGGCGCGCAAGAAGCTGTCGCACAATGTCCTTGTGGCCGAGGTGAGTCTCTCTCATTGCAGTCCAGTGCTAAGCGTGGTACAATCTAACTTGTGCATATAGTTGGTGACAATATCAGGGCTGTGTTTTGCTGCTTAGTTCACCACCAGGTGTCAAGTGACAGCCTGTTGGAGGGTTAGCATTATAATTGGGAGTAAAAATTTTAGCTCTACTAACAGGCACATTCTTGTGCAGTCCTACGGTTAAAAGGAATGATTGTACTGCCTTTGCAGAGCCTTAGCACTGGAACAAAATTATGTCCTGGGGCGGTATTCTCGTAACTGTCCCTTTTGAAAACGTCCCTTTTCAGTCCCTTTCATCGTGACGTACTTCCGGTTGAGCAGTAAGCATTGGCAGTAGGTTTGTTGCGCTTGCGTTACGTCACTTCCGGTTGTTTGCTTTTAGCCAATCAGGGCTCGCCAAAAGGGACACTTCTTAAAGGGACGCAAAAGGGACAAAACTCGAGAATACCACCCCTGGTCTCGGGTTCTCATCTTGATTAACACTCTCCTGTTTGCGGGAAAGGCAAAGATTTTGGATAGTCTAGAAACAATTTTTTTTCTGGTTGCAGAAAGTATGCACCACATAAGTGTATGGCATCAATTTGTAGAGGGGTAAATTTTCTTTGCTGTGGTAATTGTTTCAAACAGGAATTTTTATTTCTGTAGAAAAAAAAGCTGTACAAAGATGTTTTGGAGCAAACACACGAAAAATTAATCAAAAATGCCGGTGTTGCTCCGCACAGAAAAAACACAAAAAAATCGAGGAAACACATTTTGTACATATGCTATCAGTGGAAAACTCCTGCAAATGTGATATGCCTGCCTAACTGTAAAATTTCTTGACTTACAAAAAGAATGTTAGCGCTAGCGGGTTTCATGCCACTGTGCAAAACAGTTCCTCGAAACATAGGTTGGCGACACATGCATAACAGAAAACACAGGTTTTCTGCTCCACTCTTTTTTGTTCGTAGCACAATTTACAGTTATGACACTTCCGAGGCTTGTGCTGAACTGCATTTTCTGAGTCTTGTGCTGAATAATCAGGTTCTGGGCTGTTTTGGCACACTCGCTTTCGGTGCTGAAATTGGATGACGAGAAGTTGTCCTCCGAGTCAGTGCTGCTAATGTCATCGAAAAGTCGCATGTAGAATTGTCTAAATCGTTAAAAATGTGGCGTCTCCACAGCGCTTTTGCGCACGGTGTTGGCACCGGCGCTGCTTTGACAAGCCAAAGAGGATGTGTCTCTACTACTCGGTAGATGGCGCCAGCCCTCGGAGCGCACTCGGAAAGCGCCAAATTCGAATGGGAAAACTACAAAATTTGGACTTGGAAGCGTTGATAGTATGCTATTGATTTGAAGGAAGGTGTTAAACGATTAAATTAAAGCCATTGTAAGGGGACTGAGTGAACCAGGAAACAAACTGCTGGTAATTCCTGTGTGGACAGATGTTCAGTATTTCAGGAATGCTTTCCAGGTAAAGTATTAGTCTACATTGCTCTCTACCTATGTAAAGCTGTATGGGCTGCAATGAAATATCAGCCTACTGTAAAGGTAAAGGTTACTTTTAATTGTGGCTGAAAGAGTGCAAAGTGATCCTTGTTGAAAAAAAAAGGTTGGATTGTGGTTCAAACGAGTCATTCTTGGCGATTAACGTTGAAAAATATATTTCATCTGGTGTTGTATGTGAGCACTTTCATGTGCCCGTGTCTTAATGGAACGATGCTTTTGTCTTCCCTGCCATTCCCTTTGCACCAGGTGACCAACCAGCTGCGGTCGAGGTTTTACCCCAGTCCTGTTGTGATTAAGAAGCGAATTGAAGGCCTTATAGAACGAGAGTACCTAGCCAGGACTCCGGAAGACAGGTAATAATCATTTGGCAGCGTACTTCTTCCTTCCTCCGGTTGTTATGCAGGCCGTCATTTAATCGAAGACGACTCAGTAATGCACAAAATCCTTCCAGCTGTTAGTGAGCTTTGTTCTTCACTTCATGCATGTACTGTTAAGGGTCGTGATTCTCTTTCTTGGTCTAGATTTTACGTGTCGCCATTAGGCAGTGCATGGTCATGTTAGGAGAGCACAACAATGGGTAATCATTCCTGAACTTGATAAAAGATTGCTTCTGTTTTGTGATCTGCACCTCATCCAAACTTGAAAGCTTGAGGGCAGCCACGAATAGCATATAATACTTTTCATTAGCTCAGAGTACTGATCATACGAGTGGCGAAGTACCTTGGGACCATTTTAATGTCAGCAGCGTTTGAAACCTGGCGTTGTATGTGCATTAGCATTAACGTGTGAGTTGCTACGGTGCGGTTATCCTATGCTTGTGTGCAACTGCTCTCACGATAAATTTCATAGCATTGCCCAAGAAGGATGTTCATCAGTGCTGGCAAAGTTCAAAAGCTACATTGTCCACCCACAGAACAAATCATTCTAAAAATATCTTGCTGTGCACATTTAGTTATAAAACAATGTTGCGGACTGTTGGCAGAGTTAGCACAATTGCTGCCAGTTATGTCAGATCACATGCTTTTTGCTGGCTTTTGTTGCTTCAATGTGGAGGTTCAACCTAGATACCGCCTTACCTATGTGCACGTTTACATGGTACACTTTTCCTGCGATGAAAGCAGCAAAACAAAGCAATAAGCAAGGAAATCTATGACAGCATTAGCTGGTACTTATAATTACTGATAATGCCATAGGAAGAAACTGCTAAGCTAGCCAACTCTGAATGAATTGCTTCACGTTTGCGCATATGCCTGCTAATTTTTACTGGCAGTAGTTGCAATACCGCAAAATGGGCTAGTTGGTGCATGATTAAAAACTTCGAAGTGCACAAATAACGGGGACAGACAGAAGCGACACACACAAGTACTTAGCGCTTGCAGGAAAGGTGTATTTTACTGCAAGATGGCGCTCATTGAAGTGAAACGAACACGGGAGTGACCTTGCACCATTTTTAAGTGCAACTTGAAAATTGAGAGGGGGTGTTGTGTTCAGTTGTTCATTTTTGTTATTTATATTTTTAAGCTGCACAAGAGGCATGAAACATTGCGATTATTTTCGTTGAATTGGAAACCCTGCGATGCAATGAGATTTTTAGGGAAAGAAAAAGGGAAGGGGGGGGAAGAGCCCGTAATTGTCTGGCGTGAGGTGCCGACACCTAATCAGGCCTGGAAACCCTGCCTTCATGCTTATGTGCACTGTTCACTAGCAGTAGTTCCAACGTGACATTTAGTGATGCTGTGGAATGCAAGATAGCTCAAGATTCCGGGCGTGTCTACGATAAAAGCACTCTAGGCCATTTTTTTAAAGTGCAGAGCACTTTAGGGGCTCGCCTTGTCGTCGTAGCTCGCTCGCTGGACCCAAGTAGAGCCCCATGGCGTTCTGTCGTTGCAGCGTCCCACAGAGGCTTCGAAAGCCAAGCGGTTTATATAGTCATAAGCGTTTGAAACTCGTGAACCACTGGTGCTTGTCATACATCTCCCCGTTGTTTAGCGCAAATAAAACTGCAGGTGCATGTGAGGCGAAATATACGCAATTAATGGGCAGCGACGGCATTCTTTTAGTTAGGAGCGCTCGTTGGGTTGGCTTTTAAGATAGTAAGCGAAAAAAAGTGGCAGTGCAGCACCTGCACATGCGGGAGGAGAAGCAAGCACAAAAAGAACAGAACTCCCGCAGGCGCAGTTTCAGGCAGGGGGAATACGAGCACTGCGAAGGCGGCAAATTTGAAATGCGTTGGACAGACGTCCGTTGAAATCATCAGGAGAGGAATGAAATAGGGCGGCGAAGAGCGTGATGGGTGGTAAGAGTGAGCGGATAATGACGCCACAGCCCATTATGGCGAATCACTGCTCTGCACTTCCGACAGCAGTAGAACGGCTTTAATTTTTATTTTCTCGTTTTTGTGTTCCAGGAGGGAGTACACGTACGTGGCATGAGAGGCGGCGGACCTTTTCTGGAGGCTGTGGCACAGCGGCTCGGGTGCCCATGATGTGGACTGTGGACGTGCTGTTGTTAGTCTCGAGGGCAGGAAGAAGAGGGCGAAAAATGCGGCCCTGCCACCGACTCTCTCCACCAAGAAGATGGAGCCCGAAAAGGAGCAGCAGCAGCGAAAATTGCACCCCTTGCCCCCACTCTTATTAGGCTTTGGTCACGGAAGAAGCAAAGAGAAAATGCCCTCTCGTTGCCCCCTCTCCTTTCCTTGCATTTCTTTGTGATGCGGGCCAGGGGGGCTAGCGCAGGAGGGAGGCGTTTGAGGCCGCCTCAGAGTGCGTAGCGAGGCCTTGTGCAGGCTTGGAGTGCTGCCACCCGTGTGGTTAGCGGGGGAGGGTGCAGAGGATCAACCCATTGTTCATATGATGCATGGAGGAGGCTTAGTGCAGTGTCTACACCACCCTTTGTTGCTGTCACAAGTTAGTTTCCCCCCCGTTCAGACCTCAACGGCCGCGTTGTAGAGGTGCTTGAATGCGAGACGTCATTTCGTGCGGGCTGCTCACAGCTGGCGGCGCAGTTTCGTTTGGCTGTGCAAGGCCTGTGTGCATGCGCAAGTGCGTATTTTATTGCGTTTCATTAGTATGCAAGTCTCCCTTGTTTTGTACTGGCTAGTATAGCTATTTATTCCGTTTACACTCTATGGTCTAGCTGGACCTTGGCGGGCCTGCTTTGTAATGGGGCGCTTCCTCCTTGTTTTGTTGTCATCAGTGATCAGTCCGGGCTAACTTGACCCATGCTAAGAAAGCGGTGAGCTGAGTAGCAACCACCTTACTAAATAGTGCATGGCAGAGCTGCGAAGGGACTTTTTTTAATTTCTTTTTGTAAAGAGTAGCTGCGATTATACTTCGTTTGCCAGGTTGCCTAGCTTAAAGGCTGTAAGTGCAGCTAATAGTTCCCCACAAGTGAGCAAATGCCTTTTGGGTGGAAATGAAAAAGGAAAAAAAAAAAAAAAGAAAAACTTGGGCACCAAAGAAGCATCCTCTCATGCAAGTTTGTAATGCCAGCACCAGGTGAAAGTGTGAGTGTGAATATGATGAACCAGTCAGTGCTTTTTTTTTTTTCCTAAGGTTTATGTCACAAGTGTGTACATTATCTTTGCTTTTGTTCCACACTACCCGATGTACAGAAGATACTTGGCTCGTATCGTTCTGGAAGCAACTCTGGAGATGTGTTTTTCAGACTGTGCACTGCTGGCCGTAAGCGGGAGAGCATCGTCCTGTGAGCCTTTTTCCGGTTCGAACCTCCCAGGGGGTGCCTTTTTTTCGATGGCCTCATTTACTGTACATAGCATTTTGTCGTGTACATAAATCGTTCTAGTAAAGAATTTTTCTTTCTCGTGTAAGGATTGGCCAGTGCTTTTTGCCTCTAAATACACAATACACAGCACCTTTTACACAGCACATTTTAATACACAATACACAGCACCTTTAAAGGTAAGGAAGTTTTAAAACTGCTTTTTTGCAGACAACCGTGCAGGTCTCTCTTGAACCTTTTGTGTTTCTTCCCAACCCTTGGATCGCGTCTCAAATGCGTGAGGAATGTGGCTAACATGTGCCTTCTCCAGCAAATATTCTGCTCGCATTTTACATTGGTCGGTCATGTTCCACCACAAGAATCCAGAGACTCATTTTGATTTGGGTTTGGTTTAGCATAATGGTTTAATGTGAAGGGGGCAGACTGGTCCAGGAGCCACCTTTTTGTATTTGCTGGCTAATTTTGATGAAACTGCACAGCATTATGAAGTTTTTGTGCTGATTTTAATGCAGTGAGATTTTTTGGAAGTTGACTATTCTTTGATATATTATTTGCCATTACCTCGGGTCACAATTAGAGAATAGCCACTCCATACAGAATGGCAATTACCATGTGGCTAGGTAGACAAATGACTAAATATGTTGGAACTTTTTTGATCTAGCTATTTCTGGCCGTTTAGCAACATAGTGAACTTCACTCCTCCTGTGCTCTGCCAGAAACGACTCGCAGGTGGAGTCAATTGAACGCAATAATTTTCTAAAGCCTCCCCTTGGAAATTTGTTTCCAACATTGTATTCTTCACACATTTAGGCATTCGGGAGCAAGAAAAATTAGTCGTACCTGCTCTGCGTGCCGAGATATCTGTCGGCAAAACACTAGCTTCGATTTGCAAGGAAAGTGCTGCTTTTTTGTCAAATTCTGCCCCATCTGAGCTGTAGAGTGCACTTTAAAATGCTATTTACAATAAAATAAGGTGCCTTTTGATGAGAATTTGCAGACATAGAAAAATGGCTGTGAATGCCGCAAATGCCGTTTTTCAGAAAACTGTGTTTTGACTTTTTTGGCCCCAAAGACCCATCCCCCCCCTTAAGTGTTGTACATGCATGCGTAAGTTAATGAAATATGGTGGCCTCCACGAGAGAGGGAACACCATTTAGCATAGCTGCTGTGGTTAGTGCTCTGGCACCCTCCAAGGGCCAGGTGGTAACGTCTGCACTGAAAAAAAAAAAAGCGAGATGTTGAAATTATGCCACTCGCTAAATTTTCTTCTCTCTATCACAACGCTGCAAGGTGGCATTTGAAAAAAAATGTAAGACTCGTAACATATGGATGTGAATGCAAAGGTTCGTTTCTTGAGTAAAAAAAAAAAAACCAGTGCTAACACAGTAGGATGGAGGGACAGAGTGACAAATATGGTGTCCATTTCACTTCATCTTCATCTGCTAGTGCTATGCATCCTTTTACTCAAGGCAAACCACAGTTCCTTTCTTGTTTCTCCTTCAGCATCATCTTGTGCTCATTGGAACAGCTGGAGCACAGGTAGTGCCCAGCAAGCCTGTCCGACCCCAAGTTTTGGCCTCAAAAATGTGTTAGCCAGCTTCACCATAACATAGGCCAAGGAGTTTGTGGGAGTCGGAGTGGCACTGCTCATGCTTTTCTCGACACGCATACACACAAATGGCACCTGAAAACGCAGGAACAATTTTTTGAGACTCGATTGGCAGCCACCAATTTCAACCTTTGTAAGTTTTAATAGACAAAATTAGCGCAAAAACAAACGCAAGGAAACCAAGACACAACAAACGACATTATATTAAGTACGGAGAAAAAAGCAGCAAGGTTTTCTTGATATAAATAATTGCAGTATAAATGTACAGTAGTAATATATTAAATCTGGCTGTACAATGGATGCTAGTGACAATCCCTCCCTTCTCCCCGTGTTGAGCTTGAATTTGCCGTGAACGTTGCCAAACTAGGAAGCTGTGCAGTGCATTTGATCATACTTGGCTTCGACATAATCTTACTCTTGCAAAAAAAAAACAATGCACAGCTAGTAAAAGCATTCATAAGCATTGGTTTGAACATTGATTGCGGATTGTCACATGAGCACACTGCGTTATTTCCGAGGCGTGTCGTTCAGTGCTTGGCTGGTGCTGCTGTAGAGCCTAGGTGCTCAGGGTGGTTGCGCCTTGGCTTGCTCCAGCAGTAGACCGTTTGGACGTGGCAAGATCCAGGTACCGTCGCCCTTCAATGTACATCATGCTTTCTGTACAAAAAACAAAAACACAGCACAGAAATGTCACTTGTGAACTGTGCACAACAAACAAGGCCCACAGTTTACACCCAGCTGCTTATGTGTAAAGAAACGCCACCATCTGTGTGGCTTCACTGAAGGAGAAACCTAACGGCACATCAATGCACGATGGCAACTTTAATAGTGAATGCTGGCCATGATGACAAATTTTTGCTACAGTACAACCTCGATGTAACGTAGTCAGTAAAACTCGTAATCTCCTTCGTTACATTGAAATTTTAACCACGTGAACCGGTTCCTGCAAACAAAAATGTGGTGTGTATACACGGCTGGCACACTGTTTCTGTTTTTCGGAGCTTAATCGTCTATGCGAGCATCAGCGTGAACCACATGGGGCGTTTCATGCACGCAAAAACGTGCCTCGCGAGCCACAGGTGCGCTGACACAGCCGCGGAGACCACCGGCGCAATGTGGGTAGCTCCAGCGAGTGCTTCTAACCGCTCGCTGAAACGCAACACAAGGGGCAAACGAAGGTGTACATGTGGGAAAAAAAAAAAAAAAAAAGGTGATAATGTGGGCGAAAAGTGCACTGTAAAACATCATACGCGCCGCTTCGGAAGGCGCCCATTAAAAAAAAAAAAAGCGCTGCGGGAGCTACAATATGCAAGCTTGGCAAGAAGCACCGCTAAGTGTAGCTCCTCTTTCACACAAGACAAAAATTTACTCCATTCAATAATGAACAGCCTAGATGACCTTATAATCGCTTAGTTGTGCACACGTAAGGAGGAAAGCACCAATACATCTATCACCTCGCCGCTTACGCATCACCCTAAAAGAACAGTGAGATAGCAATGCACGCATACCACGCTGACTGCGCGCGTCGTGGCATTGCCAGCCTTGTGGCGACCTGCGTTTCATCCTGTGAGGCATGAAATTTTGGTCGCTACTTCCGGTCTAAAATAACGCGTTTCGGAAATCACGCGATGCAAGTAAGGTGCTTATTTTTGAGTAAAACAATAATATATACGAAGAAAACTTATACAACATCAAAGATGTTACAAAAATTACATTTAAATTGCAAGACTACAAAACACCTAACTAACTCAAGCCTTTTCATGGACAAGCGAGATATCACCACGAGACTGCGGTGATCATCCATTGCTTAATGCGATGTCGTCTGCTCCAGAGTTTCTTGTGTATGGTCTGCTCAACTCGGCTTCCAGAGGTACATACGTCACTCGTGAACAATGCTAATCAATGCACGTGAGCTGCGTTACCCATGAATGTTCTGGCATATATTTCCATGTGGGAAGAGGCAAGTACGAGTCGTCACCTTACCCTTTTTGCACTTCTACTCTGCCTAGACAATAATTTCTGAGTGGGAAACCAAAAAATCTACCGCCTTTTATCTGCACAAAGATGCCTAATTGGGGAAGCTAAGCCAATTAAGTTTTAATTGTGTGACCGCAGACGATCGGTACCTTTCAAATTCGTAAGGAATGATTGAAACTAAAAACAAAAAAAGAGTCCTTAAGCCTGCTTACGTCCTTCAATGAAGACGAAAGCCTGGCTTATTAGCAACTCCTTCACTGCTACATCATATTTGCGTATCTTTCTTCGCATTCGTTTCTTCGTCTTATGACGCGAATTACTTCGAGCGGCTTCTTCTCTACTACACCATGTTTGCGCCTCTTTCTTCCCTCTGCTGAGCCCAAGGACGTGGGATCGATCCTGGTTGTGATGGCTGCTTTTCTGATAAAGGCGAAAAGCGAAAACGCCCATGTGTCGAGATTTCAGCGCATGTTAAAGATCCCCCGGAGGTCAAAATTAATACGGAGCCCTCCACTACGGCGCGCCTCATAGTCCAGGAGTAGCTTCGGTGCTTTGAACCCCAAAATCAAACAATCAAATCCCTTTCTTCACTTTCGTTTCTCCACCTAGTGTGAATTACGTCTTTATATATCCAATGTTGCGTTTGCAGTTCACAATTTTGGGAATTTTGGGAAGCGGGTGCTTGAGTGCCTCGAAGCTCCCGATTCCTGTCCAATCCCTCTCGTAAGATCCTGCCCAATCCCTCTCGAACACCACCAACAACTTTTGTTCCACCGAGTTTGAGTAGCCCGTTCTCTAGCGGAGCGAGAGAGAAAGGATGAATGTCTTTTATGTCTCGTCCTAATTTGAGGACCCCATTGAACTAGAGAACTTTAGGCCCTTTGGCCTTAGGGGCGTATGGTTAAGCAACTAACGAAGCAGTGCAGGGGGATATGGGCTGGACTTCGTTTGAAGTTTGAGAAGCGCAGGGTAAAATATGTTTTGAGGGTAGGTTGAGAGCAATGGATCAACGTAGGTGGACAGCTAATGTTTTTAGGGTCATATACATGAAAAGCGTGGACACGCTGAGGCTGGGAAAGACTAGAACGCTAACGATGAAATATAAAAAGAACAGTGGTGAATCATAGACAGCCAAGGTAACCAGAAGAAGCAAGGCGTGCTCCTCAACATTTATTTTGAGCAAACAGCAAACAGTGGACATGGCATAATTGGTAAACCCAAAACATTCAAATCAACTGTGCCCTCTGGAATTGATCATATTTACTCTATTTTAAGCACCCCCTTTTTTCTACCATCGCGATACCGAAAGTGACGGGGGTGCTTAGATTCGAAAAACCTAAATCCCCCACCCCACGAGACGGGTGCAACGAATAATGTTTCATTTGATGAACATTCAAAAGAAAAATAAGTACAGACAGTGAACCCACCGATTACGTATGATACTCGGTCACCCTTGCAACTGCTCGAGTCAACTGTGCCGCTTAGGCCGTCGCTTTCAGTATCCCCCAGTACGTCGCCGTCTTTTCCGTTAATTTTTTAAAGTGCGAATGCACTTCTTAAGCGAGCCTGAAGCGTCCGCCGCCGTCCGCATAGCAACAGCTGTGGGTGCGGCGCTCCTCGTCTTCCTTGGCAACGGGGGGAGATGGGCGCGCGCTGCCTGGCCGCTGACATGGCACATACCCACGTGGGGGATTGGCCAGGAATCGGGCGTGAGAAGGGCTAATGCACCCGCTTAAAGGAGTACTGACACGAAATTTCAAAGCTGAGATCCGCTCTCGCAATCAAGTACAACGACAACACAAATAGGTGTCTGTGAATAAATGCATCTTTCTTTCTTTGTAGTTGTGTGTGTGTGTGTGTGATCTCTCTTTCGCGAACACTACCGAACCGCGCAAATTCAACTCGTGCATTCGCACTTTCACATTCTTCCCCTCGGGGAAATGCGGGGAATTTTTTTTTTAGTTGAAACTACATAACTGGTTTGGCCACAACGTCAACTCGCACCGGCTCCCACGCACCTGAAATCCACCTTGCGATGGTTGCTTAGAAAAGGGAGTGCTTAGACTCAATGCAAACTTTTTACCAAATTTTTTTTCCCGAAAGTAGGGGAGGGTGCTTAGAATAGCAAAAATACGGTATATTCAAGCTTCAGGGTGTGAAATTTCATTTGGTTACGTACGCTACCTACTCAACCCTCATAAATTCACCAAAAGATGTAACTGTGCATACCACAAGTTATGGCAGAGTTAAGGTGGCTGAGATAGCACGCCTGGGGGACCCTTGCGCGAACTTTGTCTGATTGGCGATCTGAAAGGGCGGTGGCTTCCACCTTAGTCAATGCCTTGTGCCGCCTCTGTCTACGTCACGTCATGGCACGATTTATTTTGAGCGCGAATTTCATAATGCCTTGCTTTTTTTTTTTTCTTTGTTGTGTATGATAATGTCCTGCATGCGTGCCTGAATTTGCGGCATTGTCAAAAAAGCTCAGTTGGAAGTTAGCACTTGTACCCATCACCTCTTTCTGTGCTTGTCCGTTTTTTTTTATTTCTTTTTTCTTTTTGCGCTACACAAAGTCATGGATCACCAATACCAACTAGCCCAAACCCAAACTCTGATAAGGGACACAGATTGCATGCACTTTCTTTCCAAATTTGGAATGGCGGATTGCGTCTGTTGGCAGCAGACTCAGTTTCATGCAGTAACACTTCAGCGAAGCAAAAAGCAGCTAAAACGCCACCCTAGTACACTTACCAGGGTAGGACCTCGGAACAACCCTGGGGGCGGGTTTGTCTCCATCAAGGTGAAAAGTGAAGTGGAAAACATTGGTGATTTCCTTGGTGCCTTCGACGGGCTTGATCACGGTGGCGTTCACACTCAGTTGCATGAAGTTGTCCCTCGTGTATACCACCTTTGCAAAACAGTAAACGTGTCGGCACCCCTCAGTTGGCGCACTAACTCTTCCAACAAGCTACGCAGGTAGAGCAGCTTACAATGAATTCATGCCTGTCGGTGTACTTTGGCGGTAACAGAAATGACTAACCACGTGTGCCAGCAGATTTCAAAGTCTCAACATTACCATTTTTGGTTATGTGACTCGACTCTACAAAGCGAATTGCAACTCCACGCAACTGGACTTCTCTTGGCATGCATTTTGTATGTAGCAAACAGCGGTCGGGTGGACACGCCAAGCGCCGTGGTGAAGCAGGTCTAATGTGAGGCTGCATGTCTAGTGCGATCCCGCGTAACAGAAGCTACTGTGATGATTTAGAAGTGTGCATGACCTATGAAGGTAATGACACCGCACAAAGTGGCTCAGTTACCACTTCGTGTTCAGCACGCCCACTACCAAAAAGCAACATTTAAGATGTTTCCTTAAAAGAGGTAAATTCTTGCTGATGGCAGTCTTTTATTTCCCGCATGGATAACACTGCCTGAAAGCAGATGGCAATCAAGGACTTTTGACAACACAGTTTGCATCAGTTAAACCTATCGAAGTGAAAGCACACCAATGTTGTCATATTCAAGGTGGCACGGATTTACAAAAAAATTAGGCAATTTGTCTACATTACACCACAATGTGGCAGTTCTTTCTTGTTCTGTCCAATGCTACTGCCACATTCACTTTGCCACTACCTGAAGTGTTGCATGTCTTGCAGCTAAGTACAGTGGCAATTATTTGAAATAATAATAATTATAAATTCACTCCCAATGCTGCAATTTTCAGCTGCAGCAGTCGATGTAACCACTATACTTCCTTTGCGCAGGTTACATCCATGTATCTGGCATCATCTTTACACTGCTGCACATTCTCTTGCGCAACGGCACACCACTCCACACCACTACTTCTATTATGTAGCAGCTTGCAGTTACGTGGGTGTTGACACACATCCACAGCTAGCTTCCTCTTTACCCCCTTAAACTTGGCTCATACTTTGCTCCGCCCCTGGTTACATGATGACAGTGTAGCTTCTTGGCGAATCCTGTGTCCACAAGTACGGCAATGAAGATAGGGGTTGTTTGATTGCCGACCCTATGCGAAGCCCCAGACCATCTATCATCTATCGACGCAAGGGTTCTCGTCTTTTCTCCTTCCTTTCCCTCCTCAAACCTGGCCCTTCCCCAACCCCTGGTCACGCAACACACTCGACCGATCCCGCTCTGGCGATTACAACGATGAAGGCCCATTTCACATCTTAGCCATTCCTGCTTTGACAAAGATGATGATGGTGCAGATTAGTTGATTACAGGCAATGCTAACCGAACACAAAATTGACCAGTCACTAGCACAGTACCTGCGCTTCGTAATGCAGTAGGGAGCCCAGCTCCACTGACCTCCTGAACCATATGTCGTCCGTGTGGTAAGCCTTGGGACGACGTCCGCTGTGGAACGAAAAACCGAAATTTTTCAGCTGCCTACAAGGTATGGCAGTCAATGCGAGTATGCTTAGACTGCTCAGTCAATTCATGATAATAGCAGCTTCACAAAAACGACCAAAATTTCAAATGCCAGCAAAATGTGGAATTTCAATGCTGGGTTAGTAGAAAGGCCTAAAATGCCAAAAATTTGGACACGACACGAATTGGGCCACCGTGACTGTGTGCAGTTATAGGAGCTGTCGAATGATGAATGGGACGATGCAACCTCTAGATGAGAACAAGTAGTCCAAATGGTGCACTGCAGTAATGAAACACTAGCTAAACACATATACAGTCATCTGCGTTTTACTAAAAACGTTTTGGTAGCATCTGATGAGCAAATAAAAAACGAATGTAACTTAACAGTGTAAAGTAATAATGTAATGCAACAGAAAATTAAGCTTTTTGGCATGAAAACCAGCTTTCTACATGGCAAGCGTTCTACAAACACAGTGCCCTGAAAACATTTTCTTGGACCGCTAGTTCGAATTTACTATACTGAACGCAGCACTGTCACTTTTGTTTGTCGCTTCTAACCACATACGTGCTGACGAATCGGACAAAACCAAGCACACAGGCTTCTCTGGATGGGGCAGTCCCAAGTCATTCCAAAACAGCGGCACACTTTCCCCTCATTTTCGTCTGGTCGCACCCACACCCATTCTTCAGTGTCTCTCCAGCATCAATGAATAATACGCCTGGCTGGCCAACTCCTTCATAAAGTCTGTAACCTCCTAAGGTGAACCCCCAGTGACACATGGCACTGACCTGAGGACGTAAGCTGTGGACCACGCCAGCTCGAAGGCAGTTCGCATCAGGAAGCCACCAAACACCTTGTTGTAGAGGTTCTCAAACTAGTCCCCCCAACAACAAAAACAGATGTTAGTATATCGACCGCAAAAACAAAAATAATTGAAAAAGTAAAATAGAAAAGAGAAGAGTTGAAACAATGATGCCAACCTCTTATTTGCGAGATAAAGCTCTTGCAGCAACGCACGCAAGATCTAAGGCATAATTATGTTTTTTCGTGATGGCACATGATGTATTGAAACAACGAGAAAAGCTGCTTTTTGTAGCTAACCTCGCAGCTTAGTTTGCCACTAATGTGGGCACTTCCTTCCGATTGGCTTAGTAACAATTGATGTCAATCAGTTTTACTCAAGTGGCAGAACTGGCTGCAGTAGAGATGTCATAAAAATGCAATGCTACGACAATGTACATAAATAAAAGAGATTGCACAACAGCTAGAAGAATCACTCCTGCAACCAGAATAAAGTTTAAGCGATGCAACAGATAAGCTGCCCTCCCGAACGGGGAGTCATCCACACTGAAATTTTTTTTACACCATTTGCTACTTTCACATGCAGGCTCCGTATACAAAAAAAATATATATGGACAGTAGACAAATACCTCAGGTTGGCAGATAATGACATTAGTAAGTTTCGCATCAGTCATCCAAATGCCGCCAGCAGGGCACTCGTCAGATCTCAGAATATACGTCCTTCAGAAGAGAGGGGGGGGGAAGAGAAAAGAGGCCAATTTACAATCGGCTACAAGGACATCTTTCTGTAACGAAGCGCTCAACTCTCAGCAATGCCTGGCTGGCTTACTTTGGATCAAAGTCTTCCAGAAAAAGCTTGTGCAATAGATCCCTTTCCTCTTGAGTTGGAGGCTGCTTGAAAATGCCCGTATCTTGAAATGCTTTTCTTCGGGCAATGCTGGCTGCAAAAGAAGTCACACACGCATTGCAAATGTAGGGTTAAACCGTTCTTTCCTTATACCGGAGCTGGTCCTACCATGCGCTACACAAAACTGCTTTTCCTCAAGTAGTTCGGAACTACTTAAACAAAAAAAAGGTGCTTCTGTAATTTTATCCGTACAAAAGGTACAGTCAAAATAAATACACCTGGGCCTGCACAGTTGCATGCTTTCACTACGACCGCATCACTGTGGTTACTCTCAAGCAAAACACAATTTGGTCAAGGCAAAAAATTACTTGCACTTTGTGCAAAAGCAATAGCAGTAACAAAATCCCAACTGCGCATTAAAATGCCCGCCTTTTTATTTTTATTCCTCTCCTGCTATTATAGCAAGACACGTGTCAGCCAATCCCTTCATTGTGCCATTTTTCTGATGCGTTTCCCAGCAAAAATGTTGCTCTAAAGTACGAAAGTCAAATGAGTGCCCCCTCGCGATGTCTTCCTTTGCTGAGACATGCATGAACTCTTGTTTGGTGCAAATACCCGCAAAGGAGTGCTAAAGAGTGGGCGAAACCGCTAGGAATATGCACATGTTTTTTTCATAAAGCAGTTGCTTGAGTAACAAAAACCATGCATTTGTTTTCCAAAGTATGTGTGCTATAAGCTGCAATGAGCATTGTATTTTGTAGTGCACAAGAAGTCACACGAAGTCACTTAGTTACACATTTATTTTTGGAATTTCAGGTGCATTGTAATATGATTAATGACAGAATCTGTGTTTTTTTAACAGCTGAAGGCATCCACGACTGATCGCGCATGCTGGCAAAGTCCTGCATCTCTGGTTGCAGCGTGATACACTTCACTTATTTCTGCACAAGTACAGCAACAATTCAGAAACATTGCGCCCCACGAAACAGCAAATTCCTTGCTGAAGTAATAAAGAATCAAAGAATGACATTTTAATTAAGAGGCATAAACATCTAGAACCCTGTGACAAAATGTCAGAAGCTCCCCTGTCAGCTTGAATGCCCTCGGCAGACTGCAAACATGCTGCAATGGAAACATGCTGCAATGGAAGCTGAAAGGAGTACTGACACCAATTTTTGGCGTTAATATTATTGCACAGTTCGCTTCCTTTACTCAACAGAATACCCTGGCTGAAATATGAGCAGCCTGCGACGCGAAGAACATACTTCAATTGAATCTCATTTATCGCGCCAACAGAACAGCACGCGGAGCGGCACTCAGCAAATGGACATCAGCGTGACACCCATAGATTTTCTTACAATATAACTAGAGGGGAAACTGGCGCTGCGATCGTACGCCTCAATGGGCGTGATGGGTAGTTCTGGATTCGGATTGGCGCTCGATGGCTCGTAGAACTTGCTATGGATTGCAGGCAGTTTCGTTTTCGTTTTGGATTTACATGAACGCATTTGCCTACGCGGGGTGTTGGGAGGAGTGATCAAAAATACGTTTCTCCTTGAACTGCATGCCTCGCGTGCACTGACGCCGCCCTGAGTGGAATGTTTTATAACCACAGTTGCGAATTGGGTCGGTTATCAATACATTGCCGCACAGCGAGCATGAAAACACAAATGACAGCGCTCTGTGCGGCGAAGTTGTCTGCTAATTAGGAGTTGCAGCGCTGCTATTCGGCAGAGCAATGTATTGTCAAAGCTGATGACGGTTGTGAATCGCTTGGAACAACCACACTTTTCGTGCCAATGCCGGCTTCTACGGTGTAGAGCAGCAGCACCGGCGGCTGATAGGAACGCAGCTTGATGGATGCCACTAATTCAGGCAAGAATAACTTCTCCAAAAGTAATCTGTTTCTTTTTTCTTATGAGCACAAAACTTCTCTTACTATTACAAACCACCAGCACCTAAACTTATACAATTAGTTTTTAAAGAAGTCCGCGTCCTGCTGTAGTTGGCGGAAAATAGCAAACCTTCTCTACAAACCTTTTCGACTCCGCGTCTGCTTTTTATTTAAACGCGCCGCTTTATTTTGTACAAAACCGGTTTTTCGTCACTAACTTTCTTGTTCGCCATGTAATTTGTAAACGGAGAACCGGGCAATAAGAGCTTTTTTGTCAAAAAGCACAATTTGCGCAGTCGTAAGCCCGTTTTGATCCTACGCAATCCGGTTCCAGAACTACCCATCATTCCCATTGAAGCGTACTAAGCGCCGCTGCAGTAAGCGCCACTAGCGCCAGTTTCCCCTCTAGTTATTTGTATGAAACTCTGTGGTGACACCATCCCGTGGTAGCCAAAAGAAGTGACGCACAAAGCGCTCTGAGCTCATCAAAAACTCGCGACGTCACTTCACGCGCGCAGCCCCGCGAGCGGCGAGCGGGCACCAACGCATTCACAAACGGGTGCACGTAGCCACAAATACAGGCATAATAACCGCTGCCCAGAAAAGCACTGTTGGCAAAAATGAAGTTCCACACACAGGAAAGGAAGCGATAATATAGCCCAGAATTGCAATAGAAGTCTCCATCAGGACTTTTACTGAAAGCGGTCATCGAATTTCCGCCACAATGGTACGCCTGGCACCTTCATGCAGCTCAGCCTTTCAGCTCTGGTGGCGGCGCGGTCGAAACAACGCCCCTGCCGGCCTTCAGTGTTTTGACGTCCGCACAAAGCGGTGAGTTCATGCCGGGATTCTGTCATACGCGACCTTTCGGGATGAATGCATGGGAATTTGAAACAAACGATTTTCAGGCCGTTCAATGTAATTAATTATCGTGCGGTGGAGTATTTAAAAGAATACTGACACGAAAATTTTATGTTACACTTTTATTGCTTTTATTGATGCTTAATGGTCTGCCAAACCCGTAACAGCACTTTAAATACTTCAGCGCGCGATAATTAATTACATTGAATGGCCTGAAAATCCTTTGCTTCAAATTTCCGCACTTTCATCCCAAAAGGCGCGTATGACAGAATCCCGGCATGACCTCACCGCTTTGTGCGGACGTCAAAACACTGCGGAGGCCGATGGGGGCGCTGTTTCGACTGCGCCGCCGCCGGAGCTGAACGGATGAGCTGCCTGCCTGAAGGTGCTAGGCTTACCATTGCGGCGGAAATTCGATGACCGCTTTCAATAAAAATCCTGATGGTGACTTCTATTGCGATTCCGGGCTATATTATCGCTTCCTTTCCCATGTGTGGAACTTTATTTTTGCCAACAGTGGCTTTCTGGGCAGCGGTTATGCCTGTATCTGTGGCTACGTGCACCCGTTTGTGAATGCGTCGGCGCCCGCTCGCCGCTCGCGGGGCCGCGCGTGTGAAGTGACGTCACACGAGTTTTTGACGAGCGCTGTCCGCGTCACTTCTTTTGGCTACCACGAGATGATGTCACGCTGATGTCCATTTGCTGATTGCCGCTTCATGTGCTGTTCCGTCAGTGCGATAAATGCGATCCAATTAAAGTGTGTTCTTCGCGTCGCAGGCCGCTCATATTTCAGCCAGGGTATTCTGTTGAGAGTAAGGAAGGGAACTGTGCAATAATATTAACGCCGAAAATTGGTGTCAGTACTCCATTAAAGTGCCGTTTCCGGTTCGCAAGACCATTAAGCATCGATAAAAGCACTGTGCAAGCAAGAACAACAGTTCAAAGCTGGCACCACTTATGTGCCTGCAGTTTTCGACGAAAACACACTCATGAATGGCGACAGGTCATTGCTGTACATGGTGTAAATACTGAGTCCAACGGCCCCAGCCTGCCAACAAATTTCATGTATTGTGCTTGTCATTTACAAAACTGACTACTATACACCAATGATTAAAATATGCATGTAGAGCAACAAAAGCGCAAGAGGAAAATCAGCATCCAATCAAACAACCAGCAGCTAACTGATCAGTGTGGGCAATAGTCTGTGCCTGTTAAGACACTTAGAAAGTGCCTAGACACGTGAAGAACTGTTTGAGCTACCTTACCTGCGCCTTCATCAAAAATGGCTTGCTCTTCTTCATTCCTTGGCTCCAGCTTGTTTACAACAACGGTGCTGAAAAAAGTAAGAAAAGAAGCAGGTGGCTGCAATGAGAGCACACAGTCATAATCCTGACACAATGTACTAGCCCTTGTACTGACGTGAATGCACAATGGCTGCGAGCAAGAGAATCAAGAAGCATTGCTACTTGTGTGCGCTTCAGTAAGTAATTCGTCACCTTCTCTCCAAATCATTTCCCAGTGACACTGGGACAACCATCTAACCAGCTCACGAGGATTTGCTTCAGCTGGTCTCCCGAACACAGCTGGCTGCATGTGATTAAGGCATCCTGGACTAAGGATGTTGCTCATCACGCAAGCACACAACTCAACTACCCTCTATTTTACTCCTTGAATAAACATTAATTTCTCCTGCTCCTACTTGTTTCCTTTTATTATACCTAGTGGGTATCGAACCAGTGCAATTTTAAGAAGTTGTACATACAGAGATTACTGCAAATACAGCAATAACCAGGTAGATTTATGCTGAATTGGGCTTTGTCCTTGCAAGGAATCAAGCTTTAATGGTGTGTAATCAAGTTGGCAGCACAGTAAAGTTTACAATGAACGCTCCAAAGGAAATTTCCCAGCACGAACTGTTTCCATCCTGGCTGCACAGCACCTCCCATACTACCCCCCCCCCCCCCCCCCTCAACTTTTTTTTTTTTTTTAAGTACTTGCAAAGGGTGATTTGCCCACATTCCAGGTTTGTGCATGCCTTGTTTAGAATGTGACACTACTATTATGACAAAATTAAACTTCCTACACTTTTTCAACTCTCCCCAAATGTCCCTCAGAGCACCAAAACAATGAGACTCACTTTGACGAATTAGCTTGCATGGCAACCATCACAAACTTTGCCGACAGCATATGCTTGGCCTTTTCAGGGAGCAGCTGCAACAACACGAAATAGGAGAAAGTGGGCTCTACAAGACCCCTTGCAAATCTCTGATGTTACAAAGATGTGGTTTGATTATATAAACCAGTATATTCTGTACAATGGCTGACAATAAAATATATCAGCAGCATTCTTCAACACAGGCAGGCATCATCAATGTGGATGTATCCAGAAACAAAAATTACAAACGAAAATGAACATAACGACCTGTGGCAGCAAGTGGAAGTGGCATTTTGTCATAGATGGCTTAGCAAAACCAACACTACTTTTATGTACCGACGTCCGCAACAATACTTGTCAGTTTTTTGTCTTGATTAGTTAGAAATTTAACCCTTTTAATGGCAATAGATAATAACATACAATTTAAGTTCTAAAGACCATAATAAAGGCAAAATATTGGCATTACTGATGCAGCATATTTTCTAGCTCTAAAAAAGTGTGAAACACATCAATGGATGTTTTTACAGTAAAGAGATATAATAGCTGCACTGCTGTTTTGAATATAGGTACCTAAAAGACAACACAGAACCATCTTTTGTTCGAAACATTGGACAGTTGCCTCGCTACAATTTTGTTCAATGAGAAACATTGCTGCCACCATTACGGAATTAGAGTTAGAAGGGTTCATTTCAAATTATTTTCTTACTGCGCCATTATACGATGTGGCTAACACCTGTGATTCACTTTGGGAATGGCCAAAATAGCAAGTCAGTACAGTGACTAGGTGCCGATATGAGAAACTGGAAGTTTAGAAACGCTCATCAAACCTAGCAAAACATAGCAGGGCACTCCACCATTTAATAACCCTACAGCCTTATCGACATAGCCCGAGGCCTTGTTCTAGCTTAGGATGATGGAGGTGACTAGAATTGGATGACCTGAGCTCACATCCTCACAAGCTCACAAAATGGGGGGCGTGATATGTCTGTTATTCCTTCAAATTCACAAGTTATCACACTGTTGTGAGAGCCACTCAAGAGACAATGCAGCAACACCACAGCTCATGCAGTTACTCATAGCATTTGCCTCTGATTCGTGTGGATCTCCCTGTTGTTATTTTTCTGTCGGCATTTCATTGCCCTATCATCACAAAATACTGTAGTATTTTATTAGAAACAGTATGACCGCCATTATCAGTTCCTCAGTACTATAGTGTTTAAGTATACGTACTTCAATAATCAAATGTCAGCCAATCAAGCAACGTAGCCACATCATATGTGACGTCATGCACGTAGGAAAGTAGATGGTGAATTTCCACCATTTGTTTTCTTTTCCTTAGTGTATAAATTTACTTGACTGAAGCTTGCAGCAAAACTGACACAATTGTTATGCCAACGAGGGAATCCTTCAATTGGATCAGAGCTGTATCTATGTTGTCCTCATGGTCCCTTTAAAACGTCCAGCAGACAAAGCAGCACTCTGAAACGCGAACACCATTGAAAGCAGTAGTATAACCCCTCAAACGAAGGTCTGCCAATGGTACCACTGCCAAGGCCTAATTCCCCATCTAAAAAAATCTCTCTTCCCCTCTTGCTCTATATCCTCTCTCAGTATGATACTAATCCGGAAGTAGTCACGCTGCGAAGTGGGAGGAGTGCCACCTACGGCCAGGAGCTCCATGGTGACCTCCATGGAGGTCCTGCCCACCCAGGAGACGTGGCCGCGCAGTTTGAGGTCATGCTTGAGCCGGACCTCCACGTCCTCGCTGTGGATGCTGTCCACCAGGGCCGTCACTATGTTGACCGGCGTGGGCAACCCAAAGCTCAGGTTCGGGTACTGCAAGTGCCTGTAGCACAGCCACACTGCGAGGCCAGACGAGGTAGGAGAGAGAAAGAGAGATGTCAGAGCCAACTACTGACCGGATCGTACCACATGCATGTACTGAATGTACAGTCATGGACAAACGAAATGGGAACAACAAAATATGAACCAGAACACGCAAAACTGAAGAATAATGTTCGTTGAGGCCCAATAATGGCGCACTATTGGTATATTTGGAAAGCCACATTTCCGAACTTTGTATTTGTAACTAAGCCACGCGTCCTTTTGACTTGCATGGAAAGAAATTGCGCTATTTGTGTGTTCTTGTTGATATTGTGTTTTCGCGTTTCATTTGTCCATGATGGTACGCCAGGAAAACATGACGTACATTTGTACATTATCTGCGTATGGAGAAATTTTGTCTTATAGTGAGCTACACATCGCATACCAAGATGAAATTCTCCATTCTACGACAAAATGTATAACGGCAGCATGCATAAGTGAGATTCACAAGAAACTGGTGCAGCTGCATACCCCTCAGTTGTACTCATTGTTTTTTCCTCTTTTCTGCTATGCAAAGACGAAGTGTATATCCAGCGGGGTAAAATCGTGGAGGAGGGATCTCACTATATGCATTCATATACTATAAACATTTTTCACAAGAAAAGTGTACATTACCAGGGGTGGAAGTGCTGCACCATTTGCTCCACACACTGCCAATCTGCTTTTAGTGTGCTATACTGCTCCAAAAGCCAGTATTGCGCTGAAACTGCCCCTAAGCGGTGCTGCAAAATCTGAGGCAACTGTGAGATGATGTTCAGTGCCAGATGCATTGCGCAGGGAGCAGTAGAGACTCATTTGTTGAGCTCCCATTCATGACATGGCGTGCTCCGGAAGACTCCTTGAAGGACTAACTCTCTTGCTCATCACAATTTCCTGGTCTCCCAGTGGCGGTGCGGCTTCACAAGACTTGGGAGTGAATTTGGGACGTGGGCAATGCGCGAACTTTTGCCCCTAAATGCAGCTTCACTGCACAGCTCACTGTGCGGCGAAGCTGCGTTTACCCTGGCACAAGTGAGAGGTTTGATTCTGTTAAGTTAGCTAGCAGCTATCCTCAAGTAGTAAGCTCTGTAGGTCGGCCTTAGGTACAGCACTGCTTTGTTTAGTTGGGGGGGGGGAAGGGGGGGGTCCGTGCACCCTCCCTCCTGTAAGCCCGCTGTTTACCTTTGGAAAAAAAGTTAATAAACACTGGTGCATTCATTACTTGGGTAAATACAACGCAGTTGTGCATTATTTTTTACGTAGATAAAAGTGTGCAATATGCTAGGGTATTTTAATTTTCTTTTCTGTTTTATAAACATCAACATTTACTTTTAATTTCTCCATGGTCTAGCCTGGTTTAGCTATGCAACCGATCAAATTAGCTTGTTGCATCTTAATTTCTTTTTCTCTCAATTTCTTTCTCTCCTAGTTTGTCTCGAGTTTGTTTTTTCTTTTGCTTTTGTCTAGTCTTGTCATTCAGTGTAGAATTAATTGATTGATTGTAGGGTTTAACGCGCCGACGCAACGCAGGCGATGAGGCGCGCCGTAGTGGAGGGCTTCGGATTAATTTTGACCACCTGGGGATCTTTAACGTGCGCCGAAATCTCGTACACACGGGCGTTTTTGCTTTTCGCCTCCATCAGAAAAGCGGCCGCCGCGGCCGGGAATCGAACCCGCGACCTTGTGCTCAGCAGCGCAACGCCTTAGCCACTGAGCCACCGCGGCGGGTCAGTGTAGAATTAAAATGAAGCTAATCTTTCAACAGCTTAGATGCAAAGGGGACCATTTTGCCTATCTCTGGCCTTCTCTGGGTTGTTTCTCATGACAGTGACGATGTTGTAATATCACGAACATTTATTTTTCATTTGTCTAAAGTCTAGTTGAATGTAGCTTTTCAAAGCCTTGATTTACTCTATTTTCTCTTATTTACTGCTCTGCAAGCTGTTACATTTTAATTATATAGGAAGGTATATTTTCTAACTCAACGATTTGAATTCTTTTTTGTGTTTACGAGAAATAAATAATGGCGAATAAATGAAGTTTGATTTGCACTGCTCCAAAACTCATCTTTTGGTGCTGCAAAGCTGCTCGAAAACTCCCTTTTATTGCTCCAAAGCTGCTCTAAAGCAGCATTACTTCTGCTCCCTGAGCTGCTCCAAAAGGCTCAAGCCCGCTTCCACCCCTGCACCATGTTCTGTGACAGAAAAGTGCTGATACGAAGAATGCCTTGCCTGCGAACTCGTCCATGTCCTCGAGGATGCGGCCAAAGCGGACAAAGCCCATGCTCGTGCTGTGGCTCTTCTGGATGGCTGGGGAGCTGCCCACGGGGATGATGCACTCGTCGTAGCTGTCCAGCATGCAGCGGCTAGGGATCTCGTCCTGGCTCTGGGGCAGCTTCTGGCGGGCAGAGCTCCTGCCGGTGTTGTGCGAGAACAACACAGCGGTCCAGCGTTTCTACACAGGCACCACAGCACTGTCACAGAACACCTCCTAGGTTAAAATGATGCCTTCTTAATTAAAGCACGATTATACTGGTGCTGCAGAGCTTTGAACAGGCACAACCCGGGTGTATGAAGACCAGCGCAATGGAAAAGAATGGAAAGGAAAGAAAAAAGGGAGTTTGCAGAAAGGTATTCAACGTGCATAGAGGTGGAAGGTGAAGGAAAAGGAGCTATGCCTTCATTTCTTGCACACTCTTCTGGCTGAAAGTTTTAAACCACCACTTGCCCACTGGTGCTACCCAGACTATATTTTTGAGGGTATAAACACTTCTGTTACATACACGATTTAAAATTACCCCTGGCAGAGAGGAAACACAGTGTGCTTAGAAACACCCACTGAAACAACACCCGAAGAAGCATTGGCATGCACGGTAACTGTGCCTACGTAGGCCCATGATGTAGCGTCTTGCGTTATGTACGAGTAAGAAAAATGCTAAGACGTGCCTCCCTCCCCTTTGCCCGAACAGGATAGCATTGTCCTGTAATCAACACTTCAGTGCACAAGCCCTCCATCACCCCCTCTCTCCCCACGCAGTCTGTGCTTGCTTACTACTGAGTACAACAGTGTAAGAACTGTTCTATTGGAACTAACCAATTACGAGCACACTGCACAAATATCGGGCCTTGCATGCAACTTTACTTGGGCACCTGTACGTGCCTCTGTCTCAAGAGAAAGACAGGTGATTTGTTTTCAAATCACACTCATGAGGCAAGTGACAAAGGGTTTCATTAATTCACCAGTCATCTGTCTGTTCACACATGTCTGTACACCATAGCATATGTCAGAATGACTTGCTCACTAGTGAGTGGGCATGTGTAGACTCCAAGGGGCCTCTGAAGGCATTTCAGGGATCCACAAAAACGTTTACTGTTGAACCTCAGTGGCAATATTAAATGTCAGATCTGCTAGTAACACCTGCACACACTTCAAGGTTCTCCACAAGGCACGCATTCGTAAGGTGGCTTTTCTGCATTGCAGCTTAGCCTAGCAGAAGATGAGCATAAAGATATAACAGTGAACAAGAATACTTGTTGCGACAAGAGTGCAATGCTTAGACAACACGTCACGTCAGCAGACCCCCTCCCCCTTTGTGGTACCCTACAACTTCTTCCTGCCCGCAAGGCGCCCCAACACATCAGTGGTCAAGAAAACTGCACTAAACTACTGGCTTCCCTCCCACTAGTGCTTTCACAGTGGATGGTTGACTAAAAGTATGTGGTTGACTCTGCCTGTGCCACCGATGCATGATGTTGATCTTTAGTTTTATTCCTAGCAGGAGCTATTAACATGCTTTCATATTCTCCAAACTGCATGCATAAATCTGCGTCGCACAGGCAAGGTGGTGTGGTTAAAGCAACCTTCGTCTAATAGCATTTGCATACCTAGCATTGCCAAGATACCGTAAAAAGTTGCCGTAAACTTCACACACCTGTAAAACAACAAATAGTTTTGGAGTAGTTGCGATACTAGTATATAAAGGCCCAAAATCCCACACAGGATAGGTTCATTATGTGCGTCATTAGTATTGAAGGAAGAACAGGCAAGGAGAAAAAGTTGCTGCACTTAATTAGCACGCTCACAAACAGTGCATTATTCTGCTGTCAGGGACACAGAATATGAAGCAAAGTGCCAAAGCAGTGAAAACCTATAGTAGATGTGGCAAGTTTGGTGCAGTTACATGGCTAAGGAGGTTTGCATCCATGTTTCCACGACAAAGCAAGACACAAGGGCAGGGAAGCTTGTAAGTACGGCAGCCATGCAAAAGCATTGGCAACCATATTTTACCGTGTGAAAATAATTGACAGATGTCAACTCACACATCACTGACATGGCCGACATGACTTTTCAGAGCTTCCGCCACTGAAAAATAAGGAACAAAAATAGGTCTGAGAATACAGCCTTTTTAATCGTGCTGATTTTAAAGAACATTAACATTCGTATGAGACTATGTTCAAACTTGATATTGAATGCGTAAAACATAAATTTGATTAAACAGAAACTCGTGAAAAAATTCTGGATTCTGGCACAAATTTGGTCAAGCCTGCCATTAATCAGCCAATAAATTGTAAACGAACATGAGCTGATGGAGCTGGTCGACTCACCTTCGGGGATCGTTTTGATGGTCATGGGCGGCTCGCATGTTATGATGTTCCGCAGCGACCAAATGCTCGCAGGCTTGTGGCGACTCATTTGCACCAACAGCACAGCTAGCGTCCTGCATTGGTTGAGCGGTCAAAGCATCTCTACTTTAATGTAGTGTTTCCTGCGTTGTTTCTGTGAGCATGTGACAAATATCAAGCATGCGCGAACAGTTCAATTTCATGTTAATCGACTTCTGCGCGCGTAATATGTTGGTCGCTTTACTGCGGCCGGTTTCGCGTTCATTTTGGGAAATTTCTCGTCCCGCTATATTTCTTTTTCTTTTTGAGCAAGCAGAGTCACTGCAAAAATGTAGAAGTTATCATTGATAGTGAATGACTGCATGAAGTCCGGCACTACATAGAAGGCAACCAAAACCTGTGTGCCGAATGCAAACGAAAGCAAGGTCGTAGAGTAATACCAACCTGTTTAGAGCCATCGCGTAAACCTACGGAAGGGATCTCGCCGAACAAGGGACCAAGTGCAGAGGTGCGTATGTTCGCGCGAGCAGAGCGGGCGAGCACTTTCACTTCACCACTCGACCCCGTACAATTGTCGCAATAGCCTTCATCGTCCATAAAACGCCCTCATTACTTGCGCCTTCTGATGTTTCGCAATCTCTCAGAGGTGCCAACAGAATCCTAAAAACGGCGAGCAATGAAGTCTACATACGTTACGACGGGTGTGGCACCTCACGCACGCGGAATTCGCGACTATTTCTTACCACTGCACCTACAAGCCAACAGCCAACAGCAGCTCCATTCGATTCAGAAGGGGTGCACGGCAACGTTGCAGAGAAAGTTCTGTGGTGCCGGTGCAGTGCAGCAGCGTGGTTCCGCGGTGCCGTGCATCACGGCTGCACCGTCAGCAGCGCCCCTGCGTGTTCACAATCGAGCGAGGTGCAGGCATAGTCGTCTGCTAATCATCATCGCCTGTCGTCCTCTACAACTGGATGTTTACGGCCATCTGGGTTGCGTCGTACGCATCAGCGGCGACGCTAAGTTCGTCCCGCGTATCTTCGAGCTCGACGGACATTTTCACGCGGTCGCCGCAACCGCCGGTAGCCGCCTGCCAACCCGCAACGCCCCATCGCTCACGGCACCGAATCGCTGCACCTCCTCCGTAGCAGGTGCAGCGATTCTCTGCACCGCGGCGGCACCGCTGCCGCACCATGAGCAATCGAGCGACGCGGTGCAGGGAACCACTCGTGCAGCGGTGAATCGAGCGCTTTGGTGCAGCGCATCCTGCACCGTTGCAGGCGTTGCAGGGAATCGCGTCTGAATCGAATGGAGCTAGCTGCTATTCGGCACCATGCATCATCATGGAAAAGGCGCGAGATTTAAACATCAAATGCCCAAACTTCCCTAACTGTGAGGGGATCTAATGATCCATTCCCTTTTACTCCTATTTTTTAAATATTTGCAGCAGATACTGCCTTATACTAGGCATATTTTTTCGCCTTGTACTTTCATTCTCGCACGAGAGGCTCATTCATACTGACCACTTGGAATGTGTGAAAGGGATGGCTACCTTGCCAACGTTTATAGATAGTACCTTGCGGCACGTTCAAGAGAGAGAGAGAGGGAGAGAGGGGAGACAGAATAAGCCTTATTAAAGAAAAGGAGGCAAGCGGTCGGTTTACGTTCAGAACCCCGTTAGAGCATTAGCCCGATGGATCAGCAGAAGATGTTCTTTGACGCTGAGCTGACCAGGTACGTTGAATTAGGTAAAAAATTACGAGTGAAAAAACAGCGCTAAAAAGACAGGACAAGAAAGGACACAGGACCACAGCGCTTGTCCTTTCTTGTCCTGTCTTTTTAGCGCTGTTTTTTCACTCGTAATCATGAACCAACCAGCCCAAATGAGTACCTTATTGTAGGTAAAAAATATCGACCTACTCCATCCACCTCCCTTATGTCCACCCCATATCCCCAAGTTCCTCCGCTATTTGGAACACATATTTTAAAACAAACTAGGCCAAGCATGCTTTTCCACTGAGACGTTCTACGAAGTTGACAGGTTTCAGCTCTTCGGGATAACCCCAATGTTTTTTTTTTGTTTGTTTTTACAGCGAAATGTCTCTGGTTAGTTTTTGAAAATTTTTGCGTCCGTAGACCGATTCGCGTCGACACAGAATTTTGAATCTCGTGGCAAATCCAGCTTTCTCGTGTATGCTATGTAGCTCTCAATCTAGTGTAGATCTTTAACAAGAAACGCCCTAAAATTGATAAATTGGTCATGGTGACTATCATTACACCGAGTTCCACTTACCTACATGTCATAGCTAGTTCGCATTGAAGTTGTAAACTTCACGGAATTACCGCCTGCTGTCAATGCATGGCCGTCTACGGAAGAGGTATCACCACCACCACCACCACCAGCCTAACTACGCCCACTGCAGGGCAAAGGCCTCTCGGCCCTCTCCCATTATTCTCCAATTACCCCTGCGCTAACTGCGACCAATTTATCCCCGCAAACTCCTTGATCTCATCTACCCATCTAACTTTCGGCCGCCCCCTGGAACGCTTGCCTTCTCTAGGGATCCACTCTGTTGCCCTTAATGACCAACGGTTATCTTGCCTTCGCATTACATGCCCTGCCCACGTCCATTTCTTGTTCTTAATTTCTACTAATATGTCCTTAGTAGATAGGGGTATAGTTATAGAGAAGGGGTACTTTTCTTTAATAGAAGCTATCCCGAAGCACAGCTGCTAAGATATAGGCCAAGTTTAATTTATTTTTTATATTACGCAGTTCACAGTGTGGGAATCGCGGAGAACCACGGCCCGCGATCCCGAGCCGGCGCGCGCTTCGGGAGAGACGCTTGTGCGCTGAAACCGGTCCGGCGCTCCGCTGGTTCGTCGGCGTCCCCCGAGAGATGGCACCACCAATCCGTGCGGGCGCGGGCGGCGCGAACGTGTGCGCGCGGGGAGACGGGAGAGTCTCGTCGGAGACCCGGTCGGGGCTGGTTCGGCGGAACATCGCGGTAATGTCGGCGGATACATGTATCTCAGGTGGGAGCTTTGTTTGTCGCTCGCCGTGAGTGCCTGCCTCCCGCTCGCGGTCACGACCCGGACGACATGATTCGTGAACGCCGTCGAGCCTTGTGCTCGCATGCTTTGGGATTCCCCAAATAAACGGCTGTGCTTCGGCACTACTGTCTACTGTGTTCTCGTGTCGGCGAACCTCGCTGGGCTGCCGTAGGCATGGGAGCCAGCGTGGTTGACACGCCGGGAGCTATCGTGGGGGCCTACCCCAGAGTGCTGGCAAGGTCCCCTAGGAAACCCCCCTCCTATCCCACAACAGTGACGTTGTAAACATTATGGAATTTCCATCTCCTGTCAATAGATAAGCTCTTTTTACAATATCCGGTTGGGTGGCGCATCTTGCTCGGCACTTCGGAGCTGAAACTGGAAGGGGTCCACACGGGAGAGTGATGTTACTTACAGCCTTGGCTGAGGAATAGCACTGTTATAAGTGCACGGGAAGCCTACGAGCAGCAGGGCTTTGATACGCGCACCACCAAACCGAGTGCACAACACGGTTTGGCCACTTTATTGAAAGCGTGCAGCCAAAAATCTAGATTTGTAGTGAATGTGACTCCCTTGATTACAGCTGACGAAACACACTGCACAGGACTGAGTCATCGAGCGTAAAGTACGGGCAACCCAGCACATGTGGCTGCTGCCGGTGCCGAAGGTAGGCCATAAAACTTGGAAAGATAAACTGAAATTGTACGTCTTATCAGCAAGGACTTGTGGTACGGTCATCGACGAGGTCCGACAGTAGGAATGCCTACGCTGCCTTCCATGTGCACAAGCCACGACTTTCTAATACCTCTAAAAGCACCTACTGACTCAACACCTCGCGAAGATATTTGTCCGTGCACGGACGGCCCGAAGTGGTCTCAGCACTGCATGAGGGACGCCTGTCAGAATTCCCTTCCCCTTTACGATTGCTCAGCCCGCCCTAAGAAATACGTTCGATCAGGTCAACCACATTTTTCTGGCACGGTGGCACCGGTGACAGAATGATCGGTTCCACTCCAAAGGGCAAGAAATGCGCCGCTGTCAGTGCCTTCGATTCGTGAGGCCTGCCTTGGCAACTCTAGGAGGTGGGGTTTTAAAGCGTAGCATTTTTGGCAATATTACGTACCGATTTCTGCTCATGCCAGTCCGTAAAGCCTCGAGAACGCTCGCATCGCGTCATGATCCAAATGAAAAAGATGCCATAGGGTCTTTATATTTTAACATCATCATCATCCCCAGCCTATATACGCCCACTGCAGGGCGAAGGCCTCTCCCATTAATTTCCAATTACCCCGGTCCTGTGCTATATTTTAACACGATTGCCTATAATTGCACATAAAAGATTGTTTTCCCAGCCATGCTTGCGTGTATATTGATGAAGACAACTTTCAAGAAACTTCTGTGTAGCAGTCAAGCCAGCTATCAGTGAATTTGGAATAATTCAACTATTTCAAGATTTCTTTCGTGTTTTGAATAGAACACTAATTTACAAACACGGTTAAACACCCCAAGGAAGCTTTTGGCTCTCTCTCTCTTTTTTTGCAACGTACTAAAGTAGTGAAGTGAATCTTAATAGCAGCGTGGAGTACAGCGGTGAAGCCCACTCACGTGAGTTCGGACCGCGTACGCGCGATTCGCAAAAACAAAACAAAACAAAAAAAAGGACGCTGTCTTGGGTAACGACGGCATCGAAGAGGGGCAAGCTCAAAGCAGAACAAAATCAAAAGATACACAGATTATTCCTCGCGCTGTAGCGAGTGCCGCCAACGAAACTGAAAACAAAGTAAACTCGCTCCTATACTTCGATCGGTTGGAGCCTTACAGATCCGGTCAACTTCATCCGGCCGTCTGAAAAGCAAGCGCGATGAAGACGAATCAGCTATGAGTTTCGTGCACTACGTGGAAATTCCCAAATAGGAAGTTTTGGGTGCCCCACAAACTACGACGCTCGGCTCCTACAGCCGAGCTTCGCAATCTTGCCGTTGCCTTACCTACCGGCGCAGCAGTCATCAGCAAGCTGAACAGCAAGCCAGGGCGCGCCGCCGCACTACCTGCTGGCGCTGCGGTCGCTCCTGTTCTAAATTATGCTCCTCTTACCGCCGAAAGGAAGGTGGTGGCATCCACAATGCTGGCAGAAACAACTTTTACACGTGTTAAAGCATTACTAGAAAACACTTCACCCTCAAAACTATAATGATTTCGCCTTCATACAAGTAAACAGACTTAGATACTGTGTTTCTGCAGGATTTTAACTAAATGCTACGACAGCGCTTTGTTTATCTGCTGTCACACAGTCCAAGCTTTTCGTCGTTTCAAAAATATAGGCGCATCGTGCGACGCAAATAACAATTCCCATAATTCACGCAGAATTTTATTACCGCAAGGTGAATCCCATGTAGGAAATATTTACTAACTGTAGTTCCATCTCTACTGGCAGTTTACTACGCCGTCAGATGAGAACCTATCCCTCTGACGGCGCTCCTTCCAGAGTGCGCCTTCCGGTGGGGCGCACTCTGGCGAATTTTCTTTCAAGCTCCTTTCTCATTAGCATGCCCACCACTAGCACTGCCGCCCCTATGGCTGTTTTCAGACTTCCGTTTTGCTAAGGCAAGGTCCAGGTAGCGCCTCCCTTCAATGAAGAGCATACTCTCTGTAAGAAAAAGAAAACACAAAAACATGTATTCTGGTTTCACATCATATAGATTTTAATGCGGAAGCATACTTCGGTGATTCCCCCCCCCCCTCCCCCTAACAAATCTCTCTATTCCTTCGGCCTTCCAAAGCTGGTGACACGATGTGCCCCATAGCTATGTATGTCGTTGGCCATTTGGGTTTTTAATAAAAGTCTCCAAGACAAATATACGTATAGGTGTATGTGTGGAGATGAACCCTTAGAAATAATTTTTACGCACTATTCAACGATTTCCTTTCGGGAGCTCCCCCAAAACAGAGTATTACTGTAGCACAGGTAAATAAATTTGGCAACGTCTCCAGCAATCTGCCAGTTCCTGGAAAACGTGGCACTAGTGTCATGTTTTTACAAGACTCTAGTTTGCACAAAGTGTCTTAAAAAAAAAAAAACCCAACAGCGTGAACGAAACATGACCGAGGAATAGAAACACGTAGAACACAAACGGGCGCTGAAACGGGTGCCTGTTGTGTTCTATGTGTTTCAATTTCTCGGTCCTGTTTCGTTCACGCTGTTGGTTTTTTTTTTTTTTTTCATAAACATGAACCAACTAACTCGCACCAGAGTCCTGCTATGTCTTTTTAAAAAATTGCGAAGCTGTTATATATGTTTTTTGCCTGATTAAAGCTGTCCTCATGTGCCTTAAACCTTTAAACTAAAACAAGAAGGGCGGTTTCAGCCAGCACGAGGTTGCCAGTCAGGTCGAGCTATGCCCTCGTGTTAGCGTACAACAAGAGCACGTTAAAGGAGCCATGAAGAGAAAATACAACTTCGTTTAATTTGAAAGAACTAGGATTCAGTATCTCACTCAGCTCCATTACAGCCACAAAAGATGTTTTTTAACGAAAAAAAAGCAAGAATTATTTAAAAACTTTCAAATTTGGCGCCACAGTGACGTGTTACGAGCAAGAATGACGTCATACGGGCCAACAATAAAACATAATTTTCAGTGCGTTAACTGCACGTTAGCATTCAAGTGATGGGGTCAAATGGAACTAGAGGCCCCATTTCAGACGTCCAGTCATGTGCCGTCGCGACAGGTCAGTTAGGCGGCCGCCACATCGCACAAACAAGGTTCCGTGACGTCATAGAAAAGATGCGGGAAATTGGCTAGGGGGTCGCGACTGCTTCGCACGTTTTCTTTAATATCTCCGTTATTTGTCCGAAGATTGCGATGATATTGGTATCATTGGTATCGGGACTAAGCAGTCTTTCTAATAAACCCAACTTGTATTTTGTCTTCATGGCTCCTTTAACGACCATTTGTCACAAGCTCACCGGGGAAAGAGCGTGGAATGACCCTGAGGGCTGGCTGCTCTCCGCCAAGGCGGAAAGTGAAGCGGAAGACATTGACGATTTCTTTCGTGCCTTTATCGGGCTTAATCACTGTTGCATTCACGATGAGCTGCATGAAGTCATCTCTCGTGTACACCACCTTCGTGACAAAAAGAAAGTTGATGTCAATTTAATTCACAGAAACCTGCGCAACAGCATATCGAAAGACAGAGAAAAGCACAAGCAAGGTTTCTGCTTGCGTACACCTTTCCGCGTTTTTAGGGGCGAAGCACCTTAGGACCTCGCTCTGTCCGGGGCTTGGCGTCCGTGTACACAGTGCTGCGCATACGCGAGGAGCATTGGATTGAAATGGATTGAATTTGGATTGGATTGGATCGAATTGGATTGGATTGGATTAAATTGAATTGTATCGGATTGGATTGTATTGGAATTTTATATACTGTACACACGCGTTGTCACTCATTTACATGCGCGAGTGGGCAATGCCACGGGTGATTTACGATAAGAACGATCCCCAGTGCTTCGCCAACTCGTCACGATTCACTTGGTAGAGATGCGTGAATTTTTTTCTTTAACTTTTTTCTTGTTTGCAACAAAGAAGACAATAAATGGGCCTCATTTAGGTACAAGTTTGTCCGCGTCGCGCGTCAAACTTAAGTCGGGGCACCTGCGGAGCTGCGACCACAAAAATTCGGCGCTTTCACTGCAAGTGACCACCATGGCCATTAAGATCCGCAGAAGTGGTGCTAAGGGGTTCGTAAACCGGTCACGGCGGAAGGAACGAAATCCATAACGACCTACCTCACTTGCAAGCACAGGCGCGCACAAGATATATTCTGCGCATATGACAGATTGGCTGTAAGGCATGGTTTTGGGGAGGGCTTTGAATTTAATAATATAATCCTAACATATCTCGCTTCCATTGAACTCCCAGTTAACACATAATATGTAAATATGTCCGGTTACGGCGAATATGTATGTCCCGTGCTCACGCTATCATAACACTGTTAGTACCATCAGCGTCTCGTGTTTGGTACTCCGCCTAGCGACAAGAATATTTGTTCCGGCCTTCCATTTCATTTCGATTCTGTTTCCGGTACTCGCCACGTCACAGAATTTCATAAATACTGCTGGTGCGGTCCGCTGGGCTTCGTTTAAATACTCCTCGGCTGTGCGGCGAAGCTTCCACTACGTGCGCCTTTCAAACAAGCCCCACCGTGTCGGTGACTCATGTTTTCACGTTTGGACAAGCCCGGGTCAGACGCTTCGCTTTCGGTGCGTTTCAAACTTCGGCGGTTGCCGGCGAGGCGCGCCGAGACTTGCCCAAGGACACGGAAACCCGCAGCGGAGTCCTCTTCTCTCCCCTCTCTCGGGCTCAGCGTGTGCCTCTGCTACCGACTGCTCACAAACTCTGGAAAGAGTGTTACGTGTGTCTGTGACGTTCGTGGGGTGTGCACAATCTAGAGGGAACGCTTGTTTTGACCGTTGGCGTTTTTGGGTATAAATAGACCTCGCCCAAGCGCTGTAGATCCATTCCTGTTTGAGCAGTGAATCAATGCTGTCACTCTGCTCGAGCCCTGTACTGTAACCTCGCCCGTTGGGGCATTGTTCTTTGGCTTCGGCTCACCTCTCGCTATGAAGTAAACAGTTACGTTAGCCTACGGCTTCTGGGCTTCTTCACGGCTGCAACATTGGCTGGCCACTCGCTTCACACCACGCTACCACACGTATGTCGGAGGCGACGGAGCTACGCTCGGGTCGGCCTCCCCGTACGCAACACCCTCGGTATAAATTGAGACATGGAGTGTGGATGTACATGAGAAGTGCGTCTAGAAATCTGGGGTCTAAAGTATGGCGAGGAAGGAAGAGGTCTTGATTGAAGGGGAGATATGGGGATGTGTTGGAAACCTGTAGTAGCTTTCCACTCCCCTCTACGCCACTCCTTTCACTCACTCACTCCCTCACTCACTCACTCACACTGCGCTCAAGCGCCGCTGCCAGTGCAATAACGTGGAGCAAAGAGGATCTTTCTTATAACCCGCGCTCTTGACAGCGGCACTGGCTAGCGCCCTTGCTGCATTGGCCTTTCCGTACCTTGTAAGTCAAGTACACTGAAGCGTTATGGGTGCGACGGTGCGATGGGCATGGCATCAATATAAAAAAATATCAATACTACGTTTTGTGATAAACATCGCTGCAGCAGAGTACCTGCGCTTCTGAGTGGAGCAGAGAACCCAGCTCGACAGGCCTTCGAAACCAGATGTCATCAGTATGGAAGGTCACTGGGCGCCGTCCACTGCAAAACATGAGGCAGTCACGGTAGTCGCTTGCGTACAAATGACACCCATTCTGATTGTTTTACAAGGCCTAAAATTGGATTTGTATAACTACAGTGCATTTTTTCAAGCGCTTGTGTTGGCGGACTTGCGCCATCGGTGGTGGCGTGCGGCAAAACACCTTGCGACGAAGAACTTGCTCTTCGGGCACAGCTCTGGCTCTCCGTTCGCGGCTGGCGCGGGCGGGGGCGCGCACTCAAGTGTCGCTCGTCGTCGTTGTTAGCATCACACCACATCTCAGGTGCGGTCGCTCGCTCTCGTCGGCTAGTTAACCTTCTAGCGCGGCATTGGTAGGCCACGCGTGGTTACCGGTGCCGGTAATCGCAGAAGAATTGGGCAGTTTTAGCATATCGTTACCGTATTTGCGTTACCGTTTACCGTGTTACCGGAAGCGCTGGTGATGGTGAAGCCTGTGCCGGTAAGTTACCGTTCGCGGTAACTCTCGCGCTGCGCAGTCTACTCCCGCAAACACGGTAAACGGTAACGTAAACACTTAGGCAGTTTTAGCATATCGTTACCGTGTTTACGTTGCCGTTTACCGTGTTTGCGGGAGTAGACTGCGCAGCGCGAGAGTTACCGCGAACGGTAACTTACCGGCACAGGCTTCACCGTCGCAGTTTTAGCATATCGTTATCGTGTTTACGTTGCCGTTTACCGTGTTTGCGGGAGTAGACTGCGCAGCGCGAGAGTTACCGCGAACGGTAACTTACCGGCACAGGCGTCATCAGGCAGTTTTAGCATATCGTTACCGTGTTAGCGTTACCGTTTACCGTGTTACCGGGAGCGGGAGTTTCCGTTTACCGGTGAAAACGGTAAGACGCATTTTAGCGTACCGTTTTTCGCTGGTTAGCGTGCGGAAAGTTTAACGTAACAGACACAAAATGATGATGATAGCAACATTTTTTTTGTCGAATATATGTTGAATTCCATCAATAGCATTTATTTTTCGCAGTGCTTGCTTTTTCAGTCTTATTTATAGTCAATAGACCCTATGCAAAATGCGCCCCGCCATCTCACGTCGACTCCGGTAACTAGGTCCGCCATTTTGGTACGGTCGTTTGAAACCGAAACCAAGTAGCAAAACATAGAAGGCGGGCATTGACCGCACTTGTTGATGGACTACAATGCCGTAGCATTGCTGCGTGCCGCAGTGCACGCAACGAGGAAATACCGGTCCAGATGGAGAAAAGGCACGTGAAGTTCCACGCTCTTGAACGAACTTTCTGACGCGAACTACGCCGGCGCGAGCAACCTTTGTGACACGGTGAGCGCGTTGCGCTGGGAGCGAGTATTTGTCATTGGTTCGCTAAGCGCGGGATTTCGTAGTCGCTGTCCGGATGAAAAATACAGCTGCGTTGGAGTTCCATGGTTCAGCCTTTGTATTATAAATGAAGCCTGAGCGTGCGTCACCTATTTATGACAGACAGCGGCGCTCGAGCGGGGAAACAGTACCACACGTTGTCAAAATTAGGCTTTATTTCTTCACTCGTCCCTGTGGCTCTACGCCCGCTTCATTTCATTGTTAAATGGTACCGCTTAGCCCCTACACGAGCCTTTATCTTACCTAGGGCTGTAAACTTTTCCTGCCGCACTACGCCGTCACGGCGCGGTTGAAAATTTCCTCTCTGGCGGGCGCGCAAGGTATCGGAGTATGTTGTTAGTTTCTTTTCGGTGCATTTAGCCGCCTGTCGTTGCGGAAGTGGCGTACACTGTTTTATGATGATCTGACGTTGGAAAATTCGAGTTTCTGCACTTGGTTCTCGATTTGCCGGGCTGACAGGTTTGTTTACGTCAAGTTAACTTGTTGCCCATTGTCATTTCAGCCGCGATGTATTTACTGTCGAATATTTTGCGACTAAAATACACACTCACTCCTCTAGTTTGTCACATACTGCATGCATGCCTCCGACGTAATGATAGTGGCCATTGATGTAGGTAGGTGAGGCAATTTTCAAGTTTTCATAAAAAAAAAAAAAAAAAAACGGCCTGAGTTGCATCAGTCCACCGCGCATCAGCTTTAGTGGTTTTGCTTTTTTTTGTATCCACAGTGAAAATCCAAGTAAATTAAAATACTTCGCTGATTTATAGCGCGTGCAATATAGCAAACTGTGGATATAAATGGAACAGCATTCGCGCACCCCTGCATGCAGCGGTCTAGTAAACACGACATTGCCCAGCCTCTGCGTGCTCGCGAGATGACCACGGCGTGATGTTGCTTGAATGCTAGCTGGTAGCTCATAGGTGACCCTCCAGGTGACATGCCAGTCCTCGTTTCTGTTACTGTGTGTGTGTGTGGGGGGGGGGGGGGGGGGGTGAGGCCAGCAAAACTGAGGCAAAAAACCCATTCCAAAGGCTACCAAGTTTTCTCCCGAGCGCTTGCAAGGCACTTTATTGCTGCTCGCATTGCTCCTGCACTCGACGTGCGCCGAACAGACGCATTGGCAAGGGAAGGGAGGGGCCATTTTCTTGCGGGCTTCTCCAGTCAATGTCTTGGACACTCGCTGGCTTGATGCCCTGCTGTCTCAGACGTCCCCACTGTTGTGGCAGTTGTGCACGCAAGCTCCGGTAGCGCCTCTTTAAAACCTTGGGCTTGCAAGAGGACGAGTACAGCTGCCAGGATGTGACTGCATGTTCCACTGCAACGCGCCGGGCACTCGCAAGCTGCCTCCACAATCGCCCCACTGTCCGTCTCAGAGGTGAGGCACACAACATAGGGCCGGTCAATTTTTCTCTGGGAGCGAAAGCAGCTGCTGACCACATGGATGAGGCCCAACCTGCAAGAACAGAGAGAGTAACAGTAAATAGCACTCAGGGAAGAACAGGACTAGTCCGCTACAGTTTATGCTAAAGGGACAGAGCAGAAAGCAGTGGCCGCAAGGAACATCTCGACTCAAAATGACTAGATTTTGTGTCTTGCTTAACACTGTTGCAAGTGCAATAATCTACACCTCAAACAGCAATGATGTCAAAATTGTTTTTCAAGTTCGAGCGTGCAAGTATCGCTGCATGATTTGTTATTGTACTTTCAAGAGAACCTCACCGTGGGTAATGATACCAGTACCCGCATATTCGTGTTCGTCATAACTTAAGCAAGCAATATTATGATTATCTGGAACTCACTTCCAAAACCTTTCCAGATAAACAGGTAAACATTCTGGCTATACCGATGACCCATCGAATTAAAAAAAAAAAATTAGTTCAGTGAGTTCGAGCTAACGAGGTTTTACGGTATTATCTGTTCGGGCACACTCAAAACATGCGCTTTAGAAGCTATCACAACCACCCCACTGCCAAAAAAGGACAAGCCAGACGCACAAACAGATTTTTGCGGCAGGACATGCGCAATAAATAATGAAAACACACACAAAAACGAAAATTCAAGGCGCATGTGCACTTTTGTAGTTGACTTCGCCGCAAAGCACGAATGCTTTGCGGCAAACGCGCGGGCGGACGACCGTCACGGAAAACGGCCGCAACCTTTCCGTAAACATCTTCGCCAAAAATCGCCCCGTAAATTCGATGTACAGCATTTGAAAATACCTAATCCACCCACTAGCGGTACGGTCTGGCGATTGTCGCTTTCCTCTTTCAGGGTTACTGCAACAGGGTCCCCGCTACGCATTTACATGGTAAATAACGGTGAACAAAGTGCTGTACAAATGCTCATACCGGTTAACTCGCGTCAAGGAAAAAACAAAGATTTACTTACTGCGAGTCGCACGTGTTTGTCCGCACCGATGAAGGCGAGCAATGCGGCTCGGTGGCTAGGCGGCATGCCCTGCTGCGCTGGGCTCGGATGGGTCTTCGGCGCGGCACCACGAGTGGTGTGAGTCCTCAGACACAGTCGGCAGCGCAGACGAGTCCTTCGTCCACAATCCGTGGTCGGGACCCGAAAAACGCAGTCCAGTTTGAGCCATACCGCGTTACCGTCACCTACTCTTCCACAGTAAACAATACGAGACTTCGCGATCGTCGCCCGTACCAATATGGCGGACGGTCTTGTTTACATCAGTGTTGCTAGATCACCAAGCAATTTCGCATAGGGTCCATTGAAGCCCAGGAAGCCGTTGGCGGTTTCCTGATTAGGCCAGACTAGCCTATCACAAGCCAAGCCAATCTCCTGCCGTCGAGTCCGTCATGGTAGAGTGTACTACTCATGGCAGTGCCTTGTAGCAGCGTGTAGTAGCTCAGCTGCTGTGCTCCAGTTCAGAGTTCACCTTCTGCTATGGCTCAATACAGCAGCGTCCTTTCAGACCCGCTGTTGATGCGGTGTCTATCTTGGCGCGACATCGAGGATGCGTACTTGTTGGAACTGGATCCGGAGCCGCGCCGCAATCTAGCAGCACGTGGACTGCTCAACGTAGCAAGGCTAGACAGCCCTGAATTTGAGCGCATGTTCAGGTTTAAGAAAGTGGACTTTGAGTATTTATATTCCTGCCTCATGATGCCTGACAAGGTCGTGAGCGCGCAGCGTGTGCCGGTGCCAGGACGCGAGGCGTTATGTATGACTTTGAGGCGTCTTGCCTACCCGAACCGACTGGCCGACCTGGAGATGATGTTTAACCGGCATCTTTCTGTGATTTCGAGTGTGGTGAATCAGGTTCTGGCACACGTGGAATACCACTTCGGTCACCTGCTTTACGACCTGACTACACACACGTGGTTGAATTTGGACAGCCTGGAGCGATTTTCCGAGGTAAGAATATATATTGCATATAAAAGAGGGGCGCATATAAAAAAAAGCACGTAGCGCAAACAGAAACAAGCATTACAATTACATCGCTGTCTGTGGCATTACAGTGGAGAGGTGCATACACAAAAAATATAGTACCCACACAAACAAGACAGCCCTTTTCAATCTCCACCTGGGCAATTTTTACAATGCCTTCACGAACCCCAAATGCCAAAGAAGAAGCTAGACCATTCTATTCTGGACGTCTTACGATAAAAGATAACTCTAGCAAATCAGTTGAGCTATATCCATGCACTTTTTGATTGTGGTCGAGTCACAGTGGCATGTAATGTGACAAAACAAATATTTGTCACGAGGTAGCATAATTTGTAAGTAATATGTAAGTAAATATTGTCGAACAATATTCGCCCTAATTTTTTTTCTTGGCTGTAGCGTGTGCCAGCCTCATTGCTGTTTTAAACTAAGCATGCTTTGTCGTCTTGTATTACTTTCAAAAGCATATTGCACAGATAGTTTACCAACTTGTCTAATTTCACTTCACGCACTGCTGTTGGTAGATGCCACACAATACTGATCTAACAAATTTATGCACTAAATTTTGGGCAATCTGTTAAGAGTTTTCTCATGCTCCTGCGTAAGAAAGCCTTTGAGACAACAGAAGCTAAAGTAAACCCCCATTACAACAGAGTAAGTTTACCAAAGTACCAAGTGCTTTTACCAAAGTGCCACGCTGTGCCAACCGATATGCATGCATTTTAGATCAGATTACTGCAAGCATGCTCATGGCTTATTCTGCTTAAAATGAACTGGCAAGTTGCGGATCCACATCCAGGCGAGCAGATGCAAGAATTATTGTGATTGAAAATGGGGCTCCTCAGACAATTGCTATCATTGCTATTTCCAGGCTGTGCATGCCAAAGGTGCCCCCCTCAAGAACTGCTGGGGATTTGTCGACGGAACAGCCCGCCGAATTTGTCGGCCAACGGAGGACCAACAGGAACACTTTTCAGGCCACAAGAGGTGCCATGTGCACAAGTACCAGGCAGTGATGTGCCCGAACGGCATAATTTGTCAGCTGGATGGGCCCTTCAGGGGGCGGCGACATGACGCAGGTGAGCATGGTTGGGACTTTCGTTACAGGGGCCATGAAAACAAACTGTTCATCTTACTAGCCTTTAGTAACTCACTTATCTCCAATACACCTACAAGATACATATTTTTAACCGTACAAACTCAGTATTTCCCCCTCCCAATTTGCACAGTACTGCTGTTTCCACTAGCTGGAAAGCAGATGGGGGGGGGGGGGGGGGGCAAGCAATTTTTGCTACTTGGTGAGCATGCATCGTTGAAAATTGAGCGCGAACTTAATTTCCAACGATGCATGTTCACCAACTAGCTCGACACTCCATTTTAGTTTACTTCTAAGAATAAAGCCACCCCTCCTTATTGCAGCTTTTGCTAAGGAAAACAATTCCTGCGTGGCAGGCTTGAAGTCGGGAAAGCTTGTCAGTAGCCGAAAGGTGCATCAACGAATGATAAGTACTACTTCGTAAAGCCTGGCAGCGAGCAGCTATACCATTCAGGTAGTGAAAAAATATGAGCTGTTCATTTCGGGCCAATAAACTGCACATGCACTAGTCAATGAAAAACAGAAAGCAGGCTTCCACCCAGTTTATTGGTAAAAGTCAATGAAAAACAGAAAGCAGGCTTCCAACCAGTTTATTGGTAAAGGCAAAAAAACAGCTCCACATTTTTGCTGAGCCCGTCCGCGTGTTAGGTACCCTAAGATGCAAGTTGTGACAAGAAAAGTATTTTAGATACGAAAGTTAATATGCACCGTTCAAGCCATTCAGGACAGGTACAAGCCGACCAAACTACATCTTAACACATGATTTTGCATTGTGCTTGCGTTTGTGTTACTGGCCTTTTGTGTGAGCTGCTTCTGTATTTCAGGAATCCTTAGGGAGACCCGCCTCTACGACAACCTGGAAAAGATCACGATGGGTCACCCATATGTGATTTATGGCGATCCCGCTTACCCTCTCCGGCCGCTGCTGTACAAGCCCTTTGGAGGTGCCAGGCTGCAGCCCCATGAAGCCTGGTTTAATAAGCGCATGAGTGCTGTCCGCCTGGCGGTGGAATGGGGATTTGGGAAGGTGGCAGCGGAGTTTGCATTTGTTGATTTTCACAAGAATCAAAAAATGAGCAGGCAAAATGTTGGGCGCATGTACAAGGTCGCCACGCTCCTTGCAAATGCACATACATGCTTGTACGACAGCCAAGTTAGCATGTACTTTAATTTGGACCCACCTGCCCTTGATGAATACCTTGTTCCATTCTCGCCTTCAAATGTGTAGTTGCCCGTACCAAGAGCTCCGTGTAAGTTGTCAAGGGGGCATTGTTACAGTTCCCAAGCTCAGCACTTTTAAACATCTTCTTTATGACAGGACATGAAGGGGCCATGCTGACAAAATACAAGTTTAGGTTTATTTGAAAGATTTCATGTTTTACCGTGCCTCCAGTGCTTGTCCGTAAGCAAACAATGCTTTATTCACTGAGAAGCTAGCCAATTTAGGTTAAAATTTTGATTCTCCCACCAAATCATGCGTTTTCATGACATCTGCAATGAAATCACATGAATTGGTCTTCAAGTTACTGTTTCCTTGTTTCCCATTAGTCAATCTAGATGCCGCTACCATCTAGGCAGAAGGCAGAAAACGGTTGCCGTTTTGTGCCTTTGCTTTATTTTGACCGTATTTGTACCTGGCTTGTTTTTGTTAAGGTAGAACATAATTGTTTCATGAAACATGGTGTTCACTCGACAAATACGGTCACGTAAGACACAGTTGCTTACGCCACTCGGCCAGTGTCATCTGAGACAACCCCAAGCAGCCACAGTGCTGTGCAGCTAAAACATGCCTGGTGCGCGCAGTACCAACAGCAGTCGGCATGAGTACTGCTTGGTTTACGTGTAATTTCGTACCTTCCGCTGTTTACCCCACCATTCTTACTGCTGTAAAAAGAATGTGCCCTAATTTTAAGTGCAAATAGCTTGTTCGGCAAGCTTATAAAAAGCCCTGCCTATTTACGTTTGCTTTTGATGCCCTCAGCCAATTGCAGAGCTGGCACAAGTGACATCACAGGTTCTCTTGTGGGAAATGAGCGAGTGGGCCCTTCCCTTATAGGAGCGAAGCCTCTTAGCAGCGTCGTCTCATGTAGTCATGGTACTAAAACACCGGGACACTTGTTTTCCAATGCCTCGCGCTAAATACGCTCCATGCTTCAAAGACTTTTCCAGCAAAGCTGTATACCTCTTACTCCCACTGCATGCTTCGCCCATCCCCAAATTTGACGTTAGTGGAGATGGACCAGGATTATTTTTTCCCAATTACATAGCTTATTTGTGCGAAGTGGTGTTAGTAGGATTTTAACGAGGCAATCTTTCGAGTGAACGAAACTTGTCTACATGGCCCCTTCAAGCATTTACATGGGCATTTTGAAAATACCTTCTGTACTCCTTTACACCGCAATACTGTGGCATTGTACTTGCTTTTTTCTTGTGCTCTTTCCATGTGTGCTGTATTGTGTACTAGCAAAAAATAAAATTGCTCGTACCTCGTTTTAGATCTTTTTTTTGTTTTGCCCACTAAACTTTTCATAGCTGATCAACATTGCTCACCACTAGTCACAAGAATTTGGCACTTCTAGAGCACCTTGATTGTTCCAGGCCATGCAGGCCAGATGTAATGGCGAGCGAGTACGGGATAGTGGACCACGCACTCAACGTGCCAGTGACACGGCATGATTACATCAGTGCAGCTGCATCGCACTTTAACCATCATCATTCTGCCAATTTTAGCTAAATAAAGTCTGGCCACAGCTGATTAACTCCCTCCCCCTCCCGGCATCATCTTAAACACCTATAGAGGGGCCTTTTTCGCAAAATCTTAGCCTGCATCTTGTCATGGTGGCAAGCAAGCACGAGATGGAATACAGAGCCATGGTTGTTTAGGCGTTTACTTTTGGATCTTTTCGATGAGGCTCTCGATGAGCCTCAGCTGCGCTTCTTGGTACGCGATGTGCGAGCGCCGCTCTTCAGCACTAAGGCGGCGCTCCTCCGCTAGGGCCTCCCGCTCCTTTTCGCGTTCACGCATGTTTTCCGAGTGCTTCAACATCTCGAAGTCTAGTCTGCGCTCCTCCAGTGCGAGCCGCCTGCATTGGGTCTCCTGCTCTCGCTTGTCTCGTTCATCGAGAAAGTCGCGGGTGGTACCGTGCCTTTGCATACCTGCACAGAATAGACAAGAATAAATACTCATAAATGCAATGAGTATTTTTCACCTGAAAAGTAAAAAAAGTCAGCTAAAGAATAAAAAAATTAAAAAATAGTGCATGCTAACTAATGTGAGCCACAAGGGGAACCTAAGTGCAAATTACTGAAAGTTGGAACGGAAGTGCAGAACAGCACAGTGACTGGGAAGCACCAGGGCATGTCAACAATCTGGTGCTAAAATGCATTCCAAAGCACACGCCAGTGCCTAAGAAATAAGAATTCATCTACTCCAGCCCCCGTATGGTGGGCTGTGTAAACTGGTGAAACGTGGAGAGAACCTCATTACGATTGGCAGATGAGGCCGTCGTGATTTGCTTTTGCTGGACTTTGTACAACCAGCACACGTGGACTGTGACAGCGCGGTACGTGCATCACCACGCAGTTACAGTAGGCTTGGTAGCATTTCTTTTTTAACCCGCAGTTTACAATAGTTGTGCTGGGTGAAAATGTTATCTGCTAGAAGTTATGTGAACAAGGCTAACTGCAGTAAGTCAAGGGGCTGACATCATTCCTCCTCACCTCGTGCTGGAGTGGTTCGGCTGTTGCCCGGGTGGATGACCTGCAGAGGTGACCTTTGCCGAGGAGTTGGTTGTGGGCTACAGCGGCTGTGCACCACAGGTGCTTCCTGACAGCTCACGCCGGTTAAAACCAGGCTTGTTTCGCCATCAGGACTGCGAGTGCTGCCGGCAAAACTCTGTGGGGGCGGTGGGCTCTGCCGGTCGCTCGAACAGCCAGGAGTGCAGCCATCAGAACTCTGTTGGGGCGGTGGGCTCTGCTGGTCGCTCGAACAGCCAGGAGGCGTCTCGGCATCCACGTAAATGCCTTCGAGCAGAATTTCCGCAGGTGACAGTGCCTGCGCATCTTTGACAAGCCCGAAAGCACGAGTAGAAAGGTCATGGCAGTTCAAAAGCATCACAGTAGCCAAGCAATTTTAACTTCTCGTGTGTGTTGGCTGATGATTTGTGCGTTTAGTACACAACAAAGTTACAATGCATGAAATGATCTTGGAACACCAATTATGGCTTCGATTCCCCTGTTTAAAATACACAAAATATTACACGGCACACTGTGCCACAATAGTGAAGCTAAGAGTCTGTGTAAAAGTACGTACTGGTCCCACTGAGAAAGTAACGACACATTCAGCAAGTAGGGAGTTTGCAGCAGTGTCGGCAAGCTGTGTGGAAATGCGGAATGCCAGCAGTGTACCCACTTATTTGATTTGTGTATGAAAGTAAGCATTTAGGGTCAAGTCCAAACAATGTCAGCTGTAGCTGAATAGCACGGACTAACTTCATATGCTCAGTGTAATCAGCAGCAAGTCTCAACTACAGTTCTGCCTCGATGCAGGGCCACAGAAACTAATGTTGTGTACTGCAAGAGGCAACTCGCGGTTTCCACCCAAGGAAATGAACGAGGTAATCATACTCTCTTGTCCAGTTCGCAACATGTACGGCGTCGCATAAAAACCATTCCACGTAGCGTGCACGTGATGTCAGTGGCTGTAGCCCGACACAGGACCACGGTGCGCTGACGGGGCATGGGCTGCACTGAACAAACACACGAACAAAATGAACAGCTAGCACAGAGTCTGCAAAGCAGGATACACGAGGCCGTGCTAGCTGCCTACCTTCATCTCTGCTTGGGCTGAGCCCCGCTGCTAGCCACTCGGCATGACCGTCCAGGGCTACCAAGACCCTGCCGTCAGTGGCAGGGTCTCGAGCGGTACAACGGGCTGTAGCCCCAACCCGCCGACTGTTCTCCGTCCTCCCGCGGCTCTGGCGGAGTGCAACCCGGCGAAGTTTATGTCCGAACTCCTTGCAGAGGTCGGCAACCTGCTGCAGGAGCTGGTCCATTGCGGAATAGTCCTCTTCGGTCCCCGACCTGGTTACAAGACGTATAATTTGCAAGGAGCCTGAATGCTTTTCACAAAAAACGTGCAATGAAAAACACTTACCGTCTGATGCACGCCCGTTCTTCATTCAGGAAGCGGGTGAGGACCAAGTCAACGCGCTCCTTAACGCTTCTTTGGTTGAATGGCTTACCCGTCAGCGCGACGAGATTTTCGGTGACCTCAGCCCATAAATGCTGGTCAGCGAACGGGTTCAGGTTCACGACTTCTTGCAAAAGCGCAACGTCATCCGCCACGGAGTAGCGGATTCTGTAACGCCGCTGCATGTTCGTATCGCGGTTGTCGATGTGCGCAGCGGCCATAGCTCCTTTCTCCTAAACCTCCGCTGGGCAAAATGACTTGGCTTGGCTACTGGCTCTTCTCGCGCGTTCTCGACGTCCCGGGATATCGCGTGACCATGGTAAAGTCGTTTCGACGCAAAATTCCATGCCGGTAAGTTACCGTTCACGGTAACTCTCGCGCATGCGCAGTCGACTCCCGGAAACCCGGTAAACGGTAACGCAAACACGGTAACGATATGCTAAAACTGCCTACCGTCGCCAGCGCTTCCGGTAACACGGTAAACGGTAACGCAAACACGGTAACGATATGCTAAAACTGCCTATCTACAATAGAGAGCTTTAGCATAGCATTACCGTGTTTACTTTACCGTCTACCGTGTTTGCGGGAGTCGACTGCGCATACGCGAGAGTTACCGCGAACGGTAGCACAGGCTTTACCGACGCCAGCGAGGTTCCTGAGCAGACGAAGTGTACCCTCGCGTATCGATTACAGCCAATGCAGTGCGCTCGGCGCTTTATGCTTGGTACAGCCGATAAAAATAATCTTGCTTGATGCTGTTTATTACGTTTTTATTGCTAAATAATGCTCAGGAGAACGAGAAACAACCATTTTGTCTCATGTGGGCGGCTCGTTCTAAGCTTTGCCCGCCTCAAATAGTTCGGATAAGATTCTTAGCTCCCAAAGTGCTTTACGTCCTCCAAAATTGTGCTGGGCAAGGCAGTGTAGGTTACAGAGTAATTACTACACTACATTTTACTCATTTCTTGCCTAAATATTTAGCGCGGCGCAAATTCTATTTTACCTTGATTCTAACTCTACTCGGTCGATGGCGCCACCGACTCGTTTCCCTTTTAAAGCTCTACAAGTGATGGCTACAGTATTGTCAAAACAACTAGTGATTATGAAGGCTTCACCCGAAAAGTGAAATAGTCAAGCTACTTTAAACGAAAGCAAATAGATATGAGCAACTAAATTATGCGTGATTTGCTAAAACTTTGCTAAATTAGGCAGTTTCAGCATATTGTTACCGTGTTTGCGTTACCGTTTACCGTGTTACCGGAAGCGGCTGGAGAAGGTGAAGCCTGTGCCGGTAAGTTACCGTTCGCGGTAACTCTCGCGCTGCGCAGTCGACTCCCGCAAACACGGTAAACGGTAACGTAAACACGGTAACGATATGCTAAAACTCTCTATTGCGCAGTCCACTCCCGCAAGTATTGTAGACGGTAACGTAAACACGGTTACGGCATGCTGAAACTTCCTAATAACGTAATATACCAAACACGTACGTTCGGGAAAAACTCAGCGAGATGAAAAGGGTTTCGTTTTGGCCGATCGATGGCGTTGCGTTTTCTTTTTGGTTATTGCGTTTTGATTTTGGCAAAAGTGTTTTCGTTTTGCGGTCACTGCATTTCGATTTTGGTTGTTTTTGTTTCCGGAGGGAAAAGGGACGTTAATTTTAGGCTCAGCGCACCTTTAAGCGCCCGCTCTTGTGGTTTCACGTCGCCGTCGGCCTCGGTGTAACAGAGCGAACGAAGAGGACACCGAAGATGGACGAGACAGAGCGAGCAGGAACGCGAAGGAGGAAAGTATGGCGACAGTGTGAGGGGGAGGACGGTGGGCCGAGGCCGCGCGAGACATGCTCGGAGCCGGCCCGCTAATATGGTTTCGCGTCGCCGAAGGATTCCTTGAAATCGAGCGAAGAGGACACCAAAGATAGACAAGATAGAGCGAGCAGGAAAGCGGAGCAGGAAAGTGTGAGGGGAAGGGCTGTATGCCGAGGCCGCGCGAGACATGCTCGGTGGCGGCGACGCGCTGCGAGATAACGCCAAAATGGCGCACGCCGTCGTGCGTTCGCTGATGACATTACTTCCTCGGACGCAGCAGCCATGCGCCGTCCCCGAGAAGACCGAAGTTCGCGCTGCGCTCAAATTTCGCATTAGGGAGTACGTAATAAATTTTTAAATCTATCAAATATTTACATACTCCATATTTTTTTTTGCTTGCACCTCATCGGGAACGGACCCCCAAGCTACACTAGCCTACTCAGTAAGTCTGCCGTAGTTAGTGCGTCACGCAGGGGTAGGAGCCATTCCCAAACCCATCGATAGAGGGCGCAGTGGTCTCGCCACCGGCGGCATCGCAGAAACTGCTTCCTAGACCCACCGATAGATGGCGCAGTAGTTTCGTAGGGGCCGATTCGTATGGAGGGAGAGGGGATGGATTCCTCTGCGCGAATAAAAAAAATCGGGTAGACGGCGCTGCCGTTATTTGGCGAGCGCACGCGTTGACGTTCGAGCGGACACAAGAGGACCCCAGCTTTACTGTTTCAGCTGATTTCACATTGGGTGAAACTGGGTTTAATTTGTTTCCCGCTTTGAAAACTGGTCGACAAAATGTTTCCAAGTGCGACAGTTTGGTAAGTTTTTCCAGGTAATGGTGATGCAATTATTTCAGCGTCGCTTTGCACACGACAAAACGCGCAGCTCTTCTTTCAAACGCAGTCATGATGCCTCTCATCCATCTATCTAATCTAGTAATTCGTATGTGAGAGCTCTTTAAACAGCACTGCTATATGTAAGCAAAGAGCCCGTAATGATGCCGAAGCGTCGATCCTTTTGACTTCACCCTTAACCGTTTTCGTTGCTAACCTCGAATCATCCCTCTGCAATAATTTTCTACCGGCTGGTGTGTCTAATTGCCATTTCTTAGATTTTCGGTCACCTTGCGGCTGCAGGGTCCACTTCTTATCCACTGCTGTTTTAGTGCGCAGCGCGTCGACATCATGGGAGACGGCATCGCCGCGAGTGACGTCATCACTGCCCAGTCCACCCATTTCCCAGTACAAGAGAGTCACGCGACAGACATGTTGGTGTCGATTGCGGGCATTCCAGCAGGGCCGTGTAGATTACATAATCACCTATTTCAGCGGACAATGCTACATTTTTGTTTTGGAAGCGAATAGCAAAGACGCCAGAGTGTGCGAGATTTCGGCGCACGTTGAAGATCCTCAGGTGGTCAAAATTAATCCGGAGCCCTCTACTACGGCATGCCTCATCGCCTGCGTTGCGTCGGCGCGTTAAACCCTACAATTAATTACATTTTTGTTAGCTTTCACTGCAAAGTGGTCTTTGCCGCAGTGCGTCTCTTCTTTCTTGCGGACGGGCAGTGACTGCAACGCTCAGAGTTCTAGTAGCCAGCAAATCCCGAAACAGCAGCATCTAAACTTTTTTTTTTTTCAACTGTATATTTTCGCTAAATTTTATGAGTGCAAGAGCTCAACCACTGATCTCGATCAGTGAGCTCAACCAAACGAAGCAAACTGTATCATCATCGTCACATTAATGCGCAGGGGCGTTATTTAAATTCATTCTTTTTCCTTGGGATTTATGCCCTGTTCATGCGTTGCTTGTAGTTTTTTACCGCTAAGTTGATAAGCACTCCGATTCATTCAGCTTCCGGCTGTAGCTCGCAGTATAACGGCAGTGCGGATGAAGGGCACTTACCAGAGAACATGCACTGTTGAACGCGCCAATTCGTAGGCGTTTCGCATGAGGAATCCCCCAAACACCTTGTTGTAAAGGTTTTCGAACTAAAGCGGGGAGTAATAACAAAGACTAGCGTTATTCGGGCAGCCATGAAAAAAGGAATCACTATTTTTTAATGGGACAGACAACCAATTTTTGTAAAGTGCATGTCCTCTTGCTCACATGAAAGGCAGCGTTTTATACACTGGGGTAAGCGCAAGAAATTTCCAAATAAACAGGCAGAAATAATTTTAATTTTGCACTAACATTTCTGAGATCTGAAAGGTGGCGCCACGTAGTGTCTGAACGTGACACTAATATACCGTACGTGTCCGAACAACTCTGCCGGTTTCAACGCGCCGCATAGAGGAATAGGAAAGGTTGCACATTATTGTTGTTTTAGCCGTGGACAGCTTTTTAAATATCTCTTTTGATCTGCCGTGCCGTTAAAAGTATGTTACCGCACGGTCCACTCTCATGGTTACCAGCATTCCTTTTCGCGGGCCACGCATGGCTCGTAGATATAAAAATTCCGATTGCAAAATTTACAGGGCGCTATCAGCAAAAGTGTTTCGGGATAAGCTACTTTAAGTGATGCCCTTTCATTTGGGATTGAGAAAATATACTTGACAAAAATCGGTAGTCTGTTCCTTAAGCACACATAAAAAACAACTTAAGAGCGTCGTGATATCATGCTGAAGGAAGTGCGCAGGAAGCCTGGACTAAAGTTCAGAAAAAAAAAAAAAACGAGCGCTGGCTGTCCAATGAAGATCGCTGATTGTTGGAAGGGGGGGGGGGGCAGTAATATACAAAGCGGCCATGTCTACATATGCAACTTCCGTCAACACAGTGTATAACAAGGCACGAATGAATTAAGGTGGTATAGCTGCAGTGACATGTTTTAGCCGGGGAGAAGCTGTACGGAGAAAGGAAAATATTGCAGAAGCTCCCAATGTTCAGATGATATATAAGCATTTTTTTCGGGGTTTTATCACCGCACAGGTGCGTTTACGCTGTGGCGCACGAATGAAAAAAAAAAAGAGAGAGAGAGAAAGAGAGTATAGTACACCGTAACAACACTAAAAACAAAACAAAGAAACAAAAAGGGGCAAAAACAACGGATAAACTAAAAAAAACTAAATTTTCGTATTGCAGCAGCCGTAGTCTACATAAATTCCGATTCTTCTTTTTTTCCTTTTCTTTTCTAACTGAACAACATTTCAACACAGGTGATCGCTGTTGTGAGAGCAGGCATAGAAGCCATCAAATCTCGACTTGTACATCGCTTGCCACAAAAACATGATTATTGATAGCCGCATTGTATGATAAGCAAAGTTAGTGGCCTCGTCCAAGCCCTCCTCTCGAGGCCTACATGTTTCGGGGGGTGCACCGCGGCCTCTTCGGCGTACGCCACTACCTCTCTATATAGGTATACGTATGCTTGGAGAGGATTCCTTGTGCTGCCCGAGCCCACTTTTCGGAACCGAAACTGCTTATATTTCACACCTCCATCGAGTTAATTGTCGTCTCCTACTTCTGGTTCCGTCTCTCGGTAGCTACTGTGTTGCCATCTGGTCCTACCGTTGGGGATTTTTAGATGCGACGCTGAGAGCATCTTTTGTCGGCGGCCCTGTCCTATCTGTGTGCGTCCGTCGTCGTCGTCGGCGTCCGCGTCCGCACTCTCCTCCGCTCACCCCCTCTCCTCTCCGACAGCGAACACTCTCTCGCGAGGGGCATTGGATTGGATTCGATTGGCTTGGCTTGGCTTGGCTTGAATTGGATTTGGATTGGATTTGATTAAAATGGATTGTGTTGGATTGTGTTGCGTCATAGCCGCGGCAGACGCACTGGCACCGGCGCGTGCCCAGGTGAGAGCGAACACACTCTCTCAACATCTGCGGGTGTGCGGCCCAGGGTGCTCTCACTCCGCCGGTGGGCGGCGCTGCGCGCAGTGCTGCGCATGCGCAATACTCTCTCTCTCCGCGGTCTCCTCTCCTTCAGGCGCGCTGCGCATATAACCGGTGTGCCGCTCTCTGGCGGCCTTTCGGTCGACGGTTGCTCTCCGATTGCGCTTGAACCCCCCTCAGCGTCGCATCACACCAGGGTTCCCGCCAGGGGAGGTGGGCGTAATCTTTTTACGTACACTTCCTATTTCTTCGCTTGCAGAAGAATGTACTTATTGTCCCCAGATTATTTCCCTCCGCAAGCCCAATCAGTGTATCACAAGCTATTCCGACTACATCTTCCTAATTTTCCCAGTGTATGTTCACCTCCTATTCATCTTGATCATGACGGCTGCAACCCTTTCGCTAAAACTGAAAACTTCCTCCACATTCCTTACTATCGAATTGCGGATTAAGAACCTAGCCCAAGCTCCTTCCTTTCTTGACGCCTTTGGTAGCACGAAATTCGCTCTCTGTTCAAATCTATAAAGCCCACTCCTGTTCTTCAACCTTTGTGATATGATACATCAGTCAATGCCTGAAATATCCTCCAATAGCACAGCTAAGAGGCTGAGCTACGAAACTAACACAGATAAATACTCGAAATCTGCACAACAAGAACAGCTTAAATGTGCAGAAGATTAAAAGAAGAATTTTCAAATAAAAGATGATCAAGCTCGGCTGCAGAAAACATACGCCCTCACACAGTGGCGTAGACTTCTTATTTTTCCGGGGGGGGCAGACCTGGAGTGCACCTCGAAGCGGCGAAGGGAGGGGGGGAGCAAGCGGTTGGGGGGGGGTCCCTATGAGATGACACGTCATCACCCCGCAACAAAGAGGCTACCACTAATCATCATCATCATCATAAGGGGCACCTTCAGCAGTGAGGGCCTTTTACATTGCGTCGGCTAACTACCAGGTGTCCCCAAATAAGATGTCCCGCAAATCTATGAACCGTGAACTTCAGCGGTTTGACGCATCCAGTACAAATTTCTTTGAATACGTGTTTTACCGGTCCCATTTATTCAAAAATATTGCATGACTGAACCATCAGCACAAAAAAACGAGTCGATTTGTTTTTTTTTTAATGGGCTGCTCGGGGGTAAAAAGAAAGGGACACGAGAAAGTGACACAACCGGGGCGCTGCGCGCTGCTATGTTCATTTTCGTTAAGAGCCCCCGAAACGGGTCTGACTTTGACCACTCATTTTTGTATCCGTGAGTGTGTTGTGCCAAAGCGCCCGACACAAATTCGCTGCACCTGGCGACGTGCTGATGGCGGGGTTGATTCGCGCCAAGGTCAAACCGCCCGCGTCAGACGTGCCGCGACTTAGAGGGAAAGGCGCCGCCGAGTCTGCTCTCCCTTTCCCATCGCGACGGCTGGACCAAATCATGCCTGGGACGAACTAATCCCCGCGGACACGCAGCAAGTAGCGCCTGGAGACGCTGCCGCAGAGTCGCCTTCCCTTTCCCGGTCGTGGCGGCTCGGCTGACGGAATCGCTTCGCCTCCATTCGCCAGATTCATAATTCGGCCAGTGATAGCTCCGACTAGAGGCATTAGAACTGCACGCGGCTGCAACGGAACCCTGGGGGTATAAAACCAGCCCGGAAGCAGCGGTCGTGCGGCGGCATCTCATCGAAGGCCCTGAGTTGAGAAGTGCTATCGCGCTTGTCTTAGCCATGTAACGCTCTTGCTACCTTTGTATATATTGTATATAAATGCTGCTTCAAATAACCGTAAGCTCGGCTACTTCGTCGCTATGGTCTGCGCCACGTCGATAGCGCACTGGGCAGGGCAACGTCGCAACAGTAGTGACTGAGCTGGGATGGCCAAGTCCCAACAGTGTATGTGTTTTGGAGGCTTGGAGCGGGTATCGCTCGCAGTCGACGGCCGCAGTGAACCCAGTTGCTGCCGGTGCTTGGCAGCCGTTACAGCACTGCCCAACTGCTCTGGCGTGCTTTGTGACCTCGAAAACAAAGTTTGCAGACAGGCTTTTCGGAGGCGTGATAGCTTGCACTGACGTCACTGTATTCCCGTGTTGGTGCGTTGGTTGCACAGTGGAAATCTACAGCTCTTGGTTCGAGAAGCGCTGATGAAGCTGAGAGCTATCGATAAAAAAATGCGGTGGCGTCGTTATGGGCAAGCAACATGTTTTACGAGACGTTCCAAGACGCGAGCTAAAGGTAAAAACCCAACGTCTGGCGTTGGCGTTCATCATATAAAACGGCCCTTTCACGAGGACTTCCACAGTGCGAGCTTAAACTCAGCACAAGTTGCTAGCGAGGAGTGGTCGCCAGTAAACAGCAGATGAAAGTAGGGGAAGAACAACCACCGAAATTCACCGTCGTCGTCAGCTTCATCATTACACGGTGGCATAAATGAGAAGCAGCGCATCGGGTTGCCATTCGAAAGCAAAACGCTCCTCCAGCAGCAAGATGCCAGAGCTGTTCGACAAAATATGCGAGGCGAAACAAGGCGTCACACGCGTTCGACTGGACATTATGATGTCCGATTAACAACCCACAACCTGCACGGTGGGGCTATATGCTCACGTGTAAATGGACAGCACGAGGACATAGTCCTACCAAACCTGAGCAAAAAGTTTCAAAACGGGAGCCTAATAAAACCATGTGGTTGACGCAAACCATGCAGTCAATTTGACGCGAATCACGTAAACTAACTGCGACTGTTTAAATGAGCGGTTCCGCTCACGAAACAACTCCAGAGCATGACACGCACCCATGGAAACTGCTTAAGACCGGAAAAGAGCGACTTCGGTGCGCGTAGTGCATGCATTGTGAGCAGCCTCCACCGCTTCCCCTAAAACAATTTGAATGAAGCAAGCGGAACGAAGCAGCTACGCGTTCCCAGGCCGCGCATTTGTAAACAAAAATAACTGCTCCAATCAACAGGTGCCGTAGAAACAGAGCAACTGTGGCCACGCTTCCCACCGGAACCCAACCCCCTCGTTTTTCTCTTTTCACCGCGACCCCTTAGCGAGCGACCGCCGAAAAACGCTAACAGCGCCAAACAAGGACAGGCAAAGGAGGGAGGTGCAGTTTTCGTTGCCTGAGTTTACCATCCTTGAGAGTTACAGCGCCAAATGTCTGAAACTCGTACACGTGCGTCCAGACTTGAGTTTGTGATAGAACGTGTTTGCACTGCTGTACTCGCGAGTGCATGTACTCACGAGTGCAAGCATGAGTTCTGTACTCACGAGTAGTGGACTTACCCTTGTACTCAATCGTCATCATACTAACTTTTTTAATCTGGGTGTGTACTCACTCATCATCGTGCTCACTCGTGAGCTTGAGTACAAATGAGTACAAATGAGTGTACTCACGATCGAGGGCGCCGACCTATGCTCCCGACAAAATGTCGCTTTGCTGGCGTGCTGCTGAAGCCAAGCTATGGTGGCTAGAAGGGCCACCCTTCTAGCCACCATAGCCAAGCGCAACGCTACATTGTTGTCAACAATCCACACACTGAGCACGTCTTACTCACCGTGAAAAAAAGCGTCACGGCCCTGCGTTTCCCCCTGCCCATCGGGAGGACGGAACTGTCTTTCAAGATCATAACCCTTATTGTAAACAATAGTTGGCAGACAGGACGGCCAACAGTCCGATGTCGACGGGCGCAGAGCCGAGCCAAGCCCTTAAAAAAATTCTCAGCCGGGGCCGGAGGGGGCTCTGCCCCCCCGTTAAGCCGTTCGGGGGTGGCACGAGCCCCACTGCCCCCCCGTAGTTGGCGCTTCTGCCCTCACACAAATACATAACGAACTCACTGCGCTAGAACATACTCTCGTTTTAGTAACTACTGCGGTGGCTTTGCGTCCAATGCATTGTGCTGCAATGCATAAAGTTGCGGGCTAGCTTTACAATGTAGCGGCAGACGTCACACATCACACGTACACACACACGTGTGTGTATGTGCGTGCGTGTGTGCGTGTGCGTGTGTCACAGAAGGCTAACGGTACAATTCCTTTACGGAACGGTACCCGATGGGCTTAAAAAAACGGGCTGATAATTTTGGTAGACGTGTTTTAAGCTATCTGCAATTTCTGACTACAATTCAGATGTATGGACAAATATAAAGGCTAGTACAGTAGCGAAAACAAAATGACAGTGCAAGGGCTTGTATCTCACAATATTTTACCCTTCTTGGATAACACGTGCCTAGATGACGCATCGCCAATGTATCCTTCCTGTGCACTGCTAACTATTCAATGGTCCCTTGGTTTTTAAGCACGCCCGTACCTCAGGCTGGCAAATAATGACTTTGGCTAGTTTTGCATCCTGCATCCAAATCGCATTCTCAGGACATTCTGTGGACTTCAAGATGTACGTCCTGCAAAAGAAAAAAAAAATGGGTGGTGGGGATAAGCATATGCAAGCTGCTGTAGGAAACACGAAAGCTTGTAATAACAAAACTGCAAAGCATCAAAGAAAGTAGAAAACTTGGCGCAAACTAGACGTGGACGAAGAAGGAAAGAAACGACAGATAGAGGCGTCGTAGGTGCGAAGCATTGTCAGCAAAGCATAGTCAGCTTACTCTGGATCAAAGTCTTCCAAGAAAAGCTTGTGTAAGAAATCCCTCTCCTCTTGCGTCGGCGGCTTCTTGAGAATGCCTTGATCTTTGAATTCTCTCCTCCGCTTGATGTTGGCTGGAACAGTCATAGTCGACACGAATTATGTTCACCGATTTTTGAATCTGCTCTACATGCTGTAAAATGCTGCACACTTTTTGACATGAAATAGAAATCAATGCGTGCTTTTTCTGCAACTGCAAGTACAATTAATGTAGAGGTGGTCGTTTTTATACCTTTTTTTAGGGAGAGGAGGTTGGGTAAAAAGAAGTGGGGCCACTGTGCTGGGGAGGGCATTGTTGGCGTGGATAGAAGCTGCGAAAGAGGCGGTTTAGGGGGAGGAGGCGGTTTATGGAGAGGAAGGGGGGACGAAATCTGAGCTACACGGGGACCAGCGTCATACGCACTTAACCCTTTGATGCCCAAAACTGTTTTGTTTTGTGTAGGCGCGTGAGAAGTTTTTTTTATGATCTAAAAGAACTTCGGACATCATAAATATGAAATCAGAAAAAAAGAATTGGTTCATTACGACGGACACTAGGACACTGGACACTGGGAAACACAAGGCACTGGTGGTCCAGATATCACTTGCACAAGAGAGCTACCTTTATCACCATGATTTATGGTTCAAGCGAAGACAATAACGTAAAGTTTGTATTGCTATCATTTGTAATAACAACAAAATTGCACAATTTCGGTTACCTGTCACTGGCCCATTGAGCCTCCCGGGTTCGACGCGAGTTGACACGAGTAAATAATATTTTTTTAGCACACGGAAGTGCGTCCTGCCCTCTCTTTTTAATTATTGAAGGTCCAGGATCCTTTGTTAAATGTCGGAAAAAAAATTACGCCCACCTCCCCTCGCGGGAACCCTGGTGTGATGCGACGCTGAGGGGGTTAAAGCGCAAGCGGAGAGCAACCGTCGACCGAAAGGCCGCCGGAGAGCGGCACACCGGTTATATGCGCAGCGCGCCCGAAGGAGAGGAGACCGCGGAGAGAGTGCGACGGCTATGACGCAACACAATCCAACACAATGAACTTTAATCCAATCCAACCCAAATCCAATCCAAATCCAATCCCATCCCATCCAAGCCAAGCCAAGCCAAGCCAAGCCAAGCCAATCCAATCGAATCCAATCCAATGCCCCTCGCGAGAGAGTGTTCGCTATCGGAGAGGAGAGGGGGAGAGTGGCTGCGGACAACGGACGCACGCGGACAACAACGGACGCACGCGCGAAGGACAGGGCCGCCGACAAGAGATGCTCTGAGCATCGCATCTAAAAAACCACAAAGTGCGAGCGAAAATAAATATTGTTTGAGTTGCTGCTCCTGAGCAACGCTGGGCATCAAAGGTTTTAAGGAAGGTAGCAGGATTCTGTGTGGTATGTCAGGAACTTAGGGCACGTCGTGAAAGGGGAGGCGTACTCTACGTTCTCTCTTTCTCACTATTTGCTGCACCGCGTTTCATTTTTCTTTCTGTTACGATTTCACGTGGAATTTGTCCGCCACAACGCTTCTTCGTTGTCTTTGTGGGCACCCCTTTTTATAATTTGCCCGCTGTCCTTTATAATTTCTCCGTAAAACATTGTCGCGTATTTGCTCCTTTCGTTACAAATGTCAACGAAAGACGCTAGTCTACTGGCGCCCCTGACAAATAAATTCCTCCCTTCTCTTTCCCGCTCACCTCTCATGCTGTTCCTCTCCAGTTTTGTTCCTCCCAAGGTTACACTGCTCAAGTCAATTTAAAGTTACCGTGTTCCACTGCTCCAGGTCGAGTACCCTACCACGTTTCCCTACTCTACGAGCGTTCCAAGTGAAATGTGGAACCTATCCAGTGGAACCTTGTGTTACTGTTGCCGTTTGATTTCTCAAAATTCCGCCAGAAGATATAGTGGCACGGGCGACAGCAGGCGACGGAGTGATTTTTTTCTGAAGTTGTAAGATTTGATTTGCTATCGCAAAAACCAAGCATCAATGAATCTTTTTATAAAGGAACACTGTAAATATCACTTGCGTATTGATTTTCTGCCTTACGTTTGCGTAATGTCTTGCTCTTGTTCAACATTGTTGACAAGTATGAACATTGACACCGGACTTAGACGTTTAGATTTGGTTGTGGGTATATAAGACTATTGCTGAGTTAATGTTTCACTTTGGCCGAGAGGCTAAATCGAGTCACAGACAGACAGAGAAACGGACATACTGGCAGACCAAAATTTCTGCGTTTAAGTAGCCCAAGAAAGACTATCGTCTCTTAAAACAAAAGAAAAAAGATCCAGAGATCCAATCTGTGTTGTGGGTAAGGGAACAGAGGGGTGCCTCCAATAGTGAGCTTAGCGAGCACGGCACAGAAGAGAAATGACAAAAAAATTGAATTACAGTTACAATAACACGCACAATGATTCTTCTGTTGTGTTAGCTTGGCCTCATGTTTAATTTCTCCAATTAAGTTAGGCTCCCTGTCCTTCTTTCGAATATGAATTAATGAGTTGAACGAGATTAACATTGCATGTCATGCCTCCCAAAGCCTAGACTGAATAATAAGACGTCTTAGCTAAGAATGTACTCAGAAACCTGCAATATTCGACCACCAAGTAATGACCTATTTCTATCGTCGATGCTCGGCCCCGAGCATGAAACACAGGAGACCCATGCACGATATACGCCGTGCTTAAAGACACGGTGCTGGTTGCTATGTGTTGTACAATTTTGTGGCGATCTGCTGCCTCGTTACAGCAAGTTGAGATATAAATATACCTTGGTTGTTCTATTTAAAACACAGAAACAAAAACAGCGATCAGTGTACGCTGAAGTCACTTCTGCAATATTTGGCCGAAAGTTATCGCTGAAATGCTCTCGCTCATGACTAGGCCGCCACCAGCCATCTCGCGCGGCTGAGGAAGCTTGTTGTATTTATATTTTCCTGTGTTTTTATATTTTTCTTCCCATTTTATGTATTGTATTTTGATTTGTTATAATTGGTTCTTTCACTGTTTAGTGCGGTTTTATATTTTCATTGCATTTATATACAGAACGATTTTTGTTCTTGCTTTTTATCTATTTCGTTTTATTCTTTAGGTTATATTTCATTTTATTTGTTATAAATTTTTATACTGACTGCACTGTGTCGGCGCGTGCTTCCGGCATAATAACTAAAAATTGACCGACCCACCGACCGACTAACCGACACTAAAAAAAGGGGGAAGTTCGCCCACAAAGACTCCGCACTTAAAATTGGCCCATAACCTAAAAAGGCCGGTATTCAACGCCGGAAACCTCAAACATGACCCGAGTTCGGTGGCTGTTTTGCCATCCTATCACATCGTAAAGTAGGTCACGAAATTGCACGGTTCTGCTGACATTCGCTGCACGGCTACCGCGCTCTGTCGGGGCCATCGACTTTTCATTGACTCGTCCTAACAAAGAATTACTAGACCATTACCCATACGTTCACGTTTGTTCAACTTGCTCTGCAGTCTCTTTCGTATCGTTTATAAAGATATCAACGATGAGTGACCCAATGTCTTGTTGCACAGCTTTCCCATCTAAATTGTGTACTGCACGGGTGTGTTTGAGTGTTTCATCTGCAGGGAGTTCCTGAAATAAACATGCGATATGTCGCGTTTACGCTGACAGGTTTCTAATACTATCACCTAACCACCAAAGTGTTAGACATTCGCATATGGGGCGCAATGTCGTACATAACAGCCTGTGTCTGACAGCACTGGTTTTACGCGTGTTCATTCGAAGTTATTTTAATCCTGACTGTTCTTTGGTTACTAACACGTAACGACACGTATTAGTCACGTCACGACAGATGCCGTTCGTACAAGAAGTGTGTGTGTGTGTGTGTGTGTGTGTGTGTGTGTGTGTGTGTGTGTGTGTGTGTGTGTGTGCGTGTGCGCGCGCGTGCGCGCGTGCGTGCGTGCATCACGCACACACACATGCACGCACGCACGCACGCACGCACGCAGCTTGCACTATAAAGCTCCTAAGTAATTCACGTAATTTATTCCAAGTAAGTTAAAATATTTTGAGTAATTCCAAGGGATTCTACTAAGTAAGCTTTAAAATTCAAATAGGTCTGAGAAATTTCCCGTATATGTGCGAGTAATTGTCCCAGGCAGAAAAAAAAAAGCTACGCATTTAAACTAAGTCATCGGCGGTGACTTCTTGCAAATTTTTTTTATATTGCTTCTAATTGTCCGTACTTTGGAGCAGCCAGAAGTTTGAAAAAAAAAAAGTACTGCGCTGAATAAAGGTTTAGTGTTTTTGCAATCACCGAACAAAGCCAATGAACTTAATGGGAGGGAATATTCACTAAAAAAAATATGTTCTAATCTCCAGGTGGTAACTGAAAAGAATTAGCGCGATGTTGCAGGAAGTAAACACAAAAAAGGTCAAACTCCATCCACAAGGTGTAGTGTTGCATTAGCAGCAGACAACCCACGTGCGATCGCCCGCAACGTTGTCGCCGACTTAAATTATGACGGAACAACAGATGAAAAAAAAAAAAAAAAAAAGAAAATCCGAACAGGGCACCGTGATGGGGGGATTCTGCGATTCTGTTGTCGATAAAAGTGCCTGCATGCCCTGCAAGGCCGATGAGGTGTTTTGTTCAGGTGTTAACACTTTATTAGCTCACGTTGCAAATAAATACAGTTGATACCCGTTAAAGCAACTCGTGGTGTAGTGAATGTTCAAGGTAATTGGTCCGCTAGAATAATTGACAGCTCTAGGGCCGATTGAATTCTACATTGTGCGAAGAGAATACAGTAGCAAGGAAACAAGGCAATCTCATTATGTTAAGCAATGCAGATCTTGTTGTCCAGCCCCGACCTGACGACCCAACTCGCGCTGGCAGTCAGGGGCCAGGAGCTGCTGGATGCATATGGGACCCGCGAAGAAGGTTCCACCCCATCTGGTGCCTGCGTGCACTAACCACTTAATGGGCTCGATTAAAGTTGATTCTCTCTCTCTCTTTGCGATGCATTCAATTTCGGCTGGCGTATGCCGGCAGTGCAGCGCATTCACGTCCTAATTCTGGTTACTCTTTGCTGCTGTGGCAAGCTATGTCGACTTTCGTGCCAGCAACATTCGCGGATGCAACGAGCGGAATGGCATGCTATTGCTGTTCACCTTCGATTCACTTTAGCTATTTACATTGTGCAAGGAGTAAATACCTTGATGGTTGGCGAATGAACTTCGAACGAAAAATCTGAGGCAGATTCTGATGACATGAAACGAGCCTCAACCCACCGCAACAAAGCATGAACTCGTCGCCTTTGTGTTTTTTCAGGACGTATTAAGTCCCGTGAGGGTTGGCAAAAAGCCGTATGTGCATGTCAGTGGTACGTCAGGAAAGCTTTCGCGGAGTTCCAACGCATACGTTTACACCCAACATCTTATGTATGCAACTGATGGTTGTTTGTTTCGTATATCATTGTGATAATAAACGTCAGTCGGTCTGTTTTCATGCAATTCTGCTGGCGAAAATAAGCGTTCGTACTCCCTTTCTTTGAAATAAATATTCCGCCGTAGCAAAAATTGTAGTTCGTTCTATAGCGGTTTGCCATAACGGGGTTTTACTGCGCGGCATAAAAAGTTACGCGTAAGAATAACAAAAGGAAATAGCAGAGCTGCACACCGCTGCGCTGAAGTCGATGACGACGAATCTGTCAAGACATCCCTTCGCAATCCGCACGTGAAGACAGCCACCGGACCAGCTGACGAAGAAATGGAGGTCTACCTAGGTGACGACGTGCTACAAGAGGATTTTCCCTAAGCGGCTGTGCCTTCGGAAGACGAAGATGAAAGGGATGGCGACGGTTGCTGCTGAATAAATCACTGTACATACTTTAGTGGTCTTTGATTTACAGTGCCCTTCAGAACGGCTTTGCACTGCTGGGGTCCGGCTGCTCCCTCTCTCCAGGGATCTGCTGTGAGTGTGGGGAAAAGCTATGTCGAGCCGTAGCTCTGCTGTTGCTCCAGCTTTGCACCACTCGTGCAAGCGTCGCCATTTTTTTTAATTGTTGGCTGCATATATTGGTCAATAGATTGCATTGTGGTGAAACTGAACACCAGGACTGTTTTAGAATGCAGCTGTCATTAACGCATACATAAGAAAACAGGTTACCTCTTTGCCAGCGCTGGTGGCACGCTCTTCACCCATGTCCACATTATTTAGCGCGAAGGAAACCTTGAGCGCTCCATAACCGATGCGCGAAATGTTCATTTATAAAAAAATAAACATTGAATTGCTTGTTTAGAAAACAAATGATAATTACAAATAAAGAATACTGCATCAAAAAGAGGCTAGATAGCAGCAGAAACAACAACAGCTAGTGCTGTACCGTTGGCGACGTGACCAAAACAGGAAAAAAAGTGAGGCAGAAGTAATCCTTTGGAGGATTATTGTCTACGTAAATTCGTGCAGGATTCTATTTGCGGTGGTGGATACGTGCCTCGTGGTGGAACTTGTAATTCGTATGCATTTTATGAGGAGAAGGAACGTGATCACTCTAGTTGCAAACTAGCGGCTATTGCGCCAGAGGTTTGCTCAACATGTTGTTCATGGTAAGTAGCACGCTTTCGAAGCAAGCGAGTGGTGCGGGCACCGCCTTTACTCAGCCTCCTCGACACCTTGTAACCACCGTAGAACCTCGTTATACCGTGTTATACCTCGTTATACCTCGTTATACCGCGTTATACAGGAGGAGAAAATGCTTCGCACAAAACGGTAGTACGGTTTAACCGGTCGGTAATGGTGGTAACGTTGCTAATGGCGGCCTGTTGGTTCAAGTGACTACTCTGCAAGCAGAAACTACGGCTTAGGGTGGTGAATAATAACAGTGTTTTACTGTACTTAAAGGAAAAATGACAGCCATAACTTAGTACTTGACATCTTCGAGACATCACGTACAGTCTTGAACCGCATAATAAAGTGCTTTAGCACAGCGGGTAGCGTGTACGCCACCCACTAAGCTAAACCACTCTAATACGTGATCATTATGAATTAGCAAGTGAGCTTGTGGGGAGGACATCCTACGTGAGGGAAAGACGTGATTTTGTGTAGGACGTCACGAAATGACGGACTCGCTGCGGTGGCTGTTTTGCTGCTGAGCCCGAGGATAACAGATTGGATGCCGAGAAAGTTGACGTGAGGTTTTCTAGAAAGTTAAGTTAAGAAACGAGACCAAAACTTCTGGGATAAACAAATCTCCAAAGAGATCCGTCACCGGCAGTAGACGAACAGCTGCTGATGACGGTGACTAAAACGTGACAACAAACGGTCGATAAAAAAATTTGAAGCTCGGCTAACTTTTTTGTTTCAGCGTAGATTTGCGTTCATCGGAAATTCCAAAGCAAAGTACTCGGACGAACCCTGTTTGTGAAGAAATGTGCAACGGTTCAAAAAGTCTTACCTACTCCTTCATTGAAAATAGCTGTTTCTTCATCGCTGTTTAACTCCAGTTTGTTTACAACGACAGGCCTGAAAAGAATCCGCGCCCAGTTTTTTTTTAATTGAATTGAATTGAATTTTATTGACCGAGCGTGAACACGAAACGTGAATGGGTACAGATGCACTGGGAGGTCCCAAGGTAAGAACCGCAGGCGGGACCTCCCATGATGATTGTAAAAAAAAGAGCAATCATCAAGCCACACTAGAATACAATGTCAGCAAATAAACACTCAGCATAAAACAGAGAAAGATGAATACAAAAGCCAAAGAAAACCAAAGAAAAAATATTACACTAAGAAGCAGGAACACTAAAAAACAAAGAATACAACTCCAATCTATTCAAAAAGGAGATATGAATACCACATCAACAAGACATGATGCTACACTTACAATTCAATCAAACAGAAGGGCCTAACAAGAAAGTCTTTAATTTGGATTTAAAAACGCAAAGTGAATTACAAGATTTAATCTCAGAGGTTAGTGAATTCCAGAGCGAAATGGCGGAGAATTGAATCGTTTGTTTGCCGTACTTGTATACACGGAAGTAACAGATTCTGGCGTGCAGCAAAGCGCGTTGAATTGAGATTATAAGTGATGCGTTGAGGGAGAATATCTACAGCAAGGTGATCGTGCAAAATTTTAAAAAAGAAAATACCAATGCTTTACCTATACAGATGATGAACGGGCAAAACACGGAGCTGATAGAACAGCGGGGAAGATTCTGCTTGTCGATGGGAAAATGTAATGATGCGTAACGCTTGTTTCTGCAGTGTTATTAATTGTGCGATGTGGGTATGATAAGTACCACCCCAGGAAGAAATGCAGTAATTTAGGTGACTGTGGACAAAAGCGTAATACAAAGTTACAAGAGTTTGCAAGTTGAAGTATGACCTAGCTTTAATCAAAACTCTTATACCGAACATAACTTTCTTTGAAATGAAGATTACGTGTTCATGAAATTTAAGGTGAGAATCGATTATTACGCCAAGAAAGGTAGTGCTACGACGAAGTTCAATTTTATCACCTGAAATATACAGGGAAGGGATGGCGGAAATTTTTCTTTGAGGGGAACTAAAAAGCAGAAATCAAGTTTTAAGAACGTTAATAGATAACTTGTTGATGAGACACCATCGCTCGAGGGAAAACAGGCCAGCTTGGAGCATTTGGGTTAAGGTACACATGTTTTGATGGGAGTTAAAGATGGTTGTGTCGTCAGCATACAGTACGCATTGTGAAGAGGTTAAACAGCGAGGAAGATCATTAATGTAAATTAAAAAGAGCAGTGGGCCCAAGATTGAGCCTTGTGGAACGCCTCTGTTAACTGTGACCGGGGGTGATGTTGCTGTGGAAACTGAAACTATTTGTTGCCTATTTAAAAGAAAGCTGCGTAACAAAGTAAGAGCAGGACCTGTAATGCCATAACGCTCAAGTTTAATGAAAAGAATGTCATGGTCAATGGAGTCAAATGCTTTCGAGAAATCTATGAAAACAGCAGCAGCAACGTCGCCGCGATCAATGAAAGATTTAATTTTGTCTATTAGACATGCAGTCGCAATGTTAGTAGATAGGGCAGCACGAAAACCAAACTGAGAGGGGGTGAGTACCGTAAAAACCCGCGTATAATACGAACCCGCGTATAATACGAGGTGTAATTCGGGGACATCAAAATCAGAAAAAAAGTTTTCATCCGCATATAATGCGAGGTAAAGAGCACATAAAACATTTATTTGCACTGCAGTTACCGTTCAGTCTTTGTCAGTTTTCGCTGGCACCGTCTCCCGACGTCCGTTTAGTCATCGTCAGGGTCGCTGCCGCTGTCTGCTGAAGTCGCCTTGTCGGAAATGTCTTCCCACAGAAAGTGGTCCTCAGTGCTATCAAGGGCGTTCGAGATGCCGCATTTCTTAAAAGAGCGACTGACGAGCTCCTCTGGAATGCTGGCCCACGCATCCGCGATCCAGCCACAAAGCACCGCTGGAGAAACCCGCGTCAGCCATTCGGTAGCTGTCACTTACGGGTATCCTGTCCTCATCCACTCTTGGTAGCAGGACCCGATGCAGTCTTTGAGAGGCTTGTTGATGCAAATGTCTAGCGGTTGCAGCTGCTGGGATGTCATTCCTCCTGGCATGACAATGAGTTCGGTGCGGGGTTCGTGCAACAACTTCTTCACGGAATCGGCCAGGTGGCAGCGAAAGGCGTCCAACACGAGCACTGACGGGAATCCCCAACAGTGCTCCAGGCCGCCGACACCACACAAACTTTATCCAGTCAAGCACCAGTTGCTTTCTCCACCCACGAATGCTGCCTTCGGTAACGCCGAACTGCCGTCCTGCAGCGCAATTTCTGATGGTCTCGGCACATAAAATAACTTTTCTTTTAATTGCAGCCGAATACTGTTTTAGTGCACCCGACATCTTGATAGACTTGCGGTGAACGTGCCGAGATCCTTCGCGTAGTCAAAACAATCAAAATGGCGCCGGCTGAGAGAAGCAGCAGCCAGCTAACGCCACAGCAAGATGGCGCTCCCTCCGCTGAAACCGAAAGTGCAAATTCTCGGGGGAAAACTTTGGGATCCCCATATAATACGAGGCACAAATTTAACAGAGTAAAATTTGGAAAAAAAACCTCGTATTATACGCGGGTTTTTACGGTAAGTTGAATTTTTTAAGGTAGCGGGAAAAACGGGTCTCAATAAGTTTTTCTAGAACCTTATCTAAGAAGGAAAGATAAGAAATGGGTCGATAATTATCTATACAGCGCGCGTCGCCATTTTTGAGTACAGGAACAATTTTTGCTATTTTCAAGGCCTGAGGAAATGATCCGGTTTTAAAAATTAAGTTGAATATATAACAAAGAATTGGCGCAACAAGTCGACGTACAAGTTTCAAATGGAACCCATGAATACCATCTAAGCCAGGCCCGGTAGTCTTTAATCCTGCAATGGTAGCTTCGATTTCATCAGAACAAGTAGGATAAAGAAAAAAAGATTGGGGGCAACGAAAAAGGTCAGAAGAATAAGGGCACGAGGGAAGTTGTGAGCATATAGCCGAAAAATGATTGCTAAAAGCATTAGCAATATCTGCAGGTTCAGTAAATGATGAGTAGTCCTGAGCAATGGATTTAATGGGCTTATGCTGAGTAGCGTTATTCAAGAATTCCTTAACTAACTTCCTTTTTTTTTTTATGTTGTTACCACACCTATTGAATTCGTTGTCGTAGTAGCGGCGCTTGGCGGCTTTAAGAAGCGAGCACAGAACTTGAAAGTAGCGTTTATAACGTGCTCGGAGATTAGAATTGAGAGGTTTACGCTTCATCTTTTTATATAGGTTATCTTTTTAAGTTTAAGTTAAGTCATATTATGTCTTTGAAAAATGAAGCATCAGAGAAACACTTTTATTAGCAGCGAAGCTGTTTAGCCAATCGTTATTTTCCGTTTCCGCAGTTACAAAAACCAAGCAAATGCCGAGCGCTCGTGTGTGCGTGCCTCGCGGCGACCACCAAGCGTCCCCGGCACACGTTTGTAAAGCCAAGCATACCAACTTAAACGGATTGGACAAGATTTGCCCAAAAAATAGCTCCAGCGTTCGCCGTGATCGTGGAAACACTTGCTCAAACGAGAAAGACACGTAATAGTGTATACGCCCCTCCAAGGCGATGTCCAATGGTTATCACTTCCAAAAAAATGAAGGAAGCTAAACTCATTGCAACAATGATGGCGTAAAGGTCGTTGCGGCAGCAAGCCGACTGCAATCGTGCACTTACACCTTCGTGATGGTCGTGAAGGAGAGCTTCGCTACCTTCAAGTCTTACTCGTTAGTGTGAGCTTCCTTCATTTTTTTTTTTAGCAAAATTATGTCCCATTGCAGCAACCTACTTTCAAGCCTTTTTTTTTTCTTCCAAATCTATTATGGATAACACTCAGGGAATAGCGCGAACAAATTGCGGGCGCAGTAAGCTTTCTCTAACAATCTTAGAATGCGTGAGCATTACGTCTCGCCAGTTTATGTTACCGAGTTCCGTCACTGAGTTTAAAGTCGTTGATTTTTGTGCTGCCGAGTTTTGTATAGCCGAGTGACGCAATACACGTAGGAGCTCAAACTTTCTTGATAAGAAGACATCATTCAACATACAATGTTGAAAAGCCAGCTTCACATAATTCGAGTTTTACGACGAGAAAGGGACTGGCTTTACTGCATTTAAGCCTTTTTTAGTTAGTTAAGGAATTAAGCCTTTTTTTAGTGGCAATATAAGCAGTCATAGCCATATGTTAAGGCCCTAGGACCTTTTTGCAATGCTTGAGGTGGCAGCCATAAGTGCCCCATTCTACGAAAAATGGCCGTTCTTATGTCGTTGTTTGGTGAAGAAAATGGCGACCTCAGCAAAGAGTAAATAAAAAAAGACGTGTTTTTTTTCTGGTGAAAATTGAACCAGGACCGCCACAGTAGCAGCCCAAAGCGCTACAATTGTGCTACCAGAGCACTTTGTTTAGCAAGTTTATTCATTTGAATACCTTCTGCTACGTAGGCTCAGGAGGGGAACAACATGGCACGCGTGCAATAACTGATGACTCACGCAACCAAATGGCCCATAGAAAGCGTCTCGGTTTGACGAACGCGTAGTGCCCAAGACCATATAGTTTCATGCAATTATTGTACGCAACTCTAAGCCGTAGTCTCCATCCAGTTCATTGCCTTCATAGGCACCTAAAGCGTTCTGCTTCTTTTGTTTTGAAGGCTACCGTGGAACGGTAGCAGTGTACGGGGGCCTCGCTCAGTTCCGTGTCCGAGTCGGGTGACGAGAGCGCGCTCACTGTCCATTCTGTTTTCTGGACGCAATGCCACCACGCTGGCTTGGGGCTGGAAACACACTCCACAGGATCCAATCGCGCTCGCCATGGTGAGTGTAGACTTAGATTGAGCTCGCATTCGCAGAGTACCAAGTGTTCTGTCGAGAAGACTAGGCAGTGGAGACCCGACCAGTCGATCTTCCAGTGGACGCCTAGAAAACGCTGCACCTCGACCCAAAAGAAACCTGCGGTGTTGCATTCTAGGAACACGTTCTCTCCAGTCGTTATCTCACCGGAATAACTCCCGTGTGGAACCGGAAGAAAAAGTTTTTAGAACCATAACCACTTGCAATCGGCAAGGTCATGACTCTTCTCGGTACGACCGGCGACCTCGCTCACCTGGGACTGAGATGTACGGACGACGGCGATATCGTCCACTTACTCTAGAACGCGAAGTTCTGCGCTTCCAAGCACCACTCACGTGATCGAGTGGGAAGGGGCGATCATCCGACAAGGCGATTCTAGATAGAGTGCGAACAGGATCGGAGACATTGGACAGCCCTGACGGACCGATCTGGAGGGCCGAGTGTTCCCTCATTGACTGTCTTGGCCTCCAGGCTTTTAAAGGCCTTCCCTAGCCTTCGGGCGAATTCGGAATTTCTGATGCAATTTGAATTCATTATCCAGCGACTGCTCGTCCTTGCTTTTGGACGGGCTGGACCTGTTGCTATAGAGCAGGCCACCAGCCCCTGATGGGAAAAGTCGACAGGAATGACGTTGTAGCTTACTACCCGCTGCAGAAAATCGCTGTCAACGGAGACGCGATCCAGCCGTGCGGCTGGGACTGGCCACGCCCCCGTGTGCAGCGGGGAGCGCCCCAGTCGCGGTCCCGTACGTGTCACACAATTAAGTCGGTCTCGCGTCAGGCAGCAGTCAACCGCGGCGGTGGCTCAGTGGCTAAGGCCAGAGTCCTTCAAGAAGCATTGAAGGACTCTGCTAATGCGTTGCGCTGCTGAGCATGAGGTCACGGGTTCGATTTCCGGCCGCGGCGGCCGCTTTTCTGATGGAGGCGAAAAGCAAAAACGCTCGTGTGTACGAGATTTCAGCGCACGTTAAAGATTCCCAGGTGGTCAAAATTAATCCGGAGCCCTCCACTACGGCGCGCCTCATCGCCTGCGTTGCGTCGGCGCGTTAAACCCTACAATCAATCAATCAATCAATCAAGACAGCAGTCCGGGCGCTAGCGGGGGCGTCGGCTTTACCGTGGCTGCCGAAATTATTTTAACGAATATAGGCAAACAGGAAACCGAGTCTTATGGTCAACAATGTACGTGACAATTTCGCTCTAATTGTACGCCTCAGCATCTCCATAGGCCGCAGTGTACACAGCCTGTTATCAAAATCAAAATTATATATCACAAATGAGAAATTGTGCTACTTACTGGTTTGAGTTAGCCATCATAGCGACCATGACAAACTTTGCGGTCAGCAGACGCTCCGACGCCTTTTCTGGAAGCAGCTGCAACGGCGTATACACTACGAGTAAGCGCGTTATGCGTACGTAATATTTAGAGGGAAGCTCGTAAGCGTCTGCATCTGCCTCAAGCTATGTCGATGTTGGTGTACCCTACCGGCCTGGCTGTACCGGGGAGTGTAAACTGGAAAAGAAAAGAATCGGTCGCATGTTTTGTTGCTTCATTGCCAATGCCATCGAAAGACGATAGTCTCTTTCCACCCCTACCATGTGACCTCCGCTCCTCTTTCCCGTCCAAGCCCCCCGCTCCTTCTCTCACCTCCTACTCATCATCATCATCATCATCATCATCATCATCATCATCATCATCATCATCATCTTATCTACGCCCACTGCAGGGCAAAGGTGTCTCCCATTACTCTCCAATTATCCCGGTCCTGTGCTAACTGCGACCAATTTATTCACGCAAACTTCTTGATCTCATCTGCCCGCCTAACTTTCTTCCGCCCCCTGCCCCGCTTGCCTTCTCTAGGGATCCACTCTGTAACAATAATGACCGATGGTTATCTTGCCTTCGCATTACAGGCCCTGCCCACGTCCATTTCTTCTTCTTAATTTCTACACGCGTTTGTTCCCCGACCCACTCCGCTCTCTCCTTGTCCCTTAATGTTACACCTATCATCTCCCGTTCTATTGCCCGCTGAGTCGTCCTCAATTTCAGTTGAACTCTTTTAGTGAGCCTCCAAGTTTTTGCCCCGTAGGTGAGTACCGGTAAGATGCAGCTGTCATACAGTTTCTTCTTCAGGTACAGTGGTAGGCTGCCATTCATTATCTGAGATATGCCTGCCGGATGCGCTCCACCCCATTTTTATTCTTCTAATTATCTCTGCCTCATGGTTGGGTTGTACCTTACTCATTGGGATTCAATTTTTCCGCGTTCGTCCTGCTCGTATGCTGCGTGTTCAAACCATTTATTTCTATTTTGTCTGGAACAGGACGAGGAGATATCTTTTTATTTCAATCTCGCCTCTTAAACAACACTTTTATCACATTTTTAAAAATTTGCTACCACAAAAATTTTTTTCCACGTATATTTTTAGGCAAAAGAATAGTTCTCACTTTAGTCATATTTGTACGTTTGCCTTAATTATACCTAAATGCTCATTTGGTTTAACAATCTCGACGCCTACAATGCACGCCACCGGTTTTAGTAGTTCGGGAAGGTCTTGCCTATATTTACTTCTCTATCAACTGCTCTTCCATATTTTGGCTGCTTTCTTGACTCGAGTGACAGGCAGAAACAGACAGACGCAGCAACATTTTTTCCCCTACCTAGCAGGAAAGACTACCATCCTTAAATATGGCGAGAATGTGAAGTGTAAAGCTGTGGAGAAGCGACCAGTTATTGCTACACTCCTTCCTCTCCGTGGTATCGCGGAGCCGCACGCTTGAGCAGAGGCCATCAGTATGGTTACGAGAGGAGCGCACCGTTGTACGTTATCGCGTCGTACAATAAGTTTACCGAGGATGTGAAGGAGTTCGTTGGTTCACTGCGGTGTTTCAGAAGCTGTTACTCGACAACCAGTTTTGATTTTCGTTGGGATTGCCGTCGGTTCACAATTGATTTTCAGCCTTACATAATCGCCATAAAATGTATCAACAGCTTCGCTCTAATTTCGCATTACATAAAAGCGTAAGTGTCGGTGATTTTTTTAAACAGGAAATAAATAAACTGCATCCCATTGTTCTATTTACTCTGCGAATGACTGCGATGACGTGAGCTTGATATCACTTATGCGGTAACAATTCGTCATTGGCAATGTTTTCTCAGTTAAAACTTTCTTCTTACTGTGCCTCCTTAAAGGACAACTGCAATGAAAATTTACCTGCCCTAAATTCTGCTTCAATGTGTGGTATGCACCTCTAAAGTCCCTTGTGACCTAATTTTAAACTCCACAAACGCGCAGTTTTTTTATTAAAACCGTTCGAAAACACGCCACTTCAGCCGACGCAGCACCTAGCGGAGTGTCGCCGCAACTTCGCCACTGCGGCGGACTTGCGGATGTGACGTGCCAGTCAGGACTCCCGTGCGGCCGTCGCCTCTCCTCAGTAGCACTTTTACGTGCGGCCTCACGCGAGTGAGCAGCGCAATTCGTGCCTCTTGCATGAATAATTGCTCCACGCGTTTCTGTAATGCGAGAAGCTAAAGAAACTCTGGGTTGCCGATACATAAAGAGCAAATTCGAAAACTTCCGGGGCCGGTCTGGAGCGAATACGGCAGTAGCACAACAGCCGATTTCGTGGCCGCGACGGAGGCAGCAGGCTCTCGGTCGACTCGACGAGCACGCGAAACGCGTGTACGGCCTACATGAGGCGATACGCTGTTGGCGGGGCTGGTCGGTGCGGCGGCGCGCGAACGACTACGGCAGCTGTGCGGCGCACTGCAAGCTCGCGACCGGACATCTCTATGAGTGCGCAATACGTAGAACGGCCGACGCGAGACGATACGCTGTTGTCGCGGCTCGCGGCCACTCGGTGCGTCGGCGCGCGAACGACTACGGTGGCTGTGCGACCACAGAACAGGGAGGATTTGTGCGACGCACTGCAAGCTCGCGGCCGGGCGTCTCTACGAGTGCGCAATACGTAGAACGGCCGACGCGAGACGACACGCTGTTGTCGCGGTTGCTCGGTGCGTCGGCGCGCGAACGACTACGGCGGCTGCGCGGCGCGCTGCAAGCTCGCGGCCGGGCGTCTCTCCGAGCAGAACGGCCGGGCGTCTCTACGAGCGGAACGGCCGGCGCGAGACGATACGCTGTTGTCGCGGCCAGTCGGGGCGTGAACGAGTACGGCAGCTAGCTGTGCGGCCCACTGCACGATCGGCCGGTCGACTTTTCGGGAGCGCGAGTACGCCGATGCCATCGAAGAGCTCCGCGCCTGCGCGAGGTGATACTGGTGATACGCTGTTGTCACTGTTATCGCGCCGGTCGGGGGGCGGACGAGTTCAGGAGTACAGCACGCGGCGCACTACACGGAATCGATGGAGTTCAAACTTCGTCAATAAACAAATAAATACTAGCCGCTGTGGGCAACATTTCTCTCGCCAGTTAGAAAAAAAAAACATGAAAAACGGGGCCACATATTTCGCAGTGCCTCGGGGAAGGTCACTGCTTCACGAAGTGAAGACACTGCAGTGCTTTCGTCGCTGCATGGCATCATTGTCTAAAGATTTCGCGCGGGAACCCTGCTAACAGGAACAAAACTGACCGTGTAAACAAAAATAATAAAATTCTGGATTTGGACTTTCACAACATGCGCTGAAACCGAATTCTTACACCCTAGCCGGCATGTTTCGACATTTTCCTCCCACGGTCTCTCTCTCTCTCTCTCTCTCTCTCTCTCTCTCTCTCTCTCTCTCTCTCTCTCTCTCTCTCTCTCTCTCTCTCTCACACACACACACACACACAAACACAGGATGGTTCGGTCGGCACAGGGCATATTAGCTGTGCTGGCGCCCATCTAGCGCTCAGCACTGCCTTTTGTGCACCCAGCTTCGCCACGACGTCTCGCGATGCCTGTGTTTTCATTTTACCGGACGACTATAGGCGCGTCTCAGCAGCTCACAACGAAGTAATAGTGGTTGCGCGAACTTCCCAGCCCCTTTTCGCGCATGTTTTAAATGTGTGGAGCAACAGACTGCCCGAAACACATAAACACATCGAATGCGCGCCGCCTTCTCACAGGCAACTGTGGGGAAAATCCGCCGGCTGCGCCCACTCGATTCCTGAGTGTAACGTCACTTCCGGCCGTCCGTAATGGCCGCCCTTTTTTTCCAGTTTCGGTTTGAAAAGAGAGTTTTGATCTTCGTTTACGATGCAGCGAAGCACATTTGGGCCTCCTAATTTTGCAGGTATCAACTTATAAGGTTATACTACCAGAAAATAGTGCAATTAAGGAGCCGAAAATTTCGTTGCAGTTGGCCTTTAAGCATATCAAAAAGGCCGTGCTTCATGTAATCATCATCACCGTCGTCATCATAATATGCTTATTTAAGTCCAGTGAAGGACGAAGAAGTCTTCCACTAACCTCCAAACGTACCTGCCCCGCGCTGCCGGAGTAAGTTTTCTAATTATCACCCCTCCCCCCCCCCCCCCCGAGTTAACGGTTTTCTCTTACTTCTAGTCCAGTCTCTCGAAGCCCAAGTCCATTTCTTTTTCTTAATTTCAGCTGTATCTTCCCCCGTACTTTGTTTTCTGATCCAGCACGCTCGTTTCCTTTCCCTAAGCGCTACTCCTAAGATCCCTCATTCGATGGCCCTTCGCCTAAATGGTCTGCAACGGGCACAGCAGTACTTTCTCAGTGACGGTGCAATCACAGTCCACGCAGCACTCTGGCGATGAAACGAAAATGACTGCCTCCCTCAAACCTAAAGATCGCAAACAAATTCGCAACCAAAAGCGATCGAAACAACAATGGGGGCGGTTGTGAACCCGGTGAACTGAAGAATTCCTCCACGCCCTCGACAAGTGATTCTACGACGCTCACACACCAACATACCGCTCACCCTTCCTTTCCGGCACACCCACAGATTAGTCACTCCGAATTTCCATATTAATACGAAAACATCAAATGGTCCGTTGTGCGAAAAAGCCGGCGTGCGGAGTCGGCCTTGGAGCCTCGTACGAGAAAGAATGCTACGCATTAAAATCTGCTTCTTGAGGAGCGTTCCAAAGCACGAGGCTTCGCAATAGAATAAAAGCATAAGTTGAAAGACGCGCTGCTTGGCAACGCTGAGCCACGTCGAAAGCGAGAAGTTGCAGCTGCGGCTGAAAGTGTGGTGATCAGTGGCACATAAAGCAGGAGTCCGCTGGTCTGGCACAGCGGCGCGAAAGCCACAATTACTCGCAGCGCAAAACTGAAGGAGCACCGAGCGTTGTTCAACTAGACATTAATGCTTTCGCATTAACAACTCATAAGAGGGACTTAGGTGTCCACGAATTTTTTAAAGCGGAGCTTTCTGTGCCTTACTGATGGCGTTCGACGTAGCGCCAAAAACGCACTGCAGGAAAGCCAACTTTACATTATGGGTTTTCACTAAGGGCACAGAGGACGTTACGCGAAGGCACATCAAGCACATCAAGAGAAAAACGCTTCCTGGGGTCGGAATCGAACCTACGTCCCTCACGTTGTGAAGCCGACGTCTTTCCGAATGAGCCGTTCCGACACGTTCGAAGCAGCTTCGCGTTTAACCATGCTACTCTTAAGAAAGTTGCTTTGAATTTTTTTTACCGAGCTCTCCCAAACCCGCTCCGCAGTGACAGCGGCGGCTTCGGTCAAGTGATCGGCAGCTCCGCGATAGCACAATCGATAAACGGCGTAGCAATAACCATTCGATTCTTTTCCGTATTTATCCCCAGCTTTTATCTCCCCCTCTTTCGCTGTTTCTCTCGCTCTATATGATTGCACGAACCTCCTTCGCTTTTTTTGTCTCCATCTTTTTACTATGATCGTGCTATCATCCCCGCTGAAGTCGGCGTTCGCTCGTGTTGGTTGGGAACGCCGACGCCGACATCGCGTGAACCAGATAAAGGGGCTTAAAAACTGCGCTTAAAAATTTCTGGAAATTGTTTATTTCACAGCTTGATACCTATTTTCACTGTTTCTGCCCACCATGTTTACATCCACTAAAATATTGGGTGAAATGCTTACGGAAGTCCTATTTCTGTAGCTCTCGTATTCCTATAGAGGCCACGCATCCTAAAGGTGCACCTGCTCGTGCAGACTTTATTTCGTTGCGACGCAGACCGTTACTTGTGAACAGAATTCACTTTAAATAGGAGTGCTAGAACTATAAGCCAAGCATCGAAGTCGCGGGAATGGTGGTGTAAATTGTGCCCAAACCTCCCGCGAAATAGTCCTCCAACGATTAGGAAGAGTACCAAGGATTGCTGTGCGTGCAGCACGCGGGGATGCGGGTCCTTTTTTTTTTTTTTTTTAAGCGAAAGCCTTAGAAGTCTACAGTACGCGCGCTGAGAGGCAGAATCGGTGGTACAAAAAAGTTCAAGTTGTGGTTGGAGCGAGTACGAGCCGGGAACGCGCGCAGGGAAAGGGAAACAGCAGCGCCGATCGAAGGTATACGCCGCCGCGGAAAATTAAGGCAGCGGTCTGGAACATTGAGGAAAGCACAGGGGGACAGTTCGGCAGATTTTTCGAAAACGAAGTTTGCAATTTCTTGGTGTTAGAAAAGAAAACCGGTTCAGGTACCCGCTCTGGGTGCGTGTTTTTACCCACTTTCCTGCTCCAAAATAAAACCAAAATAACTTAATTAATTTACTGAGAGGCGCCACCGCCCTTTGACGTATTTTTCTCCAATGATACTCACAGCCGACAGCTCCATGGTGACCTCCATGGAAGTGCTTCCCACCCAGGAAATGTGACCAGATATCTTGAGGTCATACTCTGGAAGGATATGCATGTCCTCGCTGTTGATGCTGTCCACCAGAGCGGTGACCATGTTGACAGGCATGGGCACACCGAAGCTCAGTTTCGGGTACAGCACGTGCCTGTACGCAAGCCACGCTGCAAGCCAAGCAGTGAAGGGGCGCGTGTGAGACGAGCTGCTCAAATCAGGACATTTTTTTTAAATTTTGCAGCTACGCTGCGTACCACTACTAGAGTGTATTAGAAGGTAAAGGTGTGTCGTGGGGGGGAAAAACCAATGGAAAGAGCCGGTCCCTTTCGAGATGAAAAAATTGTATGGACCAAAAGGCATTGCCGAGAGAGCTCCTGTTTCAGCCAGCGCCACCTATAAGTTTTCAAATCAAACTAAACAGCTATTTGACGGGTTTTTATAAAACTTTGTGTCATGAAATGAAGAAATAAGACTATTTAGGACAATAAATAGGAACTAATTTAACAAACAAAACTTCTGAAACCAACTGGTAAACGGCGGCCGCCACGATCGCTGCTTACAGCCGGAGATCCTCAGCAGATATTTTCATCGCAAAAGGGACTCCCCTAATCGGCCCCGCACGGAGCACCTCTCTCTTCTAGTGCACTGTACCACTACCCCGCAATTGCATAATCATGTCCGCCGACAAAAAACGCTTTGCGGCATAGCCAGATTTCTCGCGAACGCTGTCGATAACGTCGTTAGAGGTATACACATGACAGAGGAATTTGATGTCAGGGGAAAAAAAAACTCTCTATGATAATTTCAAGGGCAGTGCCTTGCTTTTTGAGGCTACAGTAGGCTGTTTGAGAGCGAAGAGTTTTGTGGTGGAGTATACCCAAAATTAATGGGGTGTGCATGGTCTACGGACATGAAACGGAAACAATTCGGCAATACATATGTGACAAACATTCGCCTTCCCGAAGCCATAGGGTTTGAAGGTAGCACAGAGACAGTAAACTACAAGTTTGCCGCAGCATTTAAAGGAAGATTGCAATGCTGGCGGAGGAAGAGCAGAGAGAGGGATGTAGCTTAGGTCAGCTAACAGACGCAGCGGGCAAAATGTAATGTGAGCCTGCCACCAATAGTGGCGCTAAAATGAGAACAGTTGTATAACATTGTAAATTAGATCCTTTGGTGATGGCACGTGTCATCACCTTTTTACGAAAGGGATACCATAAAAATCAATCAATCAATCAATCAATCAATCAATCAATCAATCAATCAATCAATCAATCAATCAATCAATCAACCAATCAACCAATCAATCAATCAATCAATCAATCAATCAATCAATCAATCAATCAATCAATCAATCAATCAATCAATCAATCAATCAATCAATGTTGCTCTTATGCTGCAGTTGGCTGCTGAGATGATTTTATTAGTTTACCTAGTTTCATGCACTTGTCATAATTAGTCGAACGTGAAGATATAAACAATTTGAAATTCGGGTCTGCTGCCAATATACGGCTTCTACGGTTGAGTATGGTTTCAAAAAGCGGTTGTAACTGGTGTCGTATGACAATAATTTCGAAAAAAAATATGCGATTGGCCACTTAGACTATTCTATCATTATTACTTTTCGCAATTAATTAGTTGCCCGTGGAGTTGTAAGCAATCACAAATCCTGCCCAGGTGCAACTTTACGGCTCATCGCAGTTCTTTAAGGAGTGATTACTCGGGAGTTATTCAGCCTAGTGCAATAAACTTTCGCACTGCTAATATAGAGTCTAATAGCTTTCTGTGTGCATAGTTTGAAGATAAGAACGTTTCTTTACCTGGTTCCAGAGCCATCCAAAATATTGAATTGAAATGTATGATTACACGAAAAAAATTCGCGCATCTCCACGAAGTGAATCATGACGAGTGGGCGAAGCACTGGGGAACGTTCTTACCGTAACTCACCCGTGAGAGTGCTTACTGCTGCTAAAACGATTTCCAATCTAATCCAATCCAATACAAAACAATTTAATTCAATCTAATCCAATCCAATTAAACCCATTTCAATGCAATACAATCCAAATCCAATGCAATGCTCCTCGCGCATGCGCAGCAAGGCTCTCCAGGAGTACTCTCTCTCTCTCCCTCTCTCTGTCTAACCTTTGTGAACCTTTTATTTTGTTCTTGTTAACCTTTTGGGAACCTTTTGTTCACAGATGTTTCGATTTACACTGTGCTGTGCCATGAGCGCGGATGCCGGACGCTGGACGGATAAGCCTCGGCCTTAAGGTGCTTCGCCCCGAACAGATTACACGAAAAATTTGTTGTTATGCAATAGTCGGCTCTCTGGGCTGTGTGAAATATCTTTTTTCTTGCTGCGTTTTACTGGCTTCTTAAAGGAGTACTGACACCAAATTTTGAAACCGAAAAAATGATATAATTGGCTTCAGTAGTTTGTACAGATGCCTCACAGAAATTTTTGCAGCGATCCGAGGCCGGAATCGCATCTAAAATCGACTTTGATTGTCCAGGCCGCGAGATTCCACAAATCGGCAGCACTAGCGCAATCGCTTTCGGTGTGACGAAACATTGGCCTGCGTGTCTGGCCGGTTCCGGGTGACGTCATATCGTCGTTTTCAGAACCGGAAACGATATCCTGCGCTGCTGTTGTCGGTGGTATTCGTTTGGGCAGGAGACGTGGGCGTAGCTGTGTAAGCAATGCTTGTAAACGTTGCGTGTTCGACGTCTTTGCTCTTCAGTTCGTTGCCGGTGCATGATGTTCGGCACTGGTGCCGGCACCGCGCGGTGCGCGATGTCGACGGGCACCGCGGCGACGCGGCGGTGCGCGTCGCCGAGCTCGCCCAAGTTGTGCTATGGCAAGCTCGCGGTATGCGAAGTACTGCTCGTGGAAGCCTGTCCGAGCAAATCGACGACGACGCCAAGATGCATTATTTTCCACGCGACGACACGTGGACTGAGTTCGTGGACTGAGAGAGAGAGAGAGATAAAGACATTTATTCGGTGAAATCCGGCACCGGGGGGTGCGTCACGCAGGACTCCGCCCCGTCCGTGGAGTCCCCGAAAGGACCGGGCTGGATGACTAATGTGCCTGGGGGAACCGGGCGTGAGGGGCATTACAGCCACCACCTTGGTGACTGCCCGATCCGCCTCGTTTCTGTCTAGCCAGGGCTAGCTCCAGCTGCTGGATCACCGTCCGTTGCGCACTGAGGTCCGTAGAGTTGAGCGCGCACTGCACATTCGGGGGGAGCACCCGCGGGTACCCCTGAGTTTCGTGTTCTACACATCCCCACATTACGTGTGGTAAGTCTGCTAGCACCAGTTCACACACACAGCACGTGTCACTTGCGTAGTATCCTGGACACACATAACGCGCCAACGCCGGCGTAATCACTGTGTTTGTCTGTAGTTGACGATAAAGCACTCCCTCGGTACGGGTGAGGAGTGGGTGTGGCTGCACTGTCTTCCTCCGTTGCTCCCGATGCCAGGCGAGTACGTCTCCATAGTTCAGGATTGGGTGCATTTCATTGGAGCTGTCGCAGTCAGTCTCATTTCCCTCCGCCCGCGACGTAAGAGGTTCGGCAGTCGCTACACGGTGTGCGAGCTCTCGTGCAACTTTGTCCGCCTCCTCATTGCGGTTGGGGGTCCCCTTTGATAAGTGTCCCATGTGCGCCGGGAACCATCTGAGGTATGCTCGGGCCATTCTGTTTGTGGGTGCCAGTTTCCACGCGACGCTGCTTATCGCATCTCTGCTGTATCTGTGGACAGCAGAGAGGGAGTCGCTCAGTATCGTGATGGTTTGACCGGGTTGACAGGTCAACGCAAGCGCTATGGCAGCTTCTTCAGCTTGCATGGCCGTACGGGTCCGGACACTGCCGGCCGTTACACACTGACCATAGCGTGCTCGTATTACCGAGAGTGCAAAGACCCCGGTCTTGTGCTGATGTTCGGCTGCGTCGACGTAATATGCCGAGCCATCGTCTTCATACATGTGCGCTAACGCATTTGCTCGTGCTCTACGACGTCCCTCGTCCAGCCCCGGCTGCACGTTGCGGGGAAGTGGAGGCACGACTAGTTGCTGCGCAAGTAGATGCTTCTTGCCCGCGTGTATCCTTTGGTCTCCCTCTTCAGGCCGGGGGTCCACCGGCGACGTCAGACCCACCCTGTGGAGTATCTCCCTGCCCGCTTGCGTGGTGCCAAGCCGGACTATTTGCGATATGCGTTGCGCCTCCCCTATTTCTTCAAGGGTGTTGTGCATTCCCAAGCCAGCCAGTGCCACGTTACTGGTGCTAGGTAGGAGGCCTAGGATGGCTTTGTAGGCCTTGCGAATGGCCGCATCGATCTTGTCCTTCTCATGTCGGAGCCATTTGTGAAAAGCTCCAATGTAGGCTACATGGCTGACCACAAAGGATTGCGCCAGTCGCAGGAGGCTTGCCTCCCGCATTCCCTGTTTCCTCGTGGCCACCTGCTTGACTAGGCGCGTGGCCACTCCTATCTTTGTGATGAGTCGGTCTACTGCCGTCGCGTTTCCACTGCCCCGGTTGATGTGCATGCTCAGAACGCGGATGCTGGCCACGTGAGGGATGGTGCCGTTATCACCGGTGTGCAGGACGATTTCGGCGGCCTCTGCCTCAGCGCTCTTCCTCCAGTGCCCGGCGGGGGGTAAGACCAGTAATTCGGATTTTTGCGGGGAACATTGCAGTCCTGCCCCTTGCAGTTGCGTTTCTATTCCATCTATGGCTTCTTGCAGCTGTTCCTGTATGTGCCCCGTGGCTCCTCCTTTTACCCAGAGGGTCACGTCGTCTGCATAGATGGTATGATGCACGGAGGGGAGGTCGGCCAGGCTGTTGGCAACCGGGATCATGACCAGGTTAAACAGGAAAGGGGAGATGACCGCACCCTGTGGTGTTCCCTGGCCTCCCATCACTCGTTCCTCGAACTGGATCTGGCCCGCTTGGAGCTGCGCCGTTCTGCCCGTGAGAAAGGCTCGTATGTATTCGTAAGAGCGCTTCCCGAGGCCGACGCGCTGAGCTTGTGCCAATATGGCCGCGTGCTGGACGTTATCGAAAGCGCTCTTGACATCTAATCCTAAAATCGCTCGGCAATCAGTGACGCTGGGCTGGTCCAGCAGGTCACTTTGTATGAGAAGCATGGCATCTTGGGTGCTTAGCTTATTACGGAAGCCGATCATGGTGGGAGGATAGATGCCGTTCTCTTCCATGTAGCGTTGCCATCTGTTGTTTAGGATGTGCTCCATGACCTTGCCCACACACGATGTAAGGGATATGGGTCGCAGATTTTCGATGTTAGGTGGTTTTCCCGGTTTGGGGATCAGGACCGTACGGGCCGCCTTCCACTGCTTCGGTACGTGACCAGTGCTCCAACATTTGTTGAAGAAGTACGTGAGTGCCGTAATGTCTCCGTCGCCCAGGTTGCGAAGCGCCTTGTTGTGCACTCGATCCGGGCCTGCGGCGGATTTGCAGTTGAGTTCACTAACGGCTCTCCTAACCTCGCCTTCGCTGATATCGGCGTCCAATTCGGGGTTTGCCTTCCCTGCATATTCCGGATGGGCGACGCTAGGCGTGGAAGGTAGGTACTTGTTATTGAGATAGTCTCGTACTCCGTCCTCCCCGCGCTGTTTAATCGCTGTGTGCAATATCTGCTCGAGCCGGTGTCTCTGGAAGGACTTGTTTTGTGTTTCGTCTCGGAGAGACCGTAGCAGCTTCCAGGTACGGCTAGCATGAAGCTGCCCATCCGCTTCCTTGCAGACTGCATGCCATTGCTGTCTGGCTAGCTGTTGGCTGTACGCCTCTATATCCCGACCGAGGTGCGCAACACGTTTTCGTAAGTTCCTACTTGTTCTATTCCTCCTCCATCGACGCTGAAGGGACCTTCGCGCTTCGATCATGTGGGCCAAATGAGGGTCCATTGCAGGAACGGTGTCCTCAGTTCTGACCTCCGTGCTCGCGTCCTGGACCGCTTTATTTATGTTGTGTGCCCATTCCTCGATATCTTCAATGACGGTGCAGGTGCTTTGCCTGCGGAAGGCTGCCCAATCCGTGAGCTTGTGCACGCGCAAGGGAGTGTTAGCGCCCTCGATACCGAGTTCCAGCGTGATTTCTATTATGTAGTGATCGCTCCCTAAGTTCATACCAGTGTTTCTCCAGCTTACCGGACCCTCGCTTGGCGCGTTCGTGAAGATGAGGTCCGGGGTCGTGTCGCGCACTGTGGACGTGCCGATTCTTGAGGGTTGCTTGGCATCTGTATGAAGGGTGAAGCCCGCTGCCTCGGCCTCTTCCAGAAGGTTCCTTCCCTTGGCTGTCGTGCGTGGATATCCTAGTTCCTTGTGAGCAGAGTTGAAATCACCTCCCACGACACAAGGTGCGCCCGGAACAAGCTGCTGAACTCTCTGGAAGAGAGTCTTGAATCGCTGGCTCCCGTGCTGCGGGTTGCTGTATACATTGACGAGAGTGAGGGAGTGACGCTGACGCTTTCCCAGCACCACCTCCGTAGCGCAGGTTTCCAGCGCCGTCGAGCCATTGTGCGGCGGATCGAGTGGGATGAAAGTGATGCCCTTGCGTATGAACGTGCAGACCCCCTGCGCCGCTCCCTTTCCTTGCGTACGAGCACTTGGGGGTGAGAAGTGAGTGCGGTACCCCAATAGTTTGGGGGGATCCTCCATGTGTGTTTCTTGTATCAGAATGACCTCCGGGGGGTCCGTCATGGTGCTAACGACCTGTTGTAGAAGGGCTTTGCGGCACCGGAGTCCATTTGCGTTCCAGTGCCAAATACGTATACTGGTCTTTTTACGGGCCATCGTTGAATGCCTGTGTAGTCTCGTGTTGTTTCCCGCCGAGGGTTCCGAGTTGTTTAGTTATGAATTGTTTGAGGTCCACGATGTCCCTCTTTATGCTGGTCGTAGTCCGCTCTATGTTAACGATCTTTTCGCCTAGTACTTTGATCTGTCCAGCTTGCTTGTCCATGCGCTTGCTGAGCTTGTGGATGCGGACACCGTAGTTGATCCCCGCATCATCCGGCGTGAGTCGGCACTCGTCGGTGTTGAAAATTTCGGCGGTGCTGTTTCCAGTGTCCTCCTTGGGCGGCTCTTCCACCATGCCCTCCTCGTTGCCGGCTTCTACCGTGCCGGTCCGTTTTCTCATCTTGATTGGCGGCTGTGATGGCGCTACATCGCGATCGCCCGCCGGTGCGAAGGCGGGGGGTCGCGGAACGTTACCCAGCTGCCACGTCAATTGTGATTGTTGCGGCGGCGGCTGCATCTTCATGAGTTGGTCAATTATTTTCTTTTGTTCCTTGATCGTTTCCTGTAACTGAGCTATCACTTCTCGTAGCGCAGCGACCTCGTTATTTCCTTCTCCTCTCTGTGAGAGAGTGGATTTATCTCTCATTCCTCTTAGCCGGCCCCCTTCCGCAAGTGGGCTGTGGCCGGGCGGCGGGGCGTTCCTGCGCGCAGCCATTTTCGCCCACGTCATGCGGTTATTCGAATGACTACGTTTCCGCTCTTTGCTTCGTTCTCTGCTTTTGCTTCTGTTGTTGCGGCTGAGCGAGCGCTGGCGTGTCCCTCCATTGTTCTCCTTCTCGACGCGCTGCAGCTGTGGGAAGTCCTCTTTCCCGCCAAAACTGACCGTTCCGACGTGGCCTTTGTGTTTCTCTGATCCGTTCGCCGCCATCTTGCGTTGTCGGACGAGGAAGGGGGTCTTGTACTTGTTACGGCATCTGCCCGTGCCCGACGGGTGGGGGCCGCCACACAACTTGCAGCTCGGTTTGCAAACTGTTTCGTGATCTTCCGGGGGGTTCTGTTGCCCGCACGCGAAGCAAACGTTCTTGTCCGGCCGGGGGCATACATCTTTTCGATGTCCAACCTCCCCGCATTGCCGGCAGACCTCTCTGTGTTGCTTATATATCTTGCATCTCACAATGAGGCTGCCAAATTTGATGTGTTGAGGTACCACTTGTCCTTCAAAGAGCACCACGACCGCCGTAGTCTCCCCCATTCGGTGCGCGGCAAGGATGGTTGGGTTGCGCTCACCGATGAGGCACGCGTTGATGTCCGCCTGCGTGTACGCAAGCGGGATGTTGTATATGATTCCCTTTACGGTATCGTTAGGAGCTGCGCGGTACGCGAAGACTTCATATTTGGTGCCCTTCAAGGTGATAGCTCTGACCTTGTCGTACTTGTCCGCCCTTTCTCGGCTCGGTGTGCTGATGACTACGATGTTCTGTCCGATGTTTGGACAAACTGTATCTTCCAGCGTTGCGTCTAACGGTATCCGAGCCGACGCTGCCATGGCCGCCACAAATTCTAGGAGGTCTTGTTTCCTGATGGCAAAGCCGCATCGCGGCCGCACTATAATACGGTGATCGTTAGCGGGTAGGCTAGGCATGCGCGCCGCTCTCGCCATCTTGATGATGACTCTCTGCTTGATCTGCGTGCGCGCCGGCGGCCGCAAGAACTGTCGCCCAAGCCAGCGGGCTCGGGGTTGCACGGGTCACCTTGGGTGTTGGGAACTTTAGGCGTAGTATCGTGGCGACTATTTGATCGCTGGTATCTGTACAACTGCGAATGACCATCCCTTACACAACTTTTCACCCCACTATCATCCCCTTTTTCGCATATGAAGCATTATTTTGGCAATAATTTCCGTTTCGGCGATCGGTGACCGAGACATCTGCCGCGTCTGTTTTGATTCTAGCGCGCAGGTGGCGCCATCTTTCGGCCGCTCACCGCACCGTGGTGCCGGCAGTGCTGGGTCGGAGCGCCGAACCTCCGCTTCCGGTCAGCGTAGGCTTACCATCGCGGCAAATATTTGAACTCCACTTTTAAATTCAGCGCTGATAACAACTCCTAGCACAATTTTCAACACACTAACATCTACTTTCTCGCATGTGGAGCTTCTTTTTCGCGATCAAATTGATTAGAAGAGTGGCGACAAGCTGTTGCTATCACGGTCTACGCCGGTTCGAGCCGCAGTGATATTAAAAAACCGACGACGGCGAAGACATCGCTGGCCTAATCGCCTGGCCAAATAAAGTTGTTCTGTCTGTCGGGTGGCAGTGACTCATCCGAGTCTGACGATTCAGACGACATGTCGACTGCGCGGGCGAGTGCGGACCATGTGCAATCGTAGCAGACGATGCGGCGAACGCATGGAGGAAAGAAAAACGTCCCTGACGTCACGGGTGAGACCGTGACGTAAGGCTGGCCCGCTTGCAGGCTGGCCTTCGAACGGCCATTTTCCCGCGCAGCGACCAAATTTGAAATTGGTTGCAATAAACGTGCTATAATTAATTCTGTGTTGGCGGCTGACGGCTTTCGGTTCGATTTTCGTAATTACTGGGCCAATAGGTATTCTTTACAGCATAAAAACTGAAAGCGAGAAATTTCGTGTTTAAACGGTCGGCTTTTTCAGCGGGAAAGCGGGGGATGTGTTGGCAATACGCGGGCTTCTACGGAAGGAGTATGGTTACAGAAACTGGCTTTAACTTGGCTTGGGCTTAAGAAACTCTGCTGAAACAAATGATATGGCGTGGGGCCATTCAGCACAAATCATAACTATCAGTGGATGTTATAATGCAAATAACAGATTAAGTCCGTACGCCACTCCAGCAGCATCACAAAGCCATCGTGAAATTGACGGCCTATGCCCGTCTGCTAGAACAAAACTGTAGACCTTCAAAGTTTTATTGACTGAGCAGCATGCATGCTAAATTACCGATTACAAAAAAATAGCGTTTTGTTGCTCGCATTCGTTTGGACTGCGCCCCGTTCACCCGTGTTTTGTATTGTTCACTCATTCCGCTTCGCTCTAAACCACGCTCCTTCTGTGGATTGAGGGACAGGGGGTGATGCGGCTTTTTCTTCATGTGGCGTTTCCTTTTTGGCTGGTTGGTATTACGTTTGTTCATAACAGGAGAACATTCGTAGTAGGCCAGTTTATGGCATAGGAAACTTCGTCATCGGTGCATACGACAGAATAAGTTTACACCTGTTTTTTTTTAACAGCGGAGATGTTGCTGCTGGTCGTAATATATGCGGCGTCATCAGAAAACCCCGGGTCATCGTTTTTCCGCCGTTTAACGCTCACGTGAGCACACGCCTCATGGGGAGCGCCCGGCGTCGTCCAGGCTTGCGCGTGCACTGAAAGACACCCCACCACGCATTGAATTAGGTTTGAAATTCTTTAGATGTTCCGTCGTCGCTTTGCACTGTGGTAGTAGTAGTCATGAATCGTCATATCCATCTATATCGTCGTCTTCCTCATGTATGACTGGCGGGCCCGGATCGTTTTGTCCGCAGGCTTTTACATTTAAATGTAAGCTTACATAGAAATAAATCATCCAGCTTCACTGTGGTTCAAGCCTTGCGCGACTAAGTGCAAGCTCTGCCAGTTTTTTTTAAGTGCATGGACTTCTGTAAAATACAATGATTCGAGACACGACGGCCAACGACTCTCTAACTGGCAGCATCACACTACTGCGCATCATAAGTTATAAGGAGTAACTCGGCGTGCGGAAACTTTTGGCGACTAGTCACACAAAACCCTATATATTTCTAAAAAAAAACTGTGGTTGATTCCTCTTTCATAGGAATCGGTAACACGAAAGGGAAATGGGCAGCGAAATCTGCAGCTGAGCATGATTTGCGGGTTGGCGGCTGTTTTGTGGGTGTGCTTGGCGAGCGACGTCCTGCTGGCCGGTCGCTTCGGCAAAGGTGTACTGGCGTCATTTCTATGACGGATTTGACGTCAGGGAAATATTGGTGTATCCCGGAATAAAAAACTTTCGTGTTAAAATATAAAACCCGAAAACGAGCAACCCAAAGTATAACATACTTTTTAGTTTTAAAGGTTGCTTCCCCGTAAGAAGACCCTATGTGCAGGGGTGCACCCTTTACAGGCCGCTCACTTCGTTGTACTGGCGTCACTTGCGTGACGGTATGACGTAAGTGAAATCTTCGTGAATCCCGGAATAAAACACTGTTAAAGGTTATTTCACTAAGTTTCTACTTGAGACGAAAGCTTACTGCCTGAAAAATATAAACTTTACGAAACGGTTCTGCTATATTTTTGGAGGGGCATCATGTGAGCGAGGACGATGAGCGTTAGCACAGATCTGTGCTTAGGGACTCGCGCCGCTGTCGTCTGCTACACCCCGCTTGAGAAGGTCATCATTCCTTGTGCTAGAAGCCACCCGCTTTCATGCGTTAGTGCATAAAATGGCGCATTTCTAGTAATTCAGTTATTTTTGCCAGCTCTTGACATCTGAATAATTTCAAGCTGAATCCTCCACAAGTTTGCAACACGCGAGGAGAGAGAGAGAACAACTTTCTTCAAAGCATCGGTCAGAGGATCGTGTGCAACTCGTCCTTTCTAGCTTATTAGCGAGGTTCAGCACTCAGAGCTCCTGGGTAAGTATTCAAAATGCGTAAGCTTCCTTACAGTACTTTTGAAATGCTCATATGAAGACTCAACACTCTAACGCTACGTACCAAGCAGCGGGCCCGTATACACGCGCATCGCACTGCAGGAAATAAAGCGGCTGTCTTCTATTTCTTTCGTTGTTATTGACTTGTATCAGATGAATGTTTTTTTCTTTCTGTGCCCAATGCATTATTTTCCTGCACAGTCACAAAAGTCTTAGTAGGTTTGGGGCGGTCTGGGAAGCTCACGAAGAATGAGTGGATATTTTCTTCAGGCTATACGGCATACATTCCCTTTTTCACAAATTGGCTTTCGTTATGGCAGCGTGCAAGAACATGCATATCCGCAGCGTGCATTGTCTATTCATGTGCATAATGAGATGGTTTGTGCTACGGCACCGCGATCCCGCCCCCACAGTACTCGTATTCAGCTTTTGTGCTCCGAATTTCTATCGTAACCACCGTTATCATAACGAAGTTACTCTCAAACCGAGCAATTACAACATGATTATGGTGTTGAAGGCTTGATATACTCGCTAAGGAACGCAATAATTAGTATGCCTGCATTTATTACATAAATAGAAACCGATGAATATTTCCAAGCAGCTCTTCATTGTTTCCCAAACCATCCAGGCGCAAAGAAGGAGTCCTGGTCTACTCGGGATGGCGTTCCATGAATTGTAGAGAATTACTCTTACTCTCTTGTCCTGGACTGAGGACACGGCCCACTAATCAGCTCGATTTTAGTGTAAATAAAGTTTTCTCGTCCTTCTCCCCCTCGTCCTCCTCCTATTAAGTGCAGTTTGCCTATAACGCATATCTAAATATTAAGAAGATATGGCTGTGGGAAATGTACCGAACTATCCCTCCAGGTCTGAACAAACACAGTGATACTGTATATCTACTGTAGACGGGACTCGTTTTGCTCAATACGCCTTCATACTGGTTAGAAGCTTGGTAGAAAATCAGCACGCGCCTATACACACAGTCGGTTATTTGGAAATAAACCTACAGTTTTTTGCAGCCCATAGTGAATGTCGGCATACTTTCATGCCATGACACCGTAAGTGACGTGATACAATACCTTCCAGCGTTCGGAAAGGTTGCGAAAACTGTTTTACCTTACATATGATTACCTGGAATGGCACTTCTGCCAAAGCTGACAGCCCCGAAGACCTGGAATTTGTTTTGTTCTTGTATTTTCACTGTTGTCGGTTAGTAGCAGCTGGCTGTTCCCTTTGTTCGAAAGGCTGCTTAATAGAGAAGCGGACGCCTAGCTACGACTCTTCGCGCTCCGCACAGGACCGGCTTCGCAAGGAATGGGGCGACGCCGGCAATGTTTCTTCCGTAGGGGTATCCGAAACTATATTTTAACTCACCCCTTGAGCTAGTGTATGCAGTTTTAAGTCTATTGTTACGATAAAAAGTTACGCACACGCAAAATCTGGTGCGGACAGGCATCATATGTCAACCGAGCGCAAAGAAACAGCAGGGAGGGCGAGCCAGATTCAAGCAGACGACAAATGCGAGAATCCCTAAGCCGACGTCAGGGAGGCGCGATTCGTAGCGCCGCCCGTGGTTGCGCTCACCGCCAATAAGAAGCGCCTACCTGCAAACTCGTCCATGTCCTCGAGGATGCGGCCGAAGCGGACAAAGCCATGAGCCGTGAGGTGGGTCTTCTGCGTGGCGCGAGAGGTCTTGACAGGGATGATGCACTCGTCGTAGCTGTCCTGCATGGTACGCGTCGGAATCTCGTCCTGCCTCTTCGGAAGCTTGAACTGTGCAGCGCTCCTGAACAATGTAAGAAAAATTCACGCATCTCTATGAAGTGAATCATGACGAGTGGGCGAAGCACTTGGGATCGTTCTTACCCTAAATCACCCGTTGCATTGCCAACTCGCGCATGTAAATGAGTGACAACGAGTGTGTACAGGGTATACAATTCCAATCCAATACAATCCGATACAATTCAATTTAATCCAATCCAATCCAAATCCAAATCCAATCCAATCCAATGCTCCTCGCGCACGCGCAACACTGTGTACACGAACACCAAGGGACAAGCCCAGGACAAAGCGAGGTACTAAGGTGCTTTGCCCCTAAAAGCGCTGTCAGATGAAATAAGCGTAGTGAGCCAACCACTGTGATCGGCCAGTGAAGTCACCTACATCAGGAATTGGGCGGCTAGTTTTGGTAACGACGCTGCCTCGGGGATTTCTGAGAATTTCTCAAAAATACTTTACACGTAAAATGCCGATGTATGTTTATTCACGGAAAGCGCTAAGATGGAAAATTTCACGCCGCTCAATTTCCCTCTTCCATTTTTGCCCTTAAAACACAGAGTGGTTCAGCACGGAGGGTGATTTACAAGCCGTGCGAGTGTAACCAGCACCACTCGAGAAAAATTTCGCAGACCACTCCGAAGGTACCTGAGCACGTTAAAGGAAGCAAAACAAAAAGAGTATCAGGTTCGTGAGTTTGCATCCCCACATTGGAAGGTACACCAAAAGTTTCGGGGCAACCGGCTATCATCGGCGTCGGGTCTATATAATAAAATACCTTTTGCAAACTTGTGCTAAGGGATAGTCACGAATACTCTTGTATTAGTTTTAGTTTTCGCGATTAGCACGTGATTCAATGTTATTTCTTGTGTCGAGTTCATAATGGTTTACAACAGTTCTTGTAATGGTTATCTGTCCTTTCGTACATTGGTTTACGTAGTGAAATGTGCACGGTTAGAACCCTTTGTGTCGGTCACGATTAATATTAGCGCCTACTTGATAGTTGCCTAGTTGTGTATATAGAAATTGTTTTGTTTTCAATTCGGGGCTCTGATTTATTATTTTCGCCGCTACAGGTGAAAAATGGACATCACAGACCAATTCCTGGTCACCGGTGAACGGCGGAAGGTCCGTCCTGCAGTTTAACCCCAATTGGCGATCTTACTACCTGTGCCACCTCTAAAATGTGATCGAAGGACCCCAGAATGTGTGTTGAGATTTCAGCGCAACTGTCGGCGTTCTCGATTTAGGTTGAAATTGACTAAAATGTCATTGAGCAGATCAATACTCCTTCTGTGTCTTGACGGCACGCCAAACTGTTTACACTAAGACGCCTGTGGCAGTTTTGATGGTCTACATTTAGCTTTGTAGCCAATATCCTGCAACGACGGCAGTAACAATAATTATTTTGATTACTGACTGGTTGTGTCTATGGCAATTACGACGTTTAACAGTTACCTTCTTCGTCCATCTAATACAACGAAGACAACGACAACAACGACGATGAATGTCTCGGTTACTGACGGTGCACGCGATAAGGAAGATGACGGAGGGAGTTATTATAGCTAATGTCTAGCTTCTTGGCGAATCTCCTTCGTTTATGAAGACGATAATTCCGATGTCTGATTTGCCCGCACTGACCGACCAAGCGACAGACTGACAGTGGGAACGGCGCCGTGACCTCAAGACAAGGAGGAATCACCCGTGCTGCAAAATTTCGAAAACTTGCGGCCACTCGAAAGCACAGAGAGGTAACATAACAGGCTTCATCTTAGTTGTGATATTGTTTTTATAACAAGGAAATAGGAGCACAAGTGTGGAAGTTTATCGGAGGTAAAAGGAATTTAACGTAGTAACTTGCCTTACGAGTTTTGCGTCGATAGTTCTGCAAGACATGATAGTTCTGCATGTAGGCGTGGTAGCTCTGCAAGGGCGCATGTATGCAACTCAATAACGAAAAGGAAAACGTGGCGGACTTACGCATCTCCAATGTAGCCAACGTAGCTTTTAAGAGCTTTCTTCACTGAAAATTTGGAGGCAAGCGGTCATTGGTCGTAACCGAGCTTTCTCCAGAGCACGTCATGTATACCATTGCATCATGAAATGCCATGAAAGCTCCTCCGGCTGAAATTTATTTATCGGTTAATCCAAACATCGCCCCCCAAAAAACCCTGATTCCTTTTTGACCATTAGCGACACCAGACTGACAAGACAAAGATGTTCTTGGGAGATAGAGAAGTACTAATTTCATAACAATACTTTAAGCTATTCTTTTGTCCACGCAGAATTCGTAAATGGAATGCACTAGGCCCTGCTATTATTCAACAGCCCACTATCGAGAAATTTCTGCAACTTGCTGAACAAAGTGTACGAAGTTGAGTAACCTGATAGCTGCTGTTTGTATTTATTTTGTATGTAATCGGTGTGCGTTATTACTGTGTGAAATGCCGGACAAGCTTGAACTTTGTTTCGCGTGCATGCATCTCGGTGTTCGTATTGTTTGATTATGCATATCCTGAATGTGCACTTGTATCACTACAAAAATCTTGGCGCTGTACCTGCACACCTGCGTATCTTTTCTGTACCTCTGAAGGTATACGCTCTCCTGTAGGGATCCCCAAGGGGGATTGACAGTATTGAATAAATAAATAAATAATAAATAAATAAATAAATAAATAAACAAACAAACAAACAAACAAACAAACAAACAAACAAACAAATAAATAAATAAATAAATAAATAAATAAATAAATAAATTTGTCGATCAACAACAACAACAACGAACATTTATTAAAAGGGATGGCTCAAGGCCACATGGGGAAGAGGAGGGAGGGGAGATGAAGACCTCAATAGTCGATAAATTTGTCGGGAAAGCCGTCCCGACGAAGTTTTTTTTCCGTGGCTTAAGCAACTTGAGAACAGCAGGCAAAGTTTGTGGCCCAGGTAGCAAGCACGGTTAGCTGCCTTTCGAATACACATACTTTTGTGGTTTCGTGGTAGCAGAGCTTTTGCTAAACTTTTCACACATATGTAAGAGAAATAGGCACTTGAAACAATCACAAACAACCGACATACGATGATGCGAGAGCTATTGAAGTATTGCTATGCGATTAGAATAATTTTCCAAGGACAATATACCATTGTTTACCGAAAATGAAATACAGGTCACTGACCAAGTATATTAGAAAAGACGTATCATGAGCGCTACGGCTCCCTTGTTCACAAGTGTGTACAAGGGAGGCATAGCGCTCCCGAAACGTTTTTTTAACACGAAAGTGTTTTATGCCGGGGTTCACCAAGATTTGACTGACGTCATATCCGTCACGGAAATGTCATCGCTAGAAAAACTTCGATGGACGCGGCTGCGCCGGGATTTGAACCACGAGCTCTTCGCCGCAACGGGAGGTACGAAACGCGCTCGCGACTGCGCTATGAAGAGGCGCGTAAACAGGACGACAAACGCGCCTTATATCCTTCCCTTACATGGTGCCGCCGTCTAGGAGAGGCGAAGCGAAGTAGTGCATCATGACGCTAATGAGCGTCGACAGTTGGCGCCTCGATGCCAGCGCCTACGTATACGGGGGACGTGCAGCGTAACCTGCGGATAAGCCTGTAAGGCAATTACCACGGAGTAAGATCGACGCCGATTTGCGGATGTCGCGCTCGTGGCACGGTCCGCTTCTCTTTCGCTGCAGCCGACCGTGTGTTCACCAAACGATTCGCTGACCACCCGTTTGGTTTCGTTCGCGCGGACGGTTTGCGAGCACCTGTTGTTTCAGTAAGATTTACGCAATGCTCCAGAGCGTGCAATCGAGTGTCTAACGTTGATGCGTCTAATGGTTCCATACCGAGGAAATATAAATAGCGATGTGCAAGATCATATCCATGCACAATAAAGATTCAACTGCTCCTGTAAAGGCACATTTCACTTTCTGGTTTTACCGGTTCCAATGGAAGAGGGATCAACCACATTTTTTATTGACTTGGTCAGTGAACTGTATTTCATTTTCTGTTAAGTATTCCACCTGACCAGACGGTATGTCGTTCAACCATCGACTTCAGTATACACTTGTGTTTGTCGTGAACTTGTTACTTTAAAGCCACGGAAAAATTCTTAGCCTGCAGCACGTATGTATATATCTGGGTACTGTCTCGTGGCAGGTGACCCTCAGGACGACCAGTAATGTATTTTCAAGCAACGGTGCTTGTTTATACTGTCGTTATTTCGAGTCGCTCTGAAATCTAGGCGCAGTGATGCGGTTTCTTAGCGGCTCAAGGGCCTAAACGTAGCGTGCGAAACTTGAAAACAAAATATTGTTTATAGTGGAGACACTCGGCTCAGTGCTTCTGACTTCCGTTTTGGCACCTGGACGAGACATATTTGGCAAGGGCAGTTCGTATTTAAGATATGTGTTCAGCAGCGCGTGCGCCATAATACGAGCGACGCCCGCGCCACAAGGAACACATGCGGACACCCTCAGAAGAAGCACCCGGATATTAAACTATTGACAGCTGTCGCTGCAAAACCTTACAACTTATTGACAGCTGTCGCTGCAAAACCTTACAACTTCAATTATTATTGTTAGAATAATTTGTACCATCAGGCACCAAATACGATTTTACTCCTCCCTCTTTCCCCTACACTAAGCGCCAAGACAACCCTACCGGCACCAGCAATTCAACCAAAAAAAGAAAAGAAAAGAAAAAACGGTGATTCGAACTCGGGACAGTTTTATGCCAGCAAATACAGGAACAAAACAATGAAGGGCTGCAGAAAACTTTAGCAGAGTAAGGAATACTGCAGGCATTAAACGTACCTTCTTCAGTCGTTTTTGGGCGAATGGGTTCTTTGCAAGTTATGATGTTTCGCCGGGAGCAGAGGAGGATGCTCGCAGGCGACGGGGGAATGGCCCGTCGCAGTAGCATTTCTAGTGGCCTGAAATAAAAAGTGCGTAACAGTGTGTGTATCAATAGGGCTGGAAGTGCGAGTGAAATATCTCGGGATGCTATTAAATACACAGGGGAACACGAGACTTCATGGAACCACACGAGGAACGGCTGAAGCCGGCTCTTCCCCTGTCTCACAGTACAGTGGTTTCTATGCTGCATACACAATTGATCCACTACGATAAAGGGGCCATGCAGACAAAATACAACTTTGTTCAGTTTGAAAGAACTCGCCTTCGGCAATCCACTCCCGGATCAGTCCCGGATCGTTCGCGGACTGCCCGAGGCGCGATCAGGCGCTCGATTTTCCTATGTGTTCCTATAAGGCTTCCGGTCCGAGGGCAGTCCTCGGGCTGCCCGCGGACCGCCCAGGACTGGTAAATCATGGAGGCCCACAGTTGCCCAGTCATGTTTCTTGGTTGTGGCTTAGGTCGGCGTCCGCCAATTGCAGGTAAAAGTTTCTGTGACGTCACACAAAAATTGTTGGAAAGTTGCGGGGCAGCCGCCACTGATTCGTATGTTTTCTCTATTATCTCAATTTTTTATTTGAAGTCTGCGATAAAATTGGTATAATTGCTGTCGGGATCAAAGCAGTCTTTTAAATGAACAAAACTTGTATTTCGTCTCCATGGCCCCTTAACAATCGATTTCAATCTTGAAGCAGACTTTTGGGTACTCCTGCGGGGAGGAATATCTATGATTCCTTAGTTCTTGTTGTCAGGGAATGTTTGTGTCTAGTGTAGCTTACCTTACACATTGTGCACATTTAAAGACTTAACATACTGAGAGGACGTTAACTCGTTGCTGGGTGTTAACATAGCCACAAGAATGAGCACTAAGTTCTCATCAAAGGTATATGATGCTTATTTCTTATCTACAAGATGCTGCCGCTATGCCGCCGTGCCTATCATTTGTTCGCACTAGCAGCGGAAACCTGCCTCGAGCAGTCAATGTCAGTCCACCTCAGTAATGTGGGCATACACCCATCAGTCATATGGCGATAAAAGTTTTGTTTCTCCCAGCGTATATTATTGTGCTCAGGAGTTACAAAAAAATTAACTCAGTTCTACAGAATTGGCAATGTCCTCAAATTTCTCTGTGGCGACGAAAGAGGATGAAGAATTAGAAAAGTTGTTCTGATACGTTGCCGATTTGAATAGTTCGCCCGAACTTCATAGCGTCGGCCTTTTGGTGTACATAAATCACGACTGTCACCTTGTCGACTGCCTTCCGGTGGAAAGAGAGAGAAAGATAAAAACTTTTATTGACACCACCGGCCCAGGGAGCCGCCACCACCGCTTGTGCTCGGGCGACAATGGGGCGCTGGCAGTCTTCGTCCGAGCGGCCCAGGGCCTCCGTCCAGTGGTCAGGGAAGGTTATGGTGGGGTGGGGGGTCAGAGGGGCAGGCCCACATGTAGTGTTGCACTGAGGGGAGAGTGATAGGCGGATGGGTGAATGAGGTCTCGTTTGGGGAGTGATGTGGTTTGGAGGAGGCGCCACAGACGTTCCTCCGAGGCAGTTAGGGATGGCTGTGCCGGGGCAGCGTGTTGCGGGAGAGGCGATAGTAATCCGTAACCTTCTTATAAGTGGTGAGGGAGTCCCTGGCGAAGTAACCTCCTTGACGGGAAGTTATCTCGTCAGGCGCAAGAGGCGGAAAGTAGTTTGCGAGTAGTGCCCTGCGATGGCACCAGTGATGTCGCATGAATATTATGTATAACCTTGGGAGGAACAAATAAAACTTCCTCACTTTCACTAGCCATTTTGTTTCACCGGTGCCGCTGGGTGTCTAAGGCACAACGAAATGCCCACTGCAAGCGCTAATAAAATAAAACGCGTGCTCGCAACAGCGCAGCGATTTTTACCACTTACCGGTGAGCCATCGCGTGCGTCTTCTTCTTCACCTTAGTAAGCGACGATGACGATGATGGCCCATAATTATGATGCACTAACTGTGTGGTGGTGTGGCGGCAACATAAAAAAAATGGCATGCACCACCTGCGAGGGATTGGCTGAGGCACGAAATTAAATACGTATGAATAGTGCCAGACAGAACGGAAGGTGTCTTGTTATAAAAATAAACTTGCTTGCGTTTTCAGATTATTCTCCATATGTGGCGTACCCGAATGGGAAAATTCTCCAAGGCTTGTTGTGAAAAAGGACTGCCTCTAGCGTCTTCCCCTCACCTTAATTTATTATACGTCCCTCAAAGTGAACACGCGTGAGTGATCAGCAGAAGTGGCTCGAGCACACATTCAATTGTAACTAACGGGATATATAAGAAGATTTGAAAGAAAAAAAAAGCAGTACAGAAAACAAAGACAGAAATATCATGACAGAAGAAATGTTAGAAAGAACTAGTTTCTGTTTTATCCGCGATTTCTTCTCGTTGAAACTTCCGGAAAAAAAGCGATTTTGTGTTCTTTTCTTTTCTTTAAGGGTAAAACGGGCTACGTTTTGTGCCTTTCTTGTTCGGTGTGTTCGGCTACAATATGTTGTGTATTATATAAATAAAAATGAAATACACCTCATCGATATATTATTCTTGGAGTCCGGACTATGGGCTTTCATTGTTGTATTCATTAAAAA